>NC_058084.1:237882799-238197410 GCF_014858855.1 Bufo gargarizans
TGGATAAGTAAATGCATTCCAAAGTTATTACTCATGAATTAGCAAAATACTCAGATTTGCAAAATTGTCCTTAAGGTGAAAACTGGGTTAACTAATCTGTTATACCGATGTTTGTGGTTTTGTTTTTCTATTTTACAAACAACAACATTGCAAAGACAGATTTGTCGGTATGGGATTATCGGTAAGTTATTGGTGTAGCTTTTTTGCTTTTTTTTTGGCTGTCATGCTGACTTCTAGAAGCCTAAGTAAATCGCACCAAAAATGCATAGCACTGTAGCTTTACTAAGGTTGAATCATTCCTCCTTTGTCAGTAACATGCTATTTCTCCTGTAGCTAATTAACTTATTATAAGTAACCACACATTATTTTATGACAGGCGGATGCCCACTTTGTGGAGGGCACATATTTTAAGTTTAGCTTTTCAGTTTTACTTTGTAAAGCATATATGGACATTGATGTTTTTTTTTTTTTCTTTCTAGAATATGAAGAGCTGTGAAATTCAAGAACAGTGGCTTACAGATTTGCAGTACTGCTTTAATGTCTATCTTACAAAACAGATCCAAGAGTAGGATGTAGCAAAAAAAAAAAATTCTAAGGACTCTGGATTTTCTCTCCACAATGTGATGAACTTGTTTTACTTAAAATACGCTGTGACATAAAGAACTAAATATGTTTGACAAATGCTGGACAAAAAAAATGCTTGTTACTTTATTTTTTTTTCTGTTCTGTTTTAATAGCTTTCTTGTTTTTTTTATGTAAATGTAGTTCTTACAGTATTCATGTTTTTTTTTATGCTTTCCATGACACATGCATGTTTTGTTGGCATATATTGCAACGGTCACTTAGGCTACTTTCACACACATTTTCAATGGGTACAAAACTGAACTCAACAAAATGTAATGCTCCAAAATGCATTCAGTTCAGTTTAGTTGCGTTCCCATACTGGAGAGCAAACTGCAACATGTTGTAGTTTGCTTTCCATCCTGGGATGTGGAGCAAGACGGATCAGGCATGACCCCTAATGCAAGACAATGGGGACGGATACGTTTTCTCTGACACAATCTGCCACAATAGAAAACTGATCCGTCCTCTATTGACTTTTTCAATGGAGTTCATGACTGATCCGTCTTGGCTATGTTAAAGATAATGCAACCGGATCCGTTCATAATGTATGCAGATGGTTGTATGATCAGTAACGGAAGCGTTTTTGCTGAACCCTGCCGGATCCAGCAAAAACGCTAGTGTGAAAGTAGCCTTGAAGGGTTTATCCAGGATATGATAATGACCTAACTTCAGGATAGGCTATCATTGTCACATAGGCGGGGATCCGACTCCTAGCATCTCCTTCGATCCGCTCTTTCATGGGGCAACAGTACTCACCGGAGCTCCAGTGAAGACAATGAGCTCCCGGCAGCTTACTAAGCACAGCACCATGCACTGTATAAAAGCTGTGCTTGGTATTGCAGCTTAGCCCCATTCATTTCAAAGGGGCTGAGCTGCAACTAGACCACGTGACCAAAGTGCGTACTACCTGGGTCAGCAACCTCTGACACTTCAGCTGTTTTGAAACTACAACTCCCAAAATCCTCCTTTCACTTCTATGAGAGTTATAAAAACGGACTACTAAGTGTGAATGCTGGGAGTTGTAGTTTCACAGCAGCTGGAGTGCTGAAAGATGCTGAATCCCTGGTCTAGAAAGAGTCCGTAGCACTCGCAGAGCGCCCGGATTCTTCTAACCGCTGATCGGCAGCGCTCCTGCCAATCTGATATTGATGACCTATCCTGAGGAGAGGTCATAAATATTATTTCACATAACCCCTTTACGCAAAATCACCTTTTTCACTTTGTACATAAGTAGTTGATGGCATATAAACCAATATGTGGAGCAAACCTTTTATAGTGGTGACCAGAATCTAGGTTAGTATATTTAATGTATTTTTCAATAAAGATCTGTGTAAAGGTTGCATTTGTACCAGTTTTTTATTGCTCGAAAATAGAATGTAAAATGGAAATCTACTGCTAATCTCTGCCTGTAGCTTTTACTTGAGTTATGTGCCTTGCACGGTTACAGTCTATATAATATCCTGCGTAGTCGGATGCTGTAAAATAGTCCATTTTGCCTCTGAACCATGTTTCTTGCTAGCATTCTTTCAGTAAGTAAGCAAAGATGTAGGAGCAAATAGAAGGAATTCTGACTGCAGGATTAGACTAGGCTTGAGCGAATCGACCTTCAGATCATAGATCTGAAGTGTATTTATTCAAATACTTCAATTTTAATGCTGTATCCTTACTGGCTCCATGGAGCCAAAGTTAGTATCACCTGAAGTCGCGTGAGACTTCCATGAATTACTACTGTACTCATATCATATTTAAAACCAATTTAAAATGGCAATCCGAAGTGGGCTTTGGTACCGAGCTACCAGCCACTACCAAAGCCCAGTTCGGATTGCTATTTTAAATAGTTTTTCAATACGCAGATATGCATAGAGTAGGAATTAACCGAAGTCTCGCGTGACTTTGGGCGAGATAGAGACAATACATTTTAATGCTGTACAGAAACCGCATTAAAATCAAAGTATTTGAATAAATAGACTTCTGCTCAAGTCTAGATCAGACTATATAAGGTAACCAGGTAACCATGGAAACATGTAGGTCTGCATTGGAGCTGTAGACACAAAATAGATATTTAATAAAGACTATTTGCAAAGCTGGGCAAAGGGGTTTTCCCCGTTTTTTTATTTCTTATTGCATGCACATTTCCACTCCATTCATGCAAGGGACTCAGAGACCCCTATACTTGTTTATCACTTATCCTGTGAATTGGTGATAACTGTTAATGAGAAAACCCCTTTGATTATATTTTAATAGTAGATGGACTGGGGCAATAGAAAAGTGGTTGAAAAGGTATGTACATTTCATATGGACTTTTTTTTTTATATAAAATGCAACTGTAGAATTTCCCTTATGCTTTTTGTGATCAGCATTGAAACAAGGGGCCAACAACACATATAGTACTATAAAGTTCTGATATAAAATGTTAACATTTTGTAAGTTTGTGCAAATCGCATCCAAAGTGCATATCAATGCCATAAGTCTGCGTATATGGACACGCATGCATCAACAATCCTCCTCTTAGCCCCTGAGATCAGCACGCATTGTCCAGATTCAGTCTATAGAAAGCTATAAGACTTGGTGCACTGTTGGTTTAGTGATGTAACTCATAACTGTATAAATGCAACATCTTTTACCTCAGCTGTAAAGTATGCAACAGAAAATGAATTTCTTTTTACATTCGACTTACTAACTACAAGGTAAATGTGTTCTTCCTATAGTACAATGAAATGTTTCTTTATGCCAAATTTGTCAATTTTGTAACGCAGATTTTGCTTTTGGCAAAATGCAATTTATTGTAGATAAAATAAAAAATCTAACCTGTTTCAGTGAAAATGGCATCTAATGTACAGAAGGCTTGTCTCAAGTGGTTAAATAAAATGTTCTTTTTAGTGTTCTTTTAATTTGCTCAGTTTAAGAATGTTTCTCATTAAAAGAACATAAAATGCCCGCTTTTTGTGTCTTGGCCCATTATACCATCCATTCAGATAAAGCTTTTTTCTTTGCAAAGCCACGCGATTTGTCCGCTTAAACTAATTTGTGGCAAGAAAAATACTGTACATTTTTCAAACCAGCACCTGGATCTAAATACTCAATAAAATGTATCTGTATAGCACCACCTGCTGTTTGTTCTTTTCCTTATTTCTTGTCCACCTCATTGAGGTGGTCACATGCACTCAGTTTAAATCTTTGACTGTCACCAACCATACCTTATGTTAGGAGCTTTGGCAGTTACAGAGAGAGAGCCACAGCAGATGATCACAGTTGATCTGCTACTTACATCTGCTACGTCATTAATGGAAACTCCGATGCCAGTGGATTAACCCCTTTATGCCACTACATTAAAACAAGGTTCAGACCCTGAAAAGTTTAAGTCCCATAGTGGGACAATAATAAAAGGTAAAAAGGTAAATTAATAAACCTATTATGTATTGCCATATCCATAACTGTGGGCTCTATTAAAATATCACATGATTTACCCCATCAGGGGAATGCCATAAAAATAAAAACTGTCAAAATATAAATTTGTTGGGCATATTGAGATCAAAAAGTACTATGTACCCCAAAATGTTACCAATTCAAATGTCAATTCATCTTCCTAAAAAACTAGCCCTTACACAAGAAAAATAAAAACAAATATGGCTCTCAGAAAATGGTGACATAACTTTTTTTTTTTTTTTTTATCACAGGGCATCCTCCCATGACAGCACCACATTGAGGATGTCTCCCCGCCCACTATTGGGACAGGAAACAGAGGTTAAAAGTTCCCCCCACCCCACACACACCAGTGTTTTCCAGTCCCAATAATGGACGGGGCAGAGATGAGGTCTCTAGAATTTTGGAGGCCGGGTTCGGGGGGGGCATATTCCTCTCCATCCTCCTCTTGACACCCAGCTAAAACCTCATAACATGGGGGTCCCTTAGCTTCCCCGGTACCTGACAACCAAGTGGCTGATTTCAAGGTCTGAATATATACGGCCGTGGGCGGGGTATTGGTAGCCGCAACCCTGGTGGGGCTCTAGGCTTGCTCCTCTTCATCACGCTGCAATCGCAAAGGGCCACACGAGTCAGGAGCGCAGCGCGTCTGACTTCACTTCCACCAAGGTAAGGGCAGCCGGAAGTAAGATAGAGGCGCCCATAGTGGATTCCTCCAGCAGCTGGGACGCAGGTGCACTCCACACAAGGTGCCCGCAAACAAGATGGTGGCGCTCTACAGCGTTTTCCATGGCGTGGGACGCTTTGAGGCCTGGCCTACCAGCCTCATGTCCCATCTAGTTCATTCTCTTAGGATGAGTCCCGGAAAGGAAGAAGAAGAGCATTGCGGCAACAGGAGGGGTAAGTGCCGAGGGCATTTAAACCAGAGGGGGCTTAGCAGTAGGGTCTTTACATTATGGATTCCTCCAGCTATATTAGGAGAGAGCAATCCCCAGAGCCTCCTGTCCAGGGTCATGTGAGTAGAAAGACTTGGTTTTAAAAAAATTATAATAAAGTTATTCTAAAAAAATTGCTAGTCATGTTTCTTAGGGGGACAAAGAGACTACTCATAAGGTTGTGCCTTAAAGATGTGTTACCTGCAAAAAAAAGACTTAGAGACCTAGAGAGGTCTTAGATTCCGACTCAGAGAATATAGATGTACAATATACTCAGTCGGACAAAGGAGATTAAGAAATAGTTGATTTACCCTCCACATCCCATGATGAGCAGCGGAAATACTGCTTCTCATCAAATGATATGGACTCTGCTCACTGCCATTCGGGAAATAATGGACATAAAAGACTAACAACAAAAGAGATCCGTTCAGGATGAAATGTTTGCAGGCTTAATAGCAAAAAAGAGAGATTTTTCCCTATAAATTCTAATTTAAAACAGATTATTTTAGAAGAATGGGAAGACGTGGAAAAAAAGACTTTATTTGCAGTAGGGCTGCACGATATGGGAATTTTGTGCGATTGCGATTAGGGCCCTAAAAATTGCGATAACGGTATGCGATGCAATATTTTTAAGGGAATTGTGCTAGAGGTCTATTTGCTTGGATTTTCAAGGCAAAAGCACACACAAATTACTGATAATGCTGAAATGTAGTTATGCTTAACTCAAGAACTGAAATGCACAGTGTTTTTTTTAAATAAAACATCTTTTACTAAATTAAATAACATATTTGCATTACTGCAAAAGTACAAAATACAAAACTATTTTCTTAATAGCACTGCACAGAACAGATAAATAAAACACAATAAATAGAAGAACATTTTTTCATTAAAATAACGACTTGCCTCCAGCCCCTCCTCCCTCCCCATACTGTAACTGATGTATCACCGGCCGCGCTGTGCAGCATAGCGGCCGGCGATACATCCGTGTCAACCACGTAAAAAGTCGACCATCGCTTTATAAGGCGCACAGCGAAAAATATGGTAATATAATTGCAGCATTTTTGGGTTGGCCAATTGGCGATTGTGATATGGCACTTAATTGCGATTGCTTTGGCGATATATTGTGCAGGCCTAATTTGCAGGGAATTTAAGAATTGTCTAGCCTTTGATAAGCAGGAGACAAGATTGTGGGAAGAAATCCCGAAAATAGATATTCGGGTGGCTAGAAAAACGGCAATCCCCATTGAAGATTCATCACAGCTAAAAGAACCAATGGATCGAAAGAAAAATGTGGGAGACCTTGGCAGCCTTAGTCCTGACTAACTGCCGCTACCTCGGTGGTCCATGCTTTTGTGGTTGTCCCAGTTGGAAAACCATTAAAAAATGGGGAGTCCCAGGGAGGATATATTGAAATCTATTCCTCTCCTAAAAATGGCATTCGTAGCGGATTCATCGGCAGAGTCAGTCACGTTTGCAGCAAAGAAAAGAAGCTCTTCTAAATACTGCAAGAAGAGCCTTATGGCTAAAAATTGGGTGACCTGGCGTCTATAATAATAAATTATGCGCAATTCCCTTCTCAGGGGCTTATGTATTCGGCCTGGTATTGGACAAATATCCTTGAAAAGGCCTCGGACAAAAAGAAAGGCTTTCCGGAAGGAAAGCCCCAAAAAAACATTTTTTTCATAGGAAGTTCCAACAAAAAAAAAATCAAACATGAAGACAAGGGAAGATGTTCTTATCAGAAAGGAGAAAAAGGTTTTGTTTTTTTTAGCTTAACCCCTGCGCATAGCAAATGAGGCGGCGCTGAGGTCGGGAAAAGCGGAGCTGGGCACGAGCGGGTGCGGGCGGCAGCTTGGATCCATTTACCTCCCCTTGGGCACCTTATTTTTATGAATGACAGGTTAGTAATAGCGCATTTTTAGCATAATGAGCCTACAGATTACATTTATAAGACCACATTAGGAATGGTTAAAGCTCCCTGAACATAACCATATTTTTATCTCGAGGGGGTGAAACCTGGTGACAGAATCCCTTTAACATCTGTTGTGGGTAAACTGTTTAAAGGTTTTCTAAGAGATGCTATTTTTAGAGCATCTCAATGGAAATAAGCAAATAACGCCACATCAGCATGGCTTCATGAGGGATCGGTCATGCCAAACTAATTTAATCAGTTTCTATGAGGAGGTAAGTTCTAGACTTGACCGCGCAGTATCAATGGATGTTGTATAGCTGGACTTCTCCAAAGCATTTGACACTGTACCACATAAAAGGTTAGTATATAAAATAAGAATGCTTGGACTGGGAAAAAAATGATTGTATGTGGGTAAGTAACTAGCTGAGTGGTAGAAAATAGAGGGTGGTTATTAACAGTACACACTCAGATTGGGTCACTGTCACTAGTGGGGTACGTCAGGGGCCAGTATTGGGCCCTATTTGCTTCAATATATTAATCTTGTAGAAGGCTTGCATAGTAAAATATTAATGTTCGCCGCAGATGACACTAAACTGTGTAAAGTAATTAACACTGAAGAGGACAGTATACTACTACAGAGGGATCTGGATAGATTGGAGGCTTGGGCAGATAAGTGGAAGATGAGGTTTAACACTGACAAATGTAAAGTTATGCACATGGGAAGGAATAATGCAAGTCACCCATACATACTAAATGGTAAAACACGAACACTGAGAGAAAAGGGTCTAGGAATTTTAATAAACCGCAAACTAAGGTGCAAAAAACAGTGTCAAGCAGATGCTGCCATGGCCAATAAGATAATGTGTTGCATCAAAAGGGGCATAGATGCCATGATAAGAACATAGTCCTACCACTTTACAAATCGCTAGTCAGACCACACATGGAGTACTGTGTACAGTTCTGGGCTCCTGTGAACAAGGCAGACATAGCAGAGCTGGAGAGGATCCAGAGGAGGGCAACTAAAGTACCCTAAAAGATTATAAAAATTAGGGTTATTCACTTAAAAAAAAGACCGAGGGGAGATCTAATTACTAGGGGTGCACCGAAATTCCGGCGGCCGAAAATGGGCCTAATCCATTTCGGCCGATATTGGTACATATCGGCAGAAAATATGGTTGGTTATATACGTTCGGGCGGGCGGCCGGCGGCGCCCCTCATGCTGTGCCTCCTAAACGCTTGCCGCTCTAAAGAATCTCCGGCTCAGTGCTGCGCAGCCTGCTGTGTCTGCTCTGTGCTACTGCTGCTGTTAGTGTAGCGTGGCCGAGCTCTGTTCGTTCCGCGGTACAGGAGCTTTTGTTTCCTGTACCCGGCCGGACTGACAGGAAGTGCTCACTTAGTGTGCACTTCCTTTCAGTCCGGCCGGGTACAAGAAACAAATGCTCCTGTACCGCGGACCGAACAGAGCTCGGCCACGCTACACAGGCTACACTAGAGGTGACAAGGGAGCGGGAGGGGGTGTGTAAAATGAGAGTGACAAGGGTGTGTCTAAAATGAGTGACAAGGGAGGGGGGTGGTAGAATGAGAGTGACAAGGGAGGGGGGGGAGTAGAATGAGAGTGACAAGGGAGGGGGGGGAGTAGAATGAGAGTGACAAGGGAGGGGGGGGAGTAGAATGAGAGTGACAAGGGAGGGGGGGGAGTAGAATGAGAGTGACAAGGGAGGGGGGGGAGTAGAATGAGAGTGACAAGGGAGGGGGGAGTAGAATGAGAGTGACAAGGGAGGGGGGGAGTAGAATGAGAGTGACAAGGGAGGGGGGAGTAGAATGAGAGTGACAAGGGGGGGGAGTAGAATGAGAGTGACAAGGGAGGGGGTAGAATGAGGGTGACAAGGGAGGGGGGGGGAGAGTGACATTTTCTTTTTAAAATAACCACTTTGGGTGGCATTGTGTGTATAATATCTATGTATCTGTTTAACTTTATATTTTAATTCACTTTCCTTTTTTTTTACTTAAAAAAAGTATTTTAAAAGTATTTGGGCAAAAAGGCAGTTTCGGTTTTCGGTCAAGGGCATCCTGAATTTTCGGTTTCGGACCAGAATTTTCATTTCGGTGCACCCCTACAATTACCATGTATAAATATATCGGGGGTCAGTACAGAGATCTATCCCATCATCTATTTATCCCCAGGACTGTGACGAGGGGACATCCTCTGTGTCTGGAGGAAAGAAGGTTTGTACACAAAAATAGAAGAGGATTCTTTACGGTAAGAGCAGTGAGACTATGCTACTCTCTGCCTGAGGAGGTGGTGATGGTGAGTACAATAAAGGAATTCAAGAGGGGCCTGGATGTATTTCTGGAGTGTAATAATAGTACAGGCTATAGATACTAGAGATGGGTCGTTGATCCAGGGAGTTATTCTGATTGGGGTCGGGAAGGAATTTTTTATTCCCCTAAAGTGGGGAAAATTTGCTTCTACCTCGCAGGGTTTTTTTTGTTTTGTTTTTTGCCTTCCTCTGGATCAACTTGCAGGAAGACAGGCCGAACTGGATGTACAAATGTCTTTTTTCAGCCTTATGTTCTATGTTACCTCCCAAAACAAACAATCACACCAGGACAGTGGGGGGAAGACTAATTCTTTCTCCCAGTATGGCGCCAGATAACTCAAAACTCGTGGGCGCTCCAAATTATACAGGAAGGCTACAAAATAGAACTTTTGTTAATTCCTCAACAAACATATTTGCTGACCTGGTACGCAGAAAATGCAACTCAACGAAATCTGATAGAAGATAGAAGAAAAAAAATCTAGGTGTGGCGATTCAAGTCCCAAAACATCAGGAAGGCAAAGTGTATTACTCAAGACTTTCTTGTAAGGAAACCGGATGTAAGGATGGTTTGTTCAGGACCATAATAAATCTGAAACCTCTGAACAAATCAATAAAATATTGATGCTTCAAGATGGAGTCGATCAGATCTACCATACCTCTAACTCCTCCAGGAGCTGTAATGTGCACCCTAGATCTGAAGGATGCATATTACCATGTGCCAATTCACCCAGATTAGAAGAAATACTTAAGATTTGCGATAATGGAATGAGGCAGGGTGAGTCATTATCAATTCCAATGCCTTCCATTCGGAAGATCATCGGCCCCTTGGGTATTCACAAAATTAATAATAGAAATTGTGGCTTTCCTGAGGGTGAAAGGAATAAAAATCGTACTATATCTGGATGACATTCTCCTAATTGCAAACTCAGTACAGATGTTAGTTCAGTGTTTCCCAGCCAGTGTGCCTCCAGCTGTTGCAAAACTACAAATCCCAGCCTTTGGCTGTGCAGGCATGCTGGGAGTGGTAGTTTTGCAACAGCTGGAGGCACACTGAGTATGATCAACTAACACCGTGTTTCCCAACCAGACTGTGATTTCTCTCCTACAAGACCTAGGATGGATCCTAAATTGGGGAAAATACCGATACCAGAATTTTTTTCTTAGGAACCGTACTAGATTAGATATTGCAAAAATCCTTTCTTCCAGCGAAAAGACAGGAAAATATGATAGAAAAAATAGGAATTTTTCAGAAGAAATCCGTTTATACGATCAGAGAGGCAATGAGTGTCCTAGGCCTGATGATCACTTCAGAAATGATCCTCTCTGTTTGGGATGGGAACCATCAATTCCTAAATCAAAAAATTCTCATAAAAGACGACGCTTGGAAATCTTTGGAATGGTGGAAGAATATGGACAACCTGTCAAACGGATTTCCGAGCAGTTTGGGAGACTACAACAGGGTCAGGATCTGTTGCTGGGTCAGCACATAAGAATTTTGTCAGACAACAGGACAATAGCATTTCTCAAACACCAGGGGGGACAAGATACCCTCTACTTCAGTCTCTCCAGCAGGATTTTTTTCTTGGGCAGAGGGAAAAATCATATAAATTTCAGCGGTTCACCTAAAAGGCATTACCTAGACCCAAGCGAGTGGTCCCTAAACAAACAGGTTTTCCTGGATTTGACAACAAAGTGGGAACATCCCGAAACAGACCTTTTTGCCACACGTAAAAATACTCAAATTCCTTCTTCTCCCGGGACCCAGCAGACCATCCGAAGGCAGTAGACGCCTTGTCCCAGAAATGGGATATGAAGCTGACCTATGCTTTTCCCACCTTCTCGCTAATTCCGGCTATTCTGAGGAAAATCAGGAGGGGTCATCAAAAGTAATTTTAATAGCCCCATTCTGGCCGAAACAAGCGTGGTTTCCTGTCCTAAACCTCGTTGGCCTTGGAAGATCCAATAACGCTTCCTCTGAGACCAGATCTGCTGTCTCAAGGTCCAATTTGGAACACGGAAATAGGCTGGCTGAAGTTAACAGCGTGACTTCTGAAAGGGACTTATTAAAATTACAAGGGTTTTCGGACAATGTAATATCAACCCTTAAAAAAGGCCATAAACAAGTAACCGCTGCCATCTATAATACAATTTGGGAAAAAAAAATCTGTTCATGGATAGCATTGAGAAATGGAAATCCACTGCTTCTGGATTTGGGGGAAATCCCAAACGTTCTACAAGATGGCTTTGATAGTGGTCTTGGGCCAAGCACCCTCAAAGTCCAGATAGCAGCCTTAAGCTGGTTTCTAAACTATTCTCTGGCAGAGAATAGATGGATAAGCAGGTTTATAAAAGTAACCACATGGATTAGGCCAACTCTGAAATCCTTAGTCCCACCTTGGGACCTAACTATAGTTCTCAATGGTTTAATAAATGAACCCTTTAAACCTATGCAAGATAGCGCTTTGAAACATCTATCCCAAAAAACAGCTTTACTTAGACTAGATCCAACCTTCTTACCAAAGGTAGTTTCTACGTTCCATCTAAATCAGGAAAATATATTGCCTACCTTGTGCGGATTCAAAAAATGACAGGGAAAAAAAGCTTCCACTTACTTGGGTTTCGGTAGATATCCATTATTGGGTGATAATTTAAAAAACATTGGTGGGTGTGGTGTTGGGGGAACTTTTAACCTCTCTCTGTTTCCTGTCCCAAGAGTGGGCGGGAGACATCCTCCATGTGGTGCTGTCCTGTCGGACTCCTGGAAATACAATTACCGGTAAGACTAATTCTTACTTTTTAACCACTTCCCGACCGCCCATTGACTATAAACGTCCTGGGCAGTCGGGTTTATCTCTAAGTGGAATGTCCTTTCAGAGATGGCAGCTGCACGGTAACTGTGCAGCTGCCAAGTGGGGGGGGGGGGGGGGCTCGCTGTCAGTGGCAGCAGGGCACCCCAGAGAGAAGGCAGGGACTGTTCCTGGGTGTCCCTGCCTTCTAGATCGCTGTATACACAGCGCTCAATGAGCGCTGTGTTCACAGCTGAGGAAGTGATCTGCCGCTTCCTGTCCTGGCCCGGTGATCATGTGACCTCCGGCAGAGTACAGGAGCTGTTGGGTCTTCCATAGACCACGATCAGCCATGCACTGAGGCTGTACCGCCTCTCTGGGGGGTTTATTTCCACTGTAACTGGGGCTACTATGTCAGCCCCAGTTACAGAAGAAATTAATAGTGAAAACAAAAGTTAAATGTCCCCCAGAGGTCTTGTATGACCTTATGGGTGACACAGAGTGTAAAATAAAACAATAAAGTGTTTTGGGAAAAAAAATATAAAAAAATTCACATTTAATTGAAAAAATTCACCCCAAATCCATTTTTTCAAAAAAGTAGAAGAAAAAAAAATAAGAGACTTATTTGATATCTCCGCAACGACCAGCTATAAAATAATATCATATGAGCTACCCCATCAGATAAACACCATAAAAAAAAATAATAAACATTACGCCAAAACAGATTTTTTTTAGTTAGCTTACCTCACAAAAACCATAATTTTAATTAATCAAAAAGTCAAACGTACCCCAAAATG
Source organism: Bufo gargarizans (assembly GCF_014858855.1). NCBI lineage: Eukaryota > Metazoa > Chordata > Amphibia > Anura > Bufonidae > Bufo > Bufo gargarizans. The sequence goes on from NC_058084.1 coordinate 237,895,598, forward strand.
GTAGCAATAAAAACGTCACCTCGTCCCGCAAAAGATAAGCCCCCACACAAGACCATAGCCAGCAAAAAAAATAAAAATATGGCTCTATGAAAATTGCAACACAAAAACATGTCTGTGAAGGTTCTCATTTATCCAGGTCATGGTATATCTGTAAAGAATAAATCAAGGCAACTGGATGTACTGTAGATTTCTTGAAAACGTTTCACTCGTTCTTCCAACGAGCTTTCTCAATTCTGAGTGACTGTACAAAAATTCTGGGAATAAATATGTAACTGAATCAACCAGCATTGGGTCAAAGGTGTTGATTCCATTATCCTAATTGGAGTCAGTAAGTGATAAAGACTTCCCAGAAAAAGGTGTCAAGACACTATTGTATGTGGCAGACAATAGACTCTCCTGGATGATAACAACACATATGAGGCCCTAAGACAAGACCCAATCAGTGGCTACAAGAAGAACGTTATAGAACTACTACAACCACTAGAAAAGGACAAAATCATTGATCGGGCCATGTATCATCGCCTCTACCCTGGTGAAGCCCCTCTATGTATTTATGGACTTCCTAAGATACATAAGGACGGGACCCCTCTCAGGCCAATCGTCAGCAGCATCAACTCTGTGACCTACAATGTGGCAAAATACTTAGCCAGAATCCTAGCGCCCTTGGTTGGAAACACACAACATCACATACAGAACTCTCAGGATTTCACCACCAAAATCCAGAACTTGGTATTGGGCACAGAAGATGGTCTCTCCAATGGTCTCCTATGATGTTACATCCCTCTTCACCTGCGTACCCACTACAGAGGCAATTGAAACAGTCAGGAAACAGTTACTACTAGACAACTTAGAAATTAGCCCAGACCAAGCCTTACTGGACCTTTCTCTGAGTACCACCTACTTCAAGTGTAAGGACAAGTTCTACAAGCAAAAACATGGCTGTGCTATGGGATCGCCAGTCTCGGCTATTGTAGCGAACCTGTATATGGAAGAAGTAGAAAGGAAAGCCCTGACCACTTTCAAGGGAATTACACCGAATCATTGGTTCAAATATGTGGATGACACTTGGGTTAAAATACATAAACAAGAGTTACAGGCTTTCACCGACCACATAAACTCAGTGGATCATAACATCAATTTCACGTGGGAAGATATGCAGAACAACAAACTGGCGTTTCTGGACTGTCATATAACAGTGGAAGAGGGAAGGAAGCTGGGAATAGAGGTCTATCGAAAACCAACACACACAGACCAGTACCTGCTATTTGATTCCCACCATCCTCTAGACCAGTGTTTCCCAACTAGTGTGCCTCCAGCTGTTGCAAAACTACAACTCCCAGCATGCCTGGACAGCATTTGGCGGTGTGGGCATCCTGGGACTTGTAGTTTTGCAACAGCTGGAGGCACACTGGTTGGGAAACACTGCTCTAGACCACAAACTTGGAGTCATCCAGACTCTACACCACCGGGCAGAGAAAATCCCCACCAGCACAGAGGCCAAGGCGAAGGAACTCAAACATCTCAGAGGGGCACTTAAAACTTGTGGGTATCCAGTTTGGGCCTTTGTCAAAACAGAAGGAAGGAGAAGAAAGAGCACCAAGACTACCAGTGAGGGCGAGAAGCATGACAGACGCAAGAATATGGTTATCCCAAATGTAGCTGGAGTGTCTGAGAAACTCAAAAGGATTTTTAATAAACATCACATTCCTGTTTGCTTTAAACCCAGCAACACACTGAGGCAACAACTGGTTAACCCCAAAGACCCAACGCCTAAACACAAGATGGACAACATTGTGTACGTAGTCCAGTGCAATGAGGAATGCTCAGAACTGTATATCGGCGAAACAAAACAACAACTACATCAGCGTATGGCTCAGCATAGAAGAACCAAAACCTCTGGTCAAGATTCAGCCGTGTACTTACATCTAAAAGGAACAGGTCACACCTTTGAAGACAGTCAAGTACAGTCAGGAGGCTGATTGGTACAAACGAGGCGTGAAGGAGGCCATTGTCAGTATGGGATCTGCGTCTCCACGGCAGGGTGGCAGATCGCTGTCTACACATTGCAGCACTATGGGTCCCAGTACTGGCTTACCTTGTAGGAGACGCAGGTGCCCGCCAGCATCCGTCCTTTTTGCCAGGTGTCATCTGATGAGCTATAGCACGCGCACGCGCACCTCTCCCTTTCTTATAGGAGTAGGCAGCTGGTTCCTGATTACCATCCTCACCCGGAGGCGGGACTATTTTGTATTTAAGGCAGCTTCACTCATCATGAAGTGCCCAAGCGTGGTTGTTGTACCTCTTGACTCCCGCTGAAGCATTCCACTGTGTCCGTTTATTGGATTTCCTGGATTCTGACCTCCGCTTCATTTGACTACGCATCTGCCTGCTGTCTGTTTATTGGACCACCTGGATTATAAACCTCTGCACTGCCTGACAACGAGACCGCTTATATCTGCACTGCCTGATTACGCATCTGTCCATCTCCTCCAGTAAGTCTGCCTGGATCCAGAACCTGCGCTGCCTATGAGACTGCTTATATCTGCATGCTATATTGCTCTGAACTTTGTGTCGCCTGTATCTGTCAAGTGACTTTTGAATACTGTCTGCCAGTAAAGACCATCTGTTCCTTTATTCTGTCTTTGTTGGACTCTGTTCACACTACTGCAGGTAGCTATTCAATGTAACAGGTGCAGACACCAGGGTCCTGTCTCTGAGAGTCAGCAGTCAGCAATATTGGACTAATTCCAGTCCTCTATCAGCTGACACAGAGGATCCACATCCTCTGGTCGTAACAGCCATCTACGTAAAAATTGAGAAGCCAAGCTTGAATAGAGGTGGGGGGGGGGGGGGGTAGACATCTATTGTCTGCCACATGCAATGCTGTCTTGACACCTTTTTCTGGGAAGTCTTTATCACCTACTGACTCCAATTAGGATAATGGAATCAACACCTTTGACCCAATGCTGGGTATAATTACCAGATGTTGATTCAGTTACATATTTATTCCCAGAATTTTTGTACAGTCACTCAGAGTTGAGAAAGCTCGTTGGAAGAACGAGTGAAACGTTTTTAAGAAATCTACAGTGCGTCTAGTTGCCTTGATTTATTCTTTACAGATAACACAAAAACATGATTTTTTTTTCTAAAAATTGTGTAAAATGTAAAAAAATTAAAAATAAATAAAAAAGAGACATATTTGGTATCGTTGCATCCGCAATGACTGGCTCTACAAAAATATCACATGATCTACCCCATGAAGTGCAGGGTGAAAAAAATAATTATGCAAAAAAAAAATCAAAAAGTCGTATGTATCCCAAAATGGTAGCAATAAAAACACCTCATCCCGAAAAAAAAAGTCCTCACACAAGACTATAGCCAGAAAAATGAAAAAAATACGGCTCTAAGAAAATGGCAACACAAACGATTTTTTTCTAAGACATATTTGGTATCATTGCATCCACGACTGGATCTATAAAAATATCAAATTTACCCCATCAAGTTAACTGTGTGAAAATATATATATATGTAAAAATGACGCCAAACAGCTTTTTTTGTGACTTCACCTCCCAAAAAATGAGATAGAAAGAAAGCCAAATGTACCACAAAATGGTGGCAATAAAAACTACAGCTTGTCCCGCACAAAATATGCCCTCACACAGCTTATTCAACAAAAAATAAAAAAGTTATCACTCTTAAAAACCATGACGCTCCTTCCCTTCTGAGCCCTGGCGTATCCCGAAATAACAGTTTACAACCACAATTGGGGTATTACTGCGTGTGTGGGGGGAGAGAGAGATATTCTCCTGTTATCTTTTGTTAAAAAGAAAGTTTGGGCCTAAACACAATTTTCTTGTAAAAAGATAATCATAATGTTTTCATTTTCACAACCAAGCGTTAAAAATTCAATAAACCACCTGTTGATTGAAGTGCTCACTACACCCCTTAAAAATTCCTTGGGTGGTGTAGTTTACAAAATGGAGTAACTTTTTGGGGGTTTTCACTGTGGGGATAAATGCAACATGGTGAACTCATCTGGTTTGTCCTAATGCATTCTGAATGGAAAGCAATCCGTTCAGTATGCATCAGGATGTCTTCCTTTCCGTCCCTTTTATGGTATTTGACCGGAGAAAATACAGCAGCATGTTGCATTTTTTTTTTCCGGCCAACATCCCAGAACACTACTGCACTTGCTAGATCCAGCATTATTTCCATTGAGATGTAGTAATGCCCGATCCGGTACCAGGGGTCCAGGAAGATAACGGATCCGGTGCTTTCTAGATGTGAAAAAATTAAATACCAGATCCATTATTCCGGATGATACCAGAAAGACGGATCCGGTATTTCAATGCAAAAGTCTAATGGGTCCGGAAAAAAAAGATATACGTTTGCATACGGATTTCCGGATCCGGCAGGCAGTTCCAGCAACAGAACTGCATGTTGGCTTCTTCTAACACTAGTGTAAAAGAACCCTAAAATGGAAAAAATGCAAAAAAAAAGTGACATTTTGAAATTTTACCTCTATTTTGCTTTAATTCCTATGGAATACCTAAAGGGTTAACCACATTTCTAAAACCAGTTTTAAATAGTTTGAGGGGTGTTGTTTCTTTAATGGAGTCATTGATGGGGTGGTTCTATTACGTAAGCCCCACAAAGTGACTTCAGAACTGAACTGGTCTTTAAAAAAAGCTGACTTTGTAAATTTTCTTAAAAATTTCAAAAATTTCTTCTAAAATTCTAAACCTTCTAACATCCTAATTTTTTTTATCACATTACAAAAATTATGCCAACATAAGGTAGACATATCGATAATATTAATTAATGAATATTTTATCAGGTATCACTATCTGTCTTAAAAGCAGAGAGATTAAAAAAAACTGTGAATATTTTCAAATTTTCATTAACTTTTTGATTTTTTTAAATAAATAAAGGTAAAACATATTGACTCAAATTTACCATTAATATGAAGTACAATGTGTCACGAGAAAACAATCTCTGAATGGCTTGGATAAGTAAAAGTGTTCCAAAGTTATTACCACATAAAGTGACACATGTCAGATTTGCTAAATTAGGCCTGATCAGGAAGGGGGTAAATGGCCCGGTCTGGAAGTGGTTAAATAAACAGTACCTTTATTGTATAAAATAAAAATAAGACATTGGGTATAGCTGCCTCTGTAATGATCCGCTCTATAAAAATATCACATGAACAGCCATTATTTTGGTCACCTCACCTCAGAAAAAGCATAATATCGAGCAATCAAAATGTTCTACCCCAATGGCACCAATGAAAACGTCATGTCATCTTGCAAAAAAAATGAAAAATGAGATCCTACACAAGACCATTGCCAGAACAATTTGACAAATAGTCTTTCAGTAAATGGCAATGCAAAAACATGATTTTTTTTTCTTTCAAAAATGCTTTGTGTAAAAGTGATTAAAAAAAACTATATAAAATTGATATCTGTGTAATCGTACTGACCAGCAGAATAATGGTAACGTAATTTTTCCCACATGATGTACACCGCAAAAACAAAACCCAAAAAGCAATGGCAGAATTGCTGCCTTTTCTTCATCCTACTTCCCCCAAAAAGTTATCAAAAAGTCGTATGTACCCCAAAATAGAGCCAATCATGATGGCAGCTCATCTCTTTAAAAATTAGCCATTGAATAGCTCCATTGAGAGAAAATGTAAAAAACATATGGTAGTCAGAAAATGGCTGTACTGGGAGGGCGTGGCTTGGGCGTCTGCAGGAATGGCCGCTTGAACACCGAGCTCCGCCGCCTGCACTTTGGAAAGGAGACTTTTATGCTTCCTCATCGCAGCACATGGGGAGAAGATTGCATCCTAAGCACCCTAGCAGCTCCTACGCTGGATGCTTACCTCTGGCGACCCTCGGAGAATACGTCCACAGAGTGCGGCCTACTTGTATCCTCCGCTTCTGGTGAGTGCGGGCCCGCGACATCGCTGAGAGGCCTTTACGCTTCCAAGGGAGAAGAGTGATCTCTACCAGGGACTTATATCCTCAGCCCTATCACCTTCAGCGAGGGTATTCACTCCCAGACTACCTGGGTGCCCCATAGAAGACTCTGCTGGTCCCGCCATAAGGCTGGAGCGCGTGGCTGAGTGCGCCGCCATTATGCCGCCTAAACCGGCACTCAAGCACACCAGACAGTCTGCTACGCCATTGCAGCGACGTTGTGACTGGAATGAGCCCCCTGGGGACCTTAATGAGGCAAGTCGCCATAGGTCAGGGGAAGGAGACACAGTTGCCTGGGATCGTTTATCAGATTCAATGGATGAGGCAGAAGAGGGATCCGTGCCTTCTATGCAATCCTCTGCGCTTCTCCACCAGACACAGTCTGCCAATCCACCAAGGCAGACTTCAAAGTATTGATTGCTGAAGTCCGGAGCGCATGTAAGTCTGAAATATTATCACTCAGACAAGATTTTAAACAGTTATCTGGTCGCATGGACTCCATGGAAGCAGAACATGACGACACGTGCAGAAGTGTCGCTAATATACAATCTATCATAACCTCACAATCCCAAATCATCAGGGAGAATACTCGACATCTAGAAGACTTGGACAATAGGGGGCACAGAAATAATATTCGCATTAGAGGCCTGCCCGAGTCTGATGCGGATGAAAACCTACCAGAAATGTTGTCGGACCTCTTTAACGTTATTTTGGGGCCTCAGCCGCCGCAAGTCATCAAGTTAGACCGGGCCCATAGGGCGCTTCGCCCCAGGTCTTGTGCTGTGCAGCCGAGGGATGTGATATGCTGTGTGCATGATTTTCAGCTAAAGGAGAATATAATGGCCAAAGCCAGATTTATGAAATCTATTGATTTTCACGGACAAACCGTCCAATTATATCAAGACCTCTCCTGGTGGACACTTCAGAAACATAGAGTTCTACAGCCTTTACTGAGTCTCCTGAGGGAGAAGAAGATTCCGTATAGATGGGGATTTCCGTTTGCCCTAATAGCGTCTAAAAATGGCAGGACATCTATCCTGCGTCAGCATGCGGACCTCCCAGCCTTCTGCTCAGCCTTGGACGTTGAGATGCCTTCTATTGCGGACTGGGAAATACAAGATCCGAATCCTGCTCTGGAACCAGTCTGGCAGACTGTACGACAGAAGAGACGTAGATGGGGGGCGGAGCTTGGCTGCCTAGCTGAATGGCTGTGTCCTGCTGAGCTCCTCATCCTTACCGGTGAATTAACCCCTTAATTTAGCACACAGCACCGCTTTTATGGGCAAAACGGGCAAAGATCGTTTTAAAGATCAAGTTGATCCATCTCCCTTGAGATCCAATCAGCCTGACATGGATAAATTCTTAAAAAAGCATCCGAAGCTGCGGTCGGCTGAGACCCCTAAGATGGCCCCCGCTCCAGCCCCGGCATCGGACATGGAGGAAGATACAGATGGCGGCAGTATCTCGGATGCCTCCACCTGCAAGTCGAGGAGGCAGAGAGGCTCATTCTCTAAAGCGGCACTTCCGGAGGTGCTAAATTCGGCATTAGCCCCTATTAAGAGGGACCTGTCCGAAATTAAAGAGGATCTCCGGAGCATTGGTCACCGCGTGTCGGACCTGGAAGGCGCGCAGGAGGCGGCTCTCAGGAGGGAAGAAAAGACATACAAGACACTCAGCTCCCATACTGACCTTCTCAACGATGCGCTCCTGAGGGTTGAAGACCAGGAGAACCGGAGCCGGAGGAGGAATCTGAGGATCCATGGGCTCCCTGAAGTTAATAGCAAGTGAAGCGCTGGAGAAAGTGGCGCGGGAAGTGTTCGCTGACCTGCTGGGGCCTGAGAGAGCGGAGCGCATAGTAATAGAGAGGATCCACAGGGCGCTCAGGCCTAAGCCTAAGAATACCGATCCCCCAAGAGATGTCATCTGCGGTCTGCTTAGCTACATCGATACCGCTGCGCTCATGAAGGCTGGCAGAGAATCGGATCGCCTGCACTATGAAGGTACCCAGATTATGTTTTTTCAGGACCTGGCCCCGTCCACTTTAGTGAAAAGGCGCATCCTCAAGCCGCTCCTCGATGCGCTTAGAGCATCAGCCACCCCGTTCCGGTGGCTTTATCCGTTCGGGATCGCGGTCCTCAAAAACGGACGCCAGGTCTCCATTCGTACGCCGAGGGATCTTCAGGCCAGCTGGGATCAATTGGGATTGGACCCGATTGACATCCCCCCCTGGATGCCGGCCGACATTGAGGACCCACCTCTGCCGCCATCTCGTGCAGCTGATTGGCGACAGGTCTATAATAAAAAGTCGCCCAAAGCCAGGGCTGAGAAGTCTGCTAACTCCCCTACATGATCAGGGGATCACCCTTTGGAAGATTTTCATTTAGTTCCAGCTCCAGTTAGCTTGCCTGGGACTTAGTGCCTTACAGTGAAGTGACTTGAAGCTTCCCTGATTGCTGGAAGATATGGGCCTGAGTTCATGTCCGCCTGTTGTGGAAACCAAGGTTCCAACTTCCAGTTCCAGATCACCTAGTTCTAATTTTTCATACGGTCTATCTATAGTTCTTGTTCTTGCCTACCCCCTGTCCTTTTCTCAATCTGCAGGGGTTAACCCGGTACTACCTCTGGGTCACCTTTCCCCTGTGTGATGGCCAGTAATTGGCCCGCTATAGCTCTGCGGGACCCCCCACCTGGCAGACCCCGGCTGGTAGCCGTAATGAGAAAGGGTCACACAGTCAGGTGCTCAGTAGAGCTCTCTCTGCAATATGTCTTTGCATTATTATGTACCTTACCTGTTTGTCTCCCCTCCTTCCCTTTTGTGTCCCCCTCCCCCCTCCTACACCATCAGATGTCATATATTGCATTGTCAGATGCTGATTGTCCACTTTTTATTTCAGAATGTCGTCTATTGTGATTTCATCCTTTAACGCCCGGGGAATGAACGAGCCTTGCAAATCCTGGCCCTTTTACAGAGGGATAAAGTGTCTATAGCCTTCTTTCAGGAAACCCACTTCCGAGAGGGTAAGATCCCCAAATTGCCCCCCAAACGGTTTTCTCAGTGGTTCCACAGCACTTACAGTTCGGCTAGCAGGGGTGTCAGCATAGCGATCCACAAGCAGCTCCCCTTTAAGCATTCTGCCGTCTCTGCAGACCCTGAGGGTCGTTACCTGTTTGTTAAGGGCACTATCGCTGATGCTCCTGTTACCCTAGCAACTGTATATGCCCCCAATAGAGGACAGGTTGCTTGGCTCGTTCAGACCCTTGGATTATTGTCCTCCTTCAAGGAGGGAATGGTTATATTAGGTGGCGATTTTAATGCTACCCTTGAACCTGCATTAGATTCTTCATCTGGGAAATCTGCCATTACACACGTTCGCTTAAGACGCCTCAAACGTGCCTTACAGAGGTTGGGAGTTCTAGATATTTGGCGCACCACTAACCCCACTGGTAGGGACTTTTCCTTTTACTCAGCAGCTAAATTGTCCTATCATAGGTTAGACTATTTATTCTTATCCAAATCCTTTGCTAATAGGGCTATCGGTTCTCACATAGGGAACATCACCCTGTCTGACCATGCCCCTGTATTCCTGATTATTTCTCTCCCAAAGAGGGAATGGAACTGGCGCATAAACGAGACCATTATTTCAGATCCCTCCCATGCTGCTAAACTCTCCTCTATCATAACTGATTTTTTGACAGCTAACGCTTCAGGCCCTGATGCACCCTCCCCTTCCATTATTTGGGAAACCCATAAAGCGGTCCTGAGAGGGGAACTAATAGCCTTAGGTGCCCATATTAAACGACAACAGAGTCAGGCTATGGCGACACTTCTCTCTCAGATTCAGGCTCTGGAGCTATCACATAAAACTTCCCAAGCTCGTAGCTGTGCCTCAGAGCTTGCGGACGCCCGCACTAAGCTCAAAAACCTGATGAATGTCACATCAGCCAAGCTGTTACTCAGAGCCAAATTCCGTTCATATGCCCACGGAGATAAAGGAAATAGGTTAATGTCCGCCCTAGTGAAGAAGCAGAAAACTGATTCCTTTATCGCTGCAGTTAAGGACAACAATGGCGCTTTGCATAAAAGTACTCCGGATATTGCAAAGTCCTTTTGTGCCTTCTATAGAGACCTTTTGTGCCTTCTATAGAGCTCGTTCAGACCCTTGGATTATTGTCCTCCTTCAAGGAGGGAATGGTTATATTAGGTGGCGATTTTAATGCTACCCTTGAACCTGCATTAGATTCTTCATCTGGGAAATCTGCCATTACACACGTTCGCTTAAGACGCCTCAAACGTGCCTTACAGAGGTTGGGAGTTCTAGATATTTGGCGCACCACTAACCCCACTGGTAGGGACTTTTCCTTTTACTCAGCAGCTAAATTGTCCTATCATAGGTTAGACTATTTATTCTTATCCAAATCCTTTGCTAATAGGGCTATCGGTTCTCACATAGGGAACATCACCCTGTCTGACCATGCCCCTGTATTCCTGATTATTTCTCTCCCAAAGAGGGAATGGAACTGGCGCATAAACGAGACCATTAGTTCAGATCCCTCCCATGCTGCTAAACTCTCCTCTATCATAACTGATTTTTTGACAGCTAACGCTTCAGGCCCTGATGCACCCTCCCCTTCCATTATTTGGGAAACCCATAAAGCGGTCCTGAGAGGGGAACTAATAGCCTTAGGTGCCCATATTAAACGACAACAGAGTCAGGCTATGGCGACACTTCTCTCTCAGATTCAGGCTCTGGAGCTATCACATAAAACTTCCCAAGCTCTTAGCTGTGCCTCAGAGCTTGCGGACGCCCGCACTAAGCTCAAAAACCTGATGAATGTCACATCAGCCAAGCTGTTACTCAGAGCCAAATTCCGTTCATATGCCCACGGAGATAAAGGAAATAGGTTAATGTCCGCCCTAGTGAAGAAGCAGAAAACTGATTCCTTTATCGCTGCAGTTAAGGACAACAATGGCGCTTTGCATAAAAGTACTCCGGATATTGCAAAGTCCTTTTGTGCCTTCTATAGAGACCTATATAATCTTAAAACACCAGACGATTTATCGCCAGAACAGCTAGGAGAAGCAACAGAGAAATTTCTCTCCTCCCTACAATTACCTGCTATCTCCCCAGTTCAGTCAGCCCAGCTATTATCACCCATCACAGACACTGAAATTAGTAAGGTGCTCTCTTCCATACCCTCAGGGAAAAGCCCAGGCCCCGATGGCTTCACCATTTCTTACTATAAAACCTTTAAGCATATTCTAATCCCCCGGTTTAACACCCTGTGTAACTATCTACTTCAAGGAGGTATCCTCCCGCCCCAGTCGCTTTCAGCCCACATCACGGTAATTAACAAGGAAAATAAAGACCCCCTAAATTGTGGGAGTTACCGCCCAATTTCGCTTCTAAATACGGACGTGAAGTGGTGGGCCAAGATCCTGGCTCAGCGGATTCAGGCGGTTCTCCCTGGCATTATCAACGAAGAGCAGGTGGGATTTGTTTCTGGCAGACAGGGGAGTGAGAATACGGTCCGTGTCATACAATTGATTACGCATGCCCGGAAGCACTCGATACCGCTTGCCTTGCTTAGTACTGACGCAGAGAAGGCTTTCGACAGGATTAGTTGGCAATTCATGTCGCGAGCATTGTCGAAATTTGGCCTTCCGGATCAGTTCATCCAATCTATCTTCTCACTGTACTCGCTCCCTTCTGCCAGAATACGTATTAATGGGACACTCTCCCCATCCTTTCCCATCACTAATGGGACGCGACAGGGCTGCCCTCTCTCACCTGCTCTCTTTGTTATTGTCATGGAGACCCTGCTGGCCAAGATCAGGCAGGATCCGGACATTGAAGGACTCACTGTGGGGTCGCAGACTCATCGGACGGCTGCTTCCTTCCCTAGACTTCAGGCCCTTTTTGAAGAATACGGCAAGGTCTCAAACTTTAAGATTAATTATACAAAGTCACAGGCCCTGAATATCACCTGCCCACCTTCTACTGTTGAGACGCCTTAAAGTTCCACAGCTTTTTCGTGGGCCTCTAAGTCAATCCCATTCCTGGGCACTAATATCTCAGCTAATCCAGAGGAGCTCTTTGAGCTGAACCAGGCCCCCCTGCTAAAATCCATTAAATCTCACCTACACTCCCTAAAACTGCCGTTTATCTCATGGATCGGCAGGAAGAACTACATTAAAGCTTTTATAGTCCCCAGACTGCTCTATCTCATCCAAACACTCCCTATTTGGCTACCCCATTCCTTCTTTGTGGAGGTCCGCAGAATCTTCTCGGCATTTGTGTGGGCAGGCAGTTCCCCTAGACTGGCGTATGCCACTCTCACCCGGGAGAGGAGGTTGGGAGGCTTTGGTCTACCTGACATGTACCTTTATTATAGAGCAGCACTGCTGAATAGAGCTTTGAGCCTCTTGTCTTGGCGCCCCCCCGGCCTTGTCTCCCGACTGGAGTGTGATATGCTCTCATACAACGACAAGCTAGTTCTGTGGGGTCTACGCAAATGCACCGCCAACAATAAGTTCATATCGCCCTTATGGAAAGGTTTATTACTGGAGTGGTCCAAATTATATAGATCTTCCTCCCTCCAGTTTCCCAGTGTGCATCTCCCCTTACACTTGCTACAGGCATATATTCACCCAACCACCTCTAGGCCATCAGGAATCTGGGCATTGCTCTCTGGCTCCAAACTACAAGACGTCATGACTGAGACGGGTGCTTTCGACTGGAGCAAAATGGACGCAATTCCGAGAGTCCAGGAGGCCTCTTTCCTAGCGACCATGGCCTTTAAAAAAGACTTGGCGCACTTGACAACGCTCCCCAAGCCTACTACTGACCCCTCGTGGATAGAAGGGAAGCTCTCTATCGCACTTCGCCCTAAGAAACCTCTCTCCACATTTTACAGGGAGCTACTCTCCTCTGTGGTTCCTAGCGGCCTGGGAAAAAGAGCTGTCTATGTCTCTATCGGACCCTGAAAAGGCGTTTATCCTCACACACTCGCACGGATTCAACCGTTGCATCAGGATTCAAGCTAACTCTTATAAATTACTCACAAGATGGTACAAAACGCCAGAATTCCTTCATAAGCTCAATCCCGCTATCCCAGACAGTTGCTGGAGGTGTGGAGGAGGGCCCGGCTCTTTATCACATATTTGGTGGAATTGTGAGAAAATTAAACCTTTTTGGGCAGAAGTGGTTACAACTATGAATAAGATATGTAACACCCAGGTCAGGTTAGATGCAAAGCTTCTATTACTTTGGTGCCCTAATAGCACGCTTACCCCTTCTAAGTTTAGCCTACCAACCATGCTTATAACAGCAGCCCGACTACTGGTCCCTCTCCTCTGGAAGAACGATGCGGCCCCTTCGGTCGTGATGTGGACCGAAAAAATTGACCAATTATACCGGTTTGAAGAACTGGCCCACTGGGAAGGTCATTCTAGAGCGACATTTGAAAAAATATGGCTCCCCTGGAAACGATTCCGCAAGTTCTGAGCTTTGATTTACTAGACGGAAAGATACAAGATTGACATCTGCTCTACCCTTCCCTTCCCTCCCTTAGTTTTACCCTTCCTTTGTCTTGTCGTGTTCTCCCCACCATGTATCTGTTTCGCAAATTGATTGTGTTTTGTGTTATGTATGCCACCATTTGAGATGCAGTGTACTTGCTGATTAATTAAATTTTCCAGCTGCGTCTGGTCCACGTGATGTATGTTATTTTACATAACTTTGTGCATTACTTCAATAAAAAGAAATTTGACAAGAAGAGACGAAGATCACCTCCACAAGACGCCCCGTCTAACATGGAACCCCGTGATGCACCCCCTTAAGTAATGTACTGCGTAGTGCTATATATTGCACGTTTCCTGTTTTTATTGTCCGCTATTATACAGTGTTTTTGCTCTCTTTTTTCAGAAACCATGTTTGGTGCTTCGAGAATCTGTTTGGTTTCCTTACTAATATTGTTGCTCTGTTCAGTATTCAGCCGTTTTTGAGGACGCTCAGTCATACCTTATCATATGGGATGAGTACTTTAACCCTCTCTTTATCCCCTCTTTTTTCTGGGATTATGAGATGGTTTCAGTTTGAGGCAGATTATTTTCGCTATGTTTCACTGATCCCTGTCTGGACAATATGGTCCAATGTTATAACTACCTTGTGGTTATGTTCTTTAACTGTGCAATGTTTTGTGTTTCCCCCTTCTTCCCTCTTGTGTTTTCCCTTTATGTTCTTAACAGCTAGGTGTCCTAGATATCGCCGTCCCTTACTGTGCAAGGTGGTGATTATACATGCGATGAGATCTCTGCAGAACGACCTGAACATAGCAAGTATTCCTCTTCAATCCTACTTATTATGGTCAAGTGTATGTCATTAAATGTGAAAGGCCTTAATTCTAACACTAAAAGGCGATTAGCGTTTAATGAGTGCAGGTTACATAAAGCGGATATAGTCTTTCTTCAGGAGACCCATTTTGATCAGCAGGGTACTTTTAAATTTGCACAGAGATCATTTCCTCGGGGATATTCTGCAACTTCGGGGAGAAAAGTGGCAGGTGTAGCTATTCTCTTAGCCGCTCATTGTCCATTATATGTAGAGTCTTACATTTCTGATGTGGAGGGGAGGTATGTTAAGGCTACTCTCAAGGGTCAAACGCTTATTCTATGTAACTTATACTCACCAAATTCGGCCAAAATCCCCTTTTTGAATAAAGTGTTTTTGAAACTGTCCCAGTACCTCCCTGCCCCTTCTCTGAACATATGGATAGGTTGCCCCCAAATAGCTCTTCCCCCTCGCGTAAACAATGCAGACTTTCACGTCTTTTTCGACGTCTCATTCGGCGCTATGCGTTTTATTATCTCTGGAGGGTCAACTATCCCTCTGCAAAATCATACACTTTTTTTTCTCACCCTCATAGCACCCACTCTCGAATCGACTATTTTTTGGGAAATGTTTCAGTCCTTCGAATGTTAAATGATGCTGACCTAGGCCATATCACTTGGTCGGACCATGCTCCGATTACTATTACCCTTAAAACTTTGGGTTATCACACGAGAATGTGCCATTGGCGCCTAAATGAGACTTTTTTAAGTAGTTTACCACTTAGACAGGAGCTCCGGGATGGCATAGCAGAATATTTTGCTCTAAATCAGTCTTCCGTCTCTTTGATTTCCACGTTATGGGAAGCGCATAAGGCGGTTTTCAGGGGAAATTGTATTGCTATGGGTTCTAAGCTAAAGAAGGATCACAACCAGCAACAGGCCATTCTCACTGCACAACTCAGGGACCTGGAAAATAAGTTAGGCTCGCGCCGCTCACGACATTTGCTCCGCCGTATAGTGGTTCTTAGGGCCAGACTGCGGGACATAATGTGCCATAAGACTGAAAAGCTTTTATTATATTCAAGGCAAAGATTCTATGCATGGGGCAATAAATCTTACACCCTTTTGGCACATCAGCTGCGCGACTCCAACATGGTAGGTAACCCGACGGCTATGAGGGCAACTGATGGAACATTGATATATGATCCCGCAGCTATTTCTGAACTTTTTCAAAAGTTTTATAAATCGCTCTACTCCATCCCACATCAGACGCCAGTGGATCATGAAAAGCGTCAGCGCCTTTTTAATAACTTCCTGTCGCAATGCAAACTCCCTAGGCTGTCAGATGAAGCTATTTCTTCATTGAATGCTCCTATGATGCCAGAGGAGTTGCAAGAGGTGCTGAAGCAACTTCCTAATAATAAGTCCCCTGGACCTGATGGTCTGCCATATGTGTACTATAAAACCTTCTCAGATATCCTGTTACCCCAAATGTTATTATTTTTAACTCCTTCTTGCAGGGCTCCCCAATACCTTCATCACTTTCACACTCTTATATAACAGTAATTCAGAAGCCTGGAAAAGACACACTAGAATGTGCCAACTATAGGCCCATAGCCCTTCTTAATTCGGACCTCAAAATATTCACCAAAACTTTAGCCAATCGACTCTCCATTTGGCTTCCCCATTTAATACACAAAGATCAGGTGGGTTTTGTCAGGGACCATCAGGGGGGAGATAATACCAGGCGGACTATTGATTTAGTAGAAATCGTTAATAAGCGCAACGACATAGCTTTATTGCTTAGTCTCGACGCTGAGAAAGCCTTTGATCGCTTAAATTGGCCATTTATGTTCTCCGCCCTGGGGGCCTTTGGCATAACCGGTCCATTCCTTAATGCCCTGAAAGTCCTATACGCCCAGCCCACGGCTACAGTAAAAATGTCCCATGCACATTCCTTGACCTTTCCCATATACAATGGTACGCGCCAGGGCTGCCCATTGTCCCCATTAATTTTTGTCCTCTGTATTGAGCCCCTTGCAGCAGCCATTAGGGCTCATTCTGATATCCATGGAGTGATGGTGAATAAGGTGGAGTTTAAACTGTCCTTGTTTGCCGATGATATTTTGCTCACATTGACAAACCCACATATTTCACTTCCTAATCTCTTTCGCCTACTGGAGACCTATGGTAGGCTGTCAGGATACAAGGTCAATACTGCTAAGACGGAAGCTCTACCCCTTAATTATCCCCCGGATAGTTTAAATAAGCTGAAAGCTAACTTTCGCTTTCGATGGAAAGTTACAACAATACGCTATCTTGGGATTAATCTAACTCCGTCCTATGGTTCACTGTATGTTCAAAACTTCCAAACACATTTCGTGAACTTAGGGCCCTTTTGAATAAGTGGATGTCTCTTCCCATATCCTTATTAGGTCGCATAGCTGAGGTCAAAATGACCATTTTGCCCAAGCTATTATATTTGTTTGAGACCCTACCGGTCCCTGTTCCTCTAAAGGAATTACGGGCCTTTCAGGCAGGTATGCTGAAGTTCATATGGAATGGGAAAAGACACCGGATAGCGTGTGCAACTCTTAGAGCACTTAAATCCCAGGGCGGTTTGGCAGCTCCAGATATCATGAGATATTACTGGGCCACACATCTCAGAAGGCTTCCAGCCTGGTCTACTTTATATGCCTACTCCAGATGGCTAGAAATTGAGAAATTATGGATAGCTCCTATACATCCCAACTCGCTTTTATGGACGCCACTCCCGGCCACTTTGATGCCGGGGATGCTAGGCCCAATGACCCATACTTATAACATTTGGCGAAGCTGTAATCGCAAATTTTTCTTAGCTCCTGAAAAATCCTCAATGACTTCCTTTTTATTTAATCCCTTGTTCCCGATGGGTATGCATGCCTCTTTTTTTAGGCCCTGGTTCTCTAATAAATTATTTCGCTTTGTGGATATAACAGATCATAAAACGCTCCGCTTACTGCCGCTAGATAGGTTAAAGATGTCCTTCCAGTTGCCAGAATCCTCTGGATACCAATATTTGCAACTTCAACATTTGTTTTTTGGCCTCTTTAAGTCCTCAAACGTTTCCATCCCCTCATCATTTGAGAAACTATGTAAGCTATCAAACACTACTAGGGGTCTCATATCAGAGATATATTGTATTTTGTCATCTTCAACTATAAAACACTCTTATATGGCCAAATGGGAATTGATCCTTGACCACCCTGTTTCACCTGCAGAATGGGGACTGATATGGGAAAGGACTGCAAAGACCTCCTCTTGCATTACACATAGGGAAAATTCTTATAAGATACTAATGTTTTGGTACCACACCCCAAAATTACTGAGACACCTTAACCCTAACATCTTGGATAGATGTTGGAGATGTGCTACAGGGGAGGATCTCACATACATATTTTTTGGGAATGCCCTTTGATTCGGCCTTATTGGCAAATGGAGGTTCTTTTTCGGTCTTCTTAATATCAGATTCCCACTTGATCCCTTTTTTTATTTGTTAAATATGCCGCCGGTATCATTGAGGACGTTTTGACTGCAGCCAGACGTCTTATAGCTAGATTCTGGAAGAAAACAATCTCGCCTACCCAGCTAGACCTTTTCACGAATATTATTGAGGTAAGGAGAATGGAATATCTATCAGCTAGCTTAGCTAACAGTATGGATAGGTTTAATAAAACCTGGCAGTTGTGGGATGATTTCCATGAGCCTAGTTTGTAGAATCTATGATGCCTAGTCCTGATTACCTTTCCCTATGTGTCGTGTGTCTGTTGTTACCCCTGTCGTTCATGAATAGATATTAATTTGTATACCCTAGGCGTATGATTTTTTGTATGTTTAGGTTATGGCTAGTGCTACCATTGACATTCTCTGTCCATATCCTTAATGATAGAATACTCTACAGTTCAATTGTGCTTTTATTTGCCCATGTCCTTTATATTCTGTGAACAATGATAACAAATGTTCTTCTGTGATTACTTGCTACTTTGTAAAACGGGATAAGTGATGTTAACTTGTCCATGTACCTCTGTTACTACAATAAAAAATAAACAGAGAATAAAAAATAAAAAAATAAAATGGCTGTACTGGTATCCCAGAGGCTGTTGATAATCTACATGGCCCCCGTAAACCAATCCATAAAAATCTGATTTGCGAAAGCCAAAAGGTAGGTGGTCTTATCCTTCAGGACCCTGCTGCAGCATACCAAAACAGCAGTTTGCATCCACATTTAAGGAATTTCATTACTCAGTAGAACCCACCTAACAATTTAAAGTCAAAATGTGATAAATAACTTGAGGGGTGTAGTTTCCAAAATGTGGTCACTTGTAGATTGATTCCACTGTACCAGTACCTCAGGGTCTCTGCAAATGTGATGAGTACCCAAAATGTATTCCATCAAAATCTGCACTCCAAAAGCCAAAGGGTGCTCCTTCCCTTCTGAGCTGATGTGCTCATACAGCAGCTTACGTCCACGTTTATGGCATTTTCATAACCAGTAGAACCCGCCTATGAATTCAGGTAGCAAGGTGTGAGTCTCAGAAGGCACTGGCCACAGCATATTGGGCACTGAAATTCCATATCTGTGGAAAAATTGCAATTTTCATTTCACAGTCCGCTGCACATTAATTTCTGCAAAATATGGCATCCAAATGCTCAGTTCACACCTTAATAAATGGCTTGAGAGATGTAGTTTACAAATTTTGGTCACGTCTCGTGGTTCCATTTATTATTTCATCCCAGAGCCTCTACAGAACAAGATATGTAAATCCCCACATTGGGCCTAAAATGTGCATGGTGTTCATTTACTCGTTGTAT
The DNA here is from genome assembly GCF_014858855.1 of Bufo gargarizans. Taxonomy (NCBI): domain Eukaryota; kingdom Metazoa; phylum Chordata; class Amphibia; order Anura; family Bufonidae; genus Bufo; species Bufo gargarizans. The sequence continues at coordinate 237,914,756 of NC_058084.1, forward strand.
CCAAAAGATTAGGGCTACATATTGGGTGTTTCTAAAATCAGGAAGCCCTGCATAATAATAGAGAGCTGTCTTTTCACATTGGCACATGCTGGACACATAATATTGGGCACTGAAATGGCATATGTGTAAAAATTGCAGTTTTCACTTTGCACCATTTGCTGTCAATTAAGTTTTGCTAAACACAAAGCTCAAAAAGCTCACTACACCCCTTGGAAAATGGTGAGGGGTGTGATTTCTAAAATGGGGTCCCTTCTTGGGGGGTTTCTTTTTTATTTCACCTCAGAGCCTCTGCAGTTGTTGGCCAGTGCTGTAGAGCAGGTGTGTTAAATTTGGTGTTATCGTTCTCATACTCGTCACTGGCACCTCATGGCAAAGAACAAGACAAGTTCCACTCAGAACAGGCGTTACCAAAGTGAGTGCACATGTTCAGTGGCAGATCCAGAGGTTGTTTTTTCAAAATAGATGTATGAGTGCTGCTAACATTGCTGCAGAGGTTAAAGGGGTGGGCGTCAGCCTGTCAGTGCTCAGACCATACGCCGCACACTTCATCAATTTGGTCTGCATCGCTGTTGTCCCAGAAGGAAGCCTCTTCTAAAGATGATGCACAAGAAAGCCTGCAAACAGTTTGCTGAAGACAAGCATACTAAGGACATGGATTACTGGAACCATTTTTCTGTGGTCTGATAAGACCAAGATAAACTTATTTGGTTCAGATGGTGTCAAGCGTGTGTGGTGGCAACCAGGTGAGGAGTACAAAGACAAATGCATCTTTCCTACAGTCAAGCATGGTGGTGGGAGTGTCGGTTTGGGACTGCATGAGTGCTGCCGACTGTGGGGAGCTAGAGTTCATTTAGGGAATCATGAATGTCAACATGTACTGTGAGATACTGACGCAGAGCATGATCGCCTCCCTTCGGAAATTGGGCCGCAGGGCAGTATTCCGACATAATAACGACCCAAAACACACCAAACCACTGCCTTGCTAAAGAAACTGAGGGTAAAGGTGCAGGATTGGCCAAGAATCTTGGCAGACCTAAACCCTATTGAGCATCTGAGGGGCATCCTCAAATGGAAGGTGGAGGAGCGCAAGGTCTCTAACATCCACCAGCACAGTGAATGGAAGAGGATTCCAGTGGCAACCTGTGAAGCTCTAGTGACCTCTATGCCCAAGAGAGTTAAGGCAGTGCTGGAAAATTATGGTCGCCACACAAAACATTGACACTTTGGGCACAATTTGTCCATTTTCACTTTTGTTGACAGCAGTTTAGACATTAATGGCTGTGTGTTGAGTTGTTTTAAGGGCACGCCAAATTTACACTGTTATACAAGCTGTACACTGACTACTTTACATTGTATCAAAGTGTCATATCGTCAGTGTTGTCCCATGAAAAGATATAATATATTTACAAAAATGTGACAGGTGTACTCACTTTTGTGAGATACTGTAAATCAGTGCACATGTGCCCTTTCTCTTCTAAACCCTGCAATGTGCCCAAACAGCAGTTTACAACCACATATGGGGTGTTACTGTATTCAGGAAGAAATGGGTAACAAATTACATAGTAACATATGGAGTCACTTATTAAGACTAGCGTTTTAGAAGCGGGTTTTAATACCCCTAGCGCAGGAGCATGGTGCACCTAAGTTACAGCCAGGTCCATAAATATTGGGACATCGACACAATTCTAACATTGTTGGCTCTATACACCACCACAATGGAATTGAAATGAGACGATAACTGCAGACTGTCAGCTTTAATTTGAGGGTATTTACATCCAAATGAGGTGAACAGTGTAGGGATTACATCAGTTTGCATATGTGCCTCCCACGTGTTAAGGAGCCAAAAGTAATGGGACAGAATAATAATCATAAATCAAACTTTCACTTTTTAATACTTGGTTGCAAATCCTTTGCAGTCAATTACAGCCTGAAGTCTGGAACGCATAGACATCACCAGATGCTGGGTTTCATCCCTGGCGATGTTCTGCCAGGCCTGCAACTGTCTTCAGTTCCTGCTTGTTCTTGGGGCATTTTCCCTTCAGTTTTGTCTTCAGCAAGTGAAATGCATACTCAATCGGATTCAAGTCAGGTGATTGACTTGGCCATTGCATAACATTCCACTTCCTTCCCTTAAAAACTTTTTGGTTGCTTTTGCAGTATGTTATGGGTCATTGTCCATCTGCACTGTGAAGCGCCGCCCAATGAGTTCTGAAGCATTTGGCTGATAATATTGCCCGAAACACTTCAGAATTCATCCTGCTGCTTTTGTCAGCAGTCACATCATCAATAAATACAAGAGAACCAGTTACATTGGCAGCCATACATGCCCACGTCATGACACTATCACCACCATGCTTCACTGATTTGGTGGTATGCTTAGGATCACAACAGACATCACACGGGAACCCAGTAAACTTTATGTCTGGTCTTAGTTTATGGTTTATGTGTTATTGCAGCATATGGTTTACTGGGTTCCCGTGTGATGTCTGTTGTGTACTGTGTCTTTGGTGTTGGTTGTGGATAACAGCACTTGCACGTGGGTTCCAGGTTGTATGTCTGTGGCAGGTAAGTGTCTCAGTTACTACTAGTCTCACTTACCTGTCAATGCCATATGTCTGTTTATGTTTCCCCTTTCTATGTAGCTTGGCCAGTGAGACTCCTGTTCCTCCGTGTCTAGGAGGAACGGGTCGTCTTACCCTGCTCCTAGTCCAGGGCCACCCTGAGGGCGAGCAGGAATATCAGGTTCCGGAGTATGAGCCCTCCTACCTTCAGGGTTGGCTCATACGTATAGGAGACAGGGTCAGAATTAGGGATGTGTAGGAGGTGACCAGCTCGCTAATTTTCTGTCCTGGCCTTGCAGCGACTCCATCTGCTGATACCGCACGGCTGAGGGTTTTCCCCATCCGCAGCCGTGACAATGGGTTTGTTTTGTTTTTTCAGCCTAATGATGGCTTGCTTTACTGATAGTGACAGCTCTTTGGATCTCATCTTGAGAGTTGACAGCAACAGATTCCAAATGCAAATAGCACACTTGAAATGAACTCTAGACCTTTTATCTGCTTATTGTAATAAGGATAGTGAGGGAATAACACACACCTGGCCATGCTGAGAAGCCAATTGTCCCATTACTTTTGGCCCCTTAAGTAGGAGGCACATATGCAAACTGTTGTAATTCCTACACTGTTCACTGATTTGGATGTAAATACCCTCAAATTAAAGCTCACAGTCTGCAGTTAAAGCACATCTCGTTTGTTTCATTTCAAATCCATTGTGGTGGTGATGGACCTGACTGTATGGTGATGGACCTGACTTTACATACTTAGGCGCATCCAATGCCGGCCTAAATCTACACCAGCTCCCTCCCTAAAACAGGCGTAGAAAATGTTAAATGAGACAGGCTGGTCCACCCCCTTCCCCACCCATGCCATGCCCTGTTTTTTTTTTAGACATTGCGTGAGCGGGGGAAAGTCACAGATTTGGCTGCAAATCCTCTTTTCAACACATATACACCAAAAATTGACGTATATCTAATAATAAATGACCTCTATAGTTTGTAAGGCTGAAAAAGAACATCTGTCCATTCAGTTCAGCCTGTTATCCTGCAGTTGAATTGGCCATAGGAAGGCAAAAAAAAACAACTGGCAGGTAGAAGCCAATTTTCCTCATTTAAGGGGAAAAAATTCCTTCCCAACTCCAATAACTTCCTAGATCAACAACCTCTCCAGAAATTTTATTATAACCTGCAATATTATTACACTCCAGAAATGCATCCATGCCCCTCCTGAAATCTTTTAGTGAATTCACTATTACCACTTCCTCAGGCAGAGAGTTCCATAGTCTCACTTACAGTAAAGAATCCTCTTCTATATGTAGAAAACTTCTTTTCTCCAGACGCAGAGGATGTCCCCTCGTCACAGTCCTGGGGATAAATAGATGATAGGAGAGATCTCTGTACTGACCCCTAATATATTTATACATAGTTATTAGATCTCCCCTCAGTTGTCTTTTTTCTTGCTCCTTACCCTTTTATTCCCATGAGGCTACATGCACACAACCGTTGTTTTGGTCCGCATCCGAGCCGCAGTTTTTGTGGCTTGGTTGTGGACCCATTCACTTCAATGGGGACGCAAAAGATGCGGACAGGACTCCCGTGTCCTGTCAGCATCCGTTGTTCCATAGACCATCCTAATAATGGGCATGGAATATGAGCCCGACCGGCACTACCGTGCCAATCGCACATTCAAGCTCTGTCCCATACACGCCTCCTGACACAGCCAAAGACAGGGTTCTCCTGACAACTTTGGGATATATTCTACAACATATAAAAATATCTATCAGGGCTCAACCTGGGCCATAGCACAAAAATAAGAAATAACCATAACATCATTATACTAGACAGGCATGGGATAACGATGTTCATCCATATAGTATGCTAATATCTTCTCTATATTGCTCTCCTTCTTGCATCAGAAATTCTACAAGAGAAAGAAAATAGGATCATGAGTAAGATCTTATATAATCACTTATATTTAACATCAATCACCACTACAGGACAAAGACAAAACAGAAAATGCAAAAGGACATTATGGGGCAAACCAACCCCTTAAGAATATACCCTTAAGTTATAATCTATATTCAGACCATTGGGTCTCAAGGCATTTAATGTATGTATCCAAAACAATTCCTTCTTTTTTAATAGTAAGATTCTGTTACCTCCACGTCTAGGTAGAGGAATGTGGTCAATTATCCAACATTTTAATTATTTCTCTGAATGATTCATCTCTACAAAATGTTTGGGAATGGGCAAATGCTGGCGTTTCTCCCTAATGGTGGATCGATGGTTGTTTAAACGGGTTTTGAGATCAGTGGATGTCTCACCTACGTATAACAATTAGCAGGGGCAGTTGTAACGGAGTAAGAATCTTAGATGAAAAATTTATAACAGTTATTTCCTCTTTGGTATCTGCGATTTGCCAGCCTGAGCACGAATTTTGTTGTTGCGCAATTTTGGAGATTCGTCGATGTCTACGGCCACCCTGTCTGTGCGACCTCTTTTTTGTGCTGGTTGTTGGTTCTGCTCTCTAAAAAAGAAGACTGTTCCATTCCTGGTGTCTGTGCATTTATTTTTCTCTTTCTATCCTTCTGATTAGAGGTGCCATTTTCAAAATGCCATGAATAGATTGAGCCCCTTTTGTAGTCATCCAAATCCCTAGTCCATTTTGAGCGTTTACCTTCTTCAAGCTCAACATTTAGTTTGGACATATGAAGTGATACGTTGTCAGACAAAATAGTAAATTTCTCTGGGGACAAGGAGGTTTGTAATGTCCGTTCGATTTCACCCATCTCAACAGCTGTAGAGGATAATTCTTCTTGCATATTTTGTATATTCAAAAGGATAAAGTCCAAAGAATATCTGTTGGAAAGAACTTAAAGTTTCTCGCAATAAACAGAATTGTTGAAAAACAAGTTAGGTCGAGATGTGATCTCATGCCCTGCGGTATCCTTTGGGCCTTATAATATTCACCCAAGGTGGTCATATGTAGGCCCAAAGAAGCCGTCTTTTTTATGTTAAACATAAGTGATTATATAAGATCTTACTCATGATCCTATTTTCTTTCTCTTGCTATGGCCCAGGTTGAGCCCTGATAGATATTTTTATATGTTGTAGAATATATCCCATAGTTGTCAGGAGAACCCTGTCTTTAGCTGTGTCAGGAGGTGTGTATGGGGTGGTGCTTGAATGCGCGATTGGCACGGCAGTGACGGTCGGGCTCATATTGCATGCCCATTATTAGGATGGTGTACCCCCTTGAACAGGAGTGTCCATCTCCTATTTTTGCTTCCTGCGAGCTGTTATTATAAGAGTAGTACAACTCAGGGTTACTTTGCCAGTATCCAATATGGCGCTTCCGGACATGGTTTTATGTGGGCATGCGCGTTGGAACCCTGGCAGGAATTTCAGGTCTGGCTCGTCCGAATGGGGAGGTGATGTGCGGGACGTCTACCTCGGGCACGGCATGACATCACACTATTGAGACGCAATCTGGCGCCTGTGCATTGTTAGTTGCCAGACGCCAAGTTTGGCTATTGACCGCATGTGGATGCACGATGGTTCTATGTGGTATGTTACTGATCTTATCCTTTGCTCCTCCTGTTTTTATTCTAATATAATTATGATGATACACAGCAGCTGACTTATATTGGTGCTATTTATGGAGTTTATTCATTGTTTGCACTTTATTATTATCAATTTTTTGTAATTTATATATAATCATGTGCTGTGTTGTATTACTGCTGCTATACACTGTATCATGTCACATCACATTGTATTCACTTTTTATATATTTTTACTGTGATGATTATGTTGATTGATTGTTCCACCCACTAATCATGTTTGCCTATTTATACCTTGTATTACACTTATGGTTTATGCTTGAGAAAGGCTCTGTGTTCGAGCCGAAACGTTGCCTCACTGCGCCACTGTGGCTGAATAAATCACGATTTTTCTATTGCAAGTGCTGTCTGTTTCCTTAAATATATATATATATATATATATATGTATATATATACACAGTGCTGCCCATAATTATTCATATCCCTGGCAAATTTTGACTTAAAGTTACTTTTATTCAAACAGCAAGTAATTTTTTGATGGGAAATTACATAGGTGTCTCCCAAAAGATAATAAGACGATGTACAAGAGGCATTATTGTGGGGGAAAAAAAACATTTCTCAGCTTTTATTTAAATTTGAGCAAAAAGTGTCCAGTCTAAAATTATTCATACCCTTCTCAATAATCAATAGAAAAGCCTTTATTGGCTATTTCAGCAATCAAACGCTATCTATAATTGCAGACCAGCTTTTTGCATGTCTCCACAGGTATTTTTGCCCATTCATCTTTGGAGGGTCTTCTTGCCATCACCCTGATCTTTAGCTCCCTCCACAGATTCTCAATTGAATTCAAGTCTGGACTCTGGCTGGGCCACTCCAAAACGTTAATGTTGTTGTCTGCTAACCATTGCTTCACCACTTTTGCTGTGCGTTTTGGGTTGTTGTTATGCTGAAATGTCCACTGGTGCCCAAGGCCAAGTTTCTCTGCAGACTGCCTGATGTTGTCGTTGAGAATTCTCATGTATTGCTCTTTTTTCATGGTGCCATTTACTGTGATTAGGTTCCCTGGTCCATTGGCTGAAAAACACCCCCAAAGCATTAGGTTCCCACCACCATGTTTGACAGTGGGGATGGTGTTCTTTGGGTTGAAGGCTTCTCCTTTTTTACGCCAAATGAAGGAAATATAATTGTGACCAAACAATAAAATGTTTGTTTCATCTGACCATAACACAGAAGACCAGAAGTCTTCTTCTTTGTCCAGATGAGCTTTTGCAAAGGCCAAAGGAGCTTTTGTGTCCCTAATCTGGAGAAGTGGTGTCCTCCTTGGTCTGCATTGTGCAGTGTCCGTTGGATTGTCTGCCTTTAGACATTGCCACCAGCAGAGCCCAGATTCACCAGGGTGGCCTTGGTGGTGATCCTTGGATTCTTTTTCACCTCTCTAACTATCCTCCTGGCCAGCACAGGTGTCACTTTTGGCTTCCGACCAGGTCCTCCGAGATTTTCCACAGTGCGGAACATCTTGTATTTTTTGCTCAAATGTAAATGAAAGCTGAGAAATGTTTTTTTTTCCCCCACAATAATGCCTCTTGTACATCGTCTTATTATCTTTTGGTAGACACCTATGTCATTTCCCGTAAAAAGAAATTACTTGCTGGTTGAATAAAGGTAACTTTAAGTAAAAATTTGCCTGGGGTATGAATAGTTATGGGCAGCACTGTATATATATATATATATATATATATATTGTGGGGATTCGCTCTGGTAGGCAGGTTAGCGGATGCAGTATAGAGGCAAAGGACCAGGTTGTAAATCACTCTTCAGTGTTTATTCACACATAACATAACACAACAGTCACTTTTCAGGCTTGGTGCTTGTTCACACACACAAAAACAAAATAAAGTTTACCTGGTATCATGGGTGTCAGTTCACACCCGGCTGAATTCTCAGCCTCAAAAAGTCCACTTGCAGGCTTTAAGACGGCCTGCTCGCCTGACACACGGTCTTCAGACCTCAGCACAGAGATCTCCAGAGCTCCACTGTCAGAGCGAGGTAATCCACACCACCTGATAGTGCTGGCTGTTTTTTATAAGCCTGCCAAGACCCGGCCTGGAACGTGGGGAGTAGTCACCCACCCAGCACTTTGACTACTCCCAATAAGAGCCGCCCCGGATCATCTATTTACAGCCATACTAAATAGCTAAATGTCAATCAGTGTTAGCTGCTCCTGACACGTGAAAATACCGGCTTTTACTTCACCGAGGCCAGGAACGTCAGTGACACATACCTACCATCAATGATGACCCCTTGTACCTTCCTACAAACCTCCCCACTTTGTTCAACCCTGAGGAGTTATGTAAAGAGAGAAACCATCGGGTGACCCGGGCATTTCTGTTCTTTGCCTGGCTCATCCATTTGAGGGGAGTTGTCCGTCACCAGATGGAACTTTCTCCCCAACAAATAATAGCGGAGAGACTTGAGTGCCCATTTGATAGCCAGGCACTCCTACTCCACTATACTGTACCTGGTCTCGGCTGGGGTAAGCTTACGGCTGAGAAAGACAATGGAATGCTCCTCCTCGTTGTCTTCCTGAGATAGTACAGCACCGAGGCCTACTTCAGAGGCAGTGGTCTGTACTATAAACTCCATTTTGAAGTCGGGCTGACTTCAAAGTGGAGAAAGCCTCTTCCACCTGATCATTCCAGTGGACCATCACTGACTTGCGTTCCTGTCAATGGTGTGGCCAATGTAGCAAAGTGGGGGACAAACCTCATATAATATCCCACCATTCCCAGGAACGACTTTACTTGCCTAGTAGTGACAGATAATAGCCAATTCCATATTGTCTATATTTTGTTCACTTGGGGTTTGATGACTCCGCGCCCAATTACATACCCCAGGTATTTCGTCTCCTCTAACCATATTGCAAATTTTTTGGGGTTAGCTGTTAGTCCTGCTTTTTGAAGGGAGTCCACTACAGCCTGTATTTTTGGTAGGGGACTTTCCCACAATTACAATATTGTTCAGGTAAGCCGAAGTGTACCGACGATGTGGACGCAGCACCATGTCCATGAGCCATTAAAAAGTGGCAGGGGCACCATGCAGACCAAACAACTTATATTGGTACAGCCCCTCGGGTGTGATGAAGGCAGTTTTCTCTTTGGCAGCCTCTGTCAAGGGTACCTACCAGTACCCTTTGGTGAGGTCCAAAACAGAAAAATACCAGGCTTGGCCTAACCTCTCAATAAGCTCATCCACTCATCCGAGCGCATCAAAATTAGAAATCTCCTTTAGTTTGCGGAAATCGTTACAGAACTGTAGCGTCCCGTCCGGCTTGGGTATTAAGACTATCGAACTGGCCCATTAACTTTTCGACTCCTCAATGACATCTAGTTGTAGCAGTAGCTGCACTTCTTCCGAGATAGCTTGTAACCGAGACTTGGGTACCCAGTATGGTTTCAATCGGACTCTGGCCTGAAGGCTCAGTGACAATGTCATGTTGGATGGTAGAAGTGCGTCCAGGGAGGTCCGAGAACACATCCATGTTCCTGCTGATGAACTCCATGGCCTCCTGAGTCTGTTTAGAGGAAAGGCTGTCAGCAATCTTCACTGTGGCAACTGCTTCCCTTGTATCAGACCGTGGGGCTGGAAACTCTTCCCCTAGAAAACTCGGCCGTGGGTTGTCGTCCGTACTGGTCTCCCTATCTTTCCAAGGTTTAAGTAAACTCACATGGTACATCTGCTCCAGCTTTCGCCGCCCTGCCTGGTGTACTTTGTAGGTTACCTCACCAACTTTTTCGAGTACATCATAGGGACCCTGCCACCTAGCCAGGAACTTACTGTCTACCATTGGTACCATAACCAAAACCTGATCTCCCGGGAAAAAGATCTGGACCCGAGCCTGCTGATTATAGACCCTACTCTGGGCTCGCTGAGCTGCCTCTATATGGTCCCTAACAAGCGGCAACGCTGTCTCCATCCGCTTTTGCATATTAAATTACACTTTTATACGGTGTGGGTTGCTGTTCCCACGCCTCTTTAGCTATGTCCAACAGACCGCGAGGCTATCAGCCATATAGCAGTTCGAAGGGCGTGAACCCAGTAGAGGCCTGGGGCACCTCTCGCACTGCAAACATGAGATAGGGCAGAAGAAGGTCCCTAATCCTCCCATCCTTTGACACCACTCTTTTTAACATGTTTTTTAATGTTTGATTAAACCTCTTCACCAGGCTGTCCATTTGCGGATGATAAACGGACGTCCGTAGCTGTTTTATGTGCAGTAACTTACGGAGTTCCCTTATGACGTTTGACATAAAAGGGGTTCCCTGGTCGATCAGAACCTCTTTAGGTAGTCCCACTCGGGAAACTTAATTCCTTAGTTATGAGTATGGCCGATGTACAGTACCTGCAAATATACGCGTCAGTAGTGAAGTAGTGATGCTTCTATATTATTCGTCAAAAAGTGACAGGTACCACGCCCCTTTTCATTGTCTACCAAAATCCCTTTCGTCAACACGCCCCTTTTGTCCTCTTGACAGGTCCCCCCATTTATCTATCTATATTTACCTATCTATCCATGTATCTATCCATCTATCTGTTATCTATCTATCCATTTATATATCCAACTGTCCATCTATCTATCCATCTATCTGTTACCTATCTATGTATCTATACATCCGTATACACCATCTATCTAAATTCTATCTATCAATTTATCTATCTATCTATCTATCTATCTATCTTTCTATCAATTATCTATCTATCTATCTTTTTATCTACCTATCTATAGTCTATCTTTCCATTTATCTATCTATCCATCTATCTGTTACCTATCTATGTATCTATACATCCGTATACACCATCTATCTAAAATCTATCTATCTATCTATCTTTCTATCAATTATCTATCTATCTTTTTATCTACCTATCTATAGTCTATCTTTCTATCTATCTATCTATCTATCTGTTATCTATCTATAAATTTATCTATGCAACTGTCCATCTATCTATCTATCCATCTATCTGTTGCCTATCTATGTATCTATACATCCGTATATACCATCTATCTAAATTCTATCTATCTTTCTTTCTATCTATCAATTATCTATCTATCTTTTTATCTACCTATCTATAGTCTATCTTTCTATCTATTTATCTATCTGTTATCTATCTATCCATTTAGCTATCCAACTGTCCATCTATCTGTTACCTATCTATGTATCTATACATCCGTATATACCATCTATCTAAATTCTATCTATCAATTTATCTATCTATCTTTCTTTCTATCTATCAATTATTTATCTATCTTTTTATCTACCTATGTATAGTCTATCTTTCCATCTATCTATCTATCTCTCCATCTATCTATCTATGGGTATAACTCTCAACGTCACTAACACTCGACTTGTTAATTTTGACAGCTTAAAAGACCTTAGGTCCATTTTGACCCTATCTTTTGGTCACGATGGCCATTTTCTCAAATACTGCGAACATTTTGCAAAGTGCGTCAGGGTATGTCCAAGCATGCCGAAGGCATGTTCTGGCATGTCCTAAGGGTTATTTAAGAGCTGCAAAAGCATTTTTATTGTGTTAGGAAATTTGCTCTGTTACGTAATTATGTTTAATAAAAATCGAAGGCGTACGTGATTTAAAGGGAACCTGTCACCAGGATTTTGGGTGTAGAGCTGAGGACATGGGTTGCTAGATGGCCACTAGCACATCCGCAATACCCAGTCCCCAGAGCTCTGTGTGCTTTTATTGTGTAAAAAAGCTGATTTGATACATATGCAAATTAACCTGAGATGAGTCCTGTCCCTGACTCATCTCACATACAGGACTCATCTCAGGTTAATTTGCATATGTATCAAATCGGTTTTTTGACACAATAAACGCACACAGAGCTATGGGGACTGGGTATTGCCGAAGTGCTAGCGGCCATCTAGCAACCCATGTCCTCAACTCTATACCCAAAATCCCGGTGACAGGTTCCCTTTAAGCAAAATATTTTATCACTGCATCTAGAGCAGATACGTAACATTTATAATTGATACTTCTAACATCCTAAAACTAAATGACCAGCGGCACACAACTTTTTCGGGGGTCTGATAACATCTAGCAGACATAGTCTTCTTTCGCCCCGTCACATCTGCGGTGGATGCGACAGAAACAACAGAGTTCTGTAACAAAGATATGTAAAACTTCAAAGTAAAGTTACAACGTTAACCAAACTTTCTGTAACAAAGATATGTAAAACAAATAAAAATGTAGGCCGTTTTTTCTTTTGACAGTAAATACACTGTCTTAATTAGTTAAAATTACATAAACCGCTAGAACATACCGGTGATATCAGAAACTTAAAAATGTTGCTAAAATAACTGCAAAACCTAATTTATGTTAAAGAGGTCTTGTTGTCTCTCAGAATTTTTATTTTATTTTTTATTTTTACTGAATACTTGCATTCCTCATGAAATAACAAGGTGAGCACAAGAATATTTATGTCAGCTGTTTGTATCTTTCTATCTATCAATTATCTATCTATCTTTTTATCTACCTATCTATCTATCTTTCCATCTATCTATCTATATATGGGTATAACTCTCAACGTCACTAACACTCGACTTGTTAATTTTGACAGCTTAAAAGACCTTAGGTCGGATTACTCACGCATACCTGAGACGCAAAAAACAATAGGTATAGAGCAAAACGGCATTTTCAGAAATAGAAACGTTTGGCCTATTTCATAGCAGCTTCTATGACAAAAATTCTACAGATCCATCCATCAGCTGTCGGCCAATTTCTGTAAAGACCTGACTCATCCTCTTGAGCTCGTGTTTTGGAACCAAGTTTTAGATTTTAAGTAACCGTTCTATTCCGGCTCTTCATTGTTACAGCTGGTTGTACAACATACTGGTTATGCACCGTAACAAATGTGTAAACACTGCTATTTTTGTAAATTTGTTAGTTGCTTGTAGAAATTGACCGACAGCTGATGGGTGGATCTGTTGAATTTTTGTCATAGAAGCTGCTATGAAATAGGCCTAAGGGGTAAAATAGAATCGGCTCACGGGAAAGTTGTGTGCCGCGGTTGTCGCTCTAAAATAGGATCTTAGGACATGGTCTTATCTCTATGGCCAAACGCTTCCTATTTCTGAAAATGCCGCTTTGGTCTATACCTAATGTTTTCTGCGTCTGGGGTTTGCGTGAGTAATCCGACATAAGGTCTTTTAAGCTGTCAAAATTAACAAGTCGAGTGTTAGTGACGTTGAGAGTTATACCCATAGATAGATAGATGGAAAGATAGATAGCTGGAAAGATAGACTATAGATAGGTAGATAAAAATATAAATAGAAAAATAGATAGATGGGGTATACGGATGTATAGATACAAGGATAGATAACAGATAGATGGATAGATAAATAGATAGATAATTGTAGAAATATATAGATAATTGGTAGAGAGAAAGATACATAGATAGATATTAGGATTTATTAGGATTTTAATAGCTTGATAGGTGATTTATAGGATTTTTATAAGAATTTATTAGATTTTTTATAGCTTGATAGATGTTTTATAGGATTTTTATAGGAATTTATTAGGATTTTTATTAGGTTTTTATAATAGCTTGATAGGTGTTTTATAGGAATTTTTATTAGTTTTAATATCTTGATAGGGATTTTATAGAAATTTATTAGGCTTTTTAATAGTTTTAATAGCTTGATAGGGGTTTTATAGGATTTTTATTAGGTTTTTATAATAGCTTGATAGGTGTTTTATAGGAATTTTTATTAGTTTTAATATCTTGATAGGGATTTTATAGAAATTTATTAGGCTTTTTAATAGTTTTAATAGCTTGATAGGGGTTTTATAGGATTTTTATAGGAATTTATTAGGATTTCTATTAGTTTTAATAGCTTGATACGGGTTTTATAGGATTTTTATAGGAATTTATTGGGTTTTTATTAGTTTTAATAACTTGATAAGGGTTTACAGGATTTTTATAGGTTAAGTTGGTAGATAATAGATAGAAAGATATGTAGATAAATAGATAAAATAGATATTATTTTATTAAATTAGTTTTAGAGGGTGGGAATGTGATGTGGGAACTTGTGTAATTTATGATATTACCACAGGTGCACCATCTCTTTAGATTTATGTGTTGTAACATTGCATCGTATTTCTGTACGTTGTTATTAGAATTTTTATTAGGTTTTTAATAGCTTGATAGGTGTTTTTTTGTATTTTTATAGGAATGTATTAGGCTTTTTATTAGTTTTAATAGCTTGATAGGGGTTTTATAGGATTTTTATAGGAATTTATTAGGGTTTTTATTAGTTTTAACAGCTTGATAGGGGTTTTATAGGATTTTTATAGGAATTTATTAGGATTTTTATTAGTTTTAATAGCTTGATAGGGGTTTTATAGGATTTTTATAGGAATTTATTAGGATTCTTATTAGTTTTAATAGCTTGATAGGGGTTTTATAGGATTTTTTTAGGATAAATTGGTAGATAGTAGATAGATAAATAGATAAAATAGATATTACTAGATTAAATTAGTTTTAAATATTTTATATAAATAGATATTATTTTATTATAAAATATTTATCTACGTTTCAGGGCATACTGTATTTAATAATAGATCATGGAAAAAGTCCTATAGATAGATAGTTAGATTGAAGGATCAATTAGTATTGTCAATATTTATAATTGGAAAGATAGAATCGGGCCCCGGGAAAATTGTGTGCCGCTGCTGTCGCTCTTAAATAGCGCCTTAGGACACAGTCTTGTCTCTATTATAAAATATTTATCTACGTTTCAGGGCATACTGTATTTAATAATAGATCATGGAAAAAGTCCTATAGATAGATAGTTAGATTGAAGGATCAATTAGTATTGTCAATATTTATAATTGGAAAGATAGAATCGGGCCCCGGGAAAATTGTGTGCCGCTGCTGTCGCTCTTAAATAGCGCCTTAGGACACAGTCTTGTCTCTATGGCCAAACGTTTCTATTTCTGAAAATGCCGTTTTGCTCTATACCTATTGTTTTTTGCGTCTCGGGTATGCGTGTTAGTGACGTTGAGAGTTATACCCATAGATAGATAGAAAGATAGACTATAGATAGGTAGATAGGTAGATAAAAAGATAGATAGATAGTTGATAGATAGAAAGATACAAAAAGCTGACATAAATATTCTTGTGCTTGCCTTGTTATTTCATGAGGAATGCAAGTATTCAGTAAAAATAAAAAAAAGTTCATGAGAGATAACAAGACCTCTTTAACACAAATTAGCTTTTGCAGTTATTTTAGCAACATTTTTAAGTTTCTGATAACACCGGTATGTTCTAGCGGTTTATGTAATTTTAACTAATTAAGACAGTGTATTTACTGTCAAAAGAAAAAACGGCCTACATTTTAATTTGTTTTACATATCTTTGTTACAGAAAGTTTGGTTAACGTTGTAACTTTACTTTGAAGTTTTTCATCTCTTTGTTACAGAACCGCTGGTCATTTAGTTTTAGGATGTTAGACGTATCAATTATAAATGTTACGTATCTGCTCTAGACGCGGTGATCAAATATTTTGCTTAACCACCTCCGGACCGCCTAACGCAGATGTGCGGTCCGGAGGTGGCAGCCCTGTGCTCAACGACGCATATACGCGTCATCTCGCGAGGGCCGGGATTTCCTGTGAACGCGCGCACACAGGCGCGCGCGCTCACAGGAACGGAAGGTAAGCGAGTGGATCTCCAGCCTGCCAGCGGCGATCGCTCGCTGGCAGGCTGGAGATCCGAATTTTTTAACCCCTAACAGGTATATTAGACGCTGTTTTCATAACAGCGTCTAATATACCTCCTACCTGGTCCTCTGGTGGTCCCTTTTGTTAGGATCGACCACCAGAGGACTCAGGTAGGTCAGTACAGTCGCACCAAACACCACACTACACTACACTACACCCCCCCCGTCACTTATTAACCCCTTATAAACCCCTGATCACCCATGATCACCCCATATAAACTCCCTGATCACCCCCTGTCATTGATCACCGCCCTGTCATTGATCACCCCCCTGTCAGGCTCCGTTCAGACGTCCGTATGATTTTTACGGATACATGGATCGGATCCGCAAAAAGCATACGGACGTCTGAATGGAGCCTTACAGGGGGGTGATCAATGACAGGCGGGTGATCACCCATATACACTCCCTGATCACCCCCTGTCATTGATCACCCCCCTGTCATTGATCACCCCCCTGTAAGGCTCCATTCAGACGTCCGCATGATTTTTACGGATCCATGGATACATGGATTGGATCCGCAAAACACATGTGGACGTCTGAATGGAGCCTTACAGGGGGTGATCAATGACAGGCGGGTGATCACCCATATACACTCCCTGATCACCCCCCTGTCATTGATAACCCCCCTGTAAGGCTCCATTCAGACGTCCGCATGCGTTTTGTGGATCCGATCCATGTATCCATGGATCCGTAAAAAATCATGCGGATGTCTGAATGGAGCCTTACAGGGGGGGTGATCAGTGACAGGGGGGTGATTACCCTGATCACCCCCTGTCATTGATAACCCCCCTGTAAGGCTCCATTCAGACGTCCGCATGCGTTTTGTGGATCCGATCCATGTATCCATGGATCCGTAAAAAATCATGCGGATGTCTGAATGGAGCCTTACAGGGGGGTGATCACCCTGATTACCCTGATCACCCCCTGTCATTGATAACCCCCCTGTAAGGCTCCATTCAGACGTCCACATGCGTTTTGTGGATCCGATCCATGTATCCATGGATCCGTAAAAAAATCATGCGGATGTCTGAATGGAGCCTTACAGGGGGGGTGATCAGTGACAGGGGGGTGATCACCCTGATTACCCTGATCACCCCTGTCATTGATAACCCCCCTGTAAGGCTCCATTCAGACGTCCGCATGCGTTTTGTGGATCCGATCCATGGATCCGTAAAAAATCATGCGGATGTCTGAATGGAGCCTTACAGGGGGGGTGATCAGTGACAGGGGGGTGATCACCCTGATTACCCTGATCACCCCCTGTCATTGATAACCCCCCTGTAAGGCTCCATTCAGACGTCCACATGTGTTTTGTGGATCCGATCCATGTATCCATGGATCCGTAAAAAATCATGCGGATGTCTGAATGGAGCCTTACAGGGGGGGTGATCAGTGACAGGGGGGTGATCACCCTGATTACCCTGATCACCCCCTGTCATTGATAACCCCCCTGTAAGGCTCCATTCAGACGTCCACATGTGTTTTGTAGATCCGATCCATGTATCCATGGATCCGTAAAAAATCATGCGGATGTCTGAATGGAGCCTTACAGGGGGGGTGATCAGTGACAGGGGGCTGATCACCCTGATTACCCTGATCACCCCCTGTCATTGATAACCCCCCTGTAAGGCTCCATTCAGACGTCCACATGTGTTTTGTGGATCCGATCCATGTATCCATGGATCCGTAAAAAATCATGCGGATGTCTGAATGGAGCCTTACAGGGGGGGTGATCAGTGACAGGGGGGTGATCACCCTGATTACCCTGATCACCCCCTGTCATTGATAACCCCCCTGTAAGGCTCCATTCAGACGTCCGCATGTGTTTTGCGGATCCGATCCATGGATCCGTAAAAATTATACGGACGTCTGAATGGAGCCTTACAGGGGGGTGATCAATGACAGGGGGGTGATCAGGGAGTCTATATGGGTGATCACCCCCCTGTCATTGATCACCCCCCTGTCATTGATCACCCCCCCTGTCATTGATCACCCCCCCCTGGTAAGGCTCCATTCAGACTTTGTTTTTGGCACAAGTTAGCGGAAATTTTTTGTTTGTTTTTGTTTTTGTTTTTTCTTACAAAGTCTCATATTCTACTAACTTGTGTCAAAAAATAAAATCTCCCATGGACGCACCATACCCCTCACGGAATCCAAATGCGTAAACATTTTTAGACATTTATATTCCAGACTTCTTCTCACGCTTTAGGGCCCCTAAAAAGCCAGGGCAGTATAAATACCCCACATGTGACCCCATTTCGGAAAGAAGACACCCCAAGGTATTCCGTGAGGGGCATATTAAGTCCATGAAAGATTGAAATTTTTGTCCTAAGTTAGCGGAAAGTGAGACTTTGTGAGAAAAAAACCAAAAAAAATCAATATCCGCTAACTTATGCAAAAAAAATAAAAAATTCTAGGAACTCGCCATGCCCCTCATTGAATACCTTGGGGTGTCTTCTTTCCAAAGTGGGGTCACATGTGGGGTATTTATACTGCCCTGGCTTTTTAGGGGCCCGAAAGTGTGAGAAGAAGTCTGGGATCCAAATGTCTAAAAATGCCCTCCTAAAAGGAATTTGGGCCCCTTTGCGCATCTAGGCTGCAAAAAAGTGTCACACATGTGGTATCGCCGTACTCAGGAGAAGTTGGGGAATGTGTTTTGGGGTGTCTTTTTACATATACCCATGCTGGGTGAGAAAAATATCTTGGTCAAATGCCAACTTTGTATAAAAAAATTGGAAAGGTTGTCTTTTGCCAAGATATTTCTCTCACCCAGCATGGGTATATGTAAAATGACACTCCAAAACACAGTCCCCAACTTCTCCTGAGTACGGCGATACCAGATGTGTGACACTTTTTTGATGCCAAGGTGGGCAAAGGGGCACATATTCCAAAGTGCACCTTTCGGATTTCACCAGACATTTTTTACAGATTTTGATTGCAAAGTACTTCTCACACATTTGGGCCCCTAAATTGCCAGGGCAGTATAACTACGCCACAAGTGACCCCATTTTGGAAAGAAGACACCCCAAGGTATTCCGTGAGGGGCATGGCGAGTTCCTAGAATTTTTTATTTTTTGTCGCAAGTTAGTGGAATATGAGACTTTGTAAGGAAAAAAGAGAAAAAAAAAATCATCATTTTCCGCTAACTTGTGACAAAAAAAAAAAAATTCTAGGAACTCGCCATGCCCCTCACGGAATACCTTGGGGTGTCTTCTTTCCAAAATGGGGTCACTTGTGGCGTAGTTATACTGCCCAGGCAATTTAGGGGCCCAAATGTATGAGAAGTACCTTGCAATCAAAATGTGTAAAAAATGGCCTGCAAAATCTGAAAGGTGCACTTTGGAATATGTGCCCCTTTGCCCACCTTGGCAGCAAAAAAGTGTGACACATGTGGTATCGCCGTACTCAGGAGAAGTTGGGGAATGTGTTTTGGGGTGTCATTTTACATATACCCATGCTGGGTGAGAGAAATATCTTGGCAAAAGACAACTTTTCCCATTTTTTTATACAAAGTTGGCATTTGACCAAGATATTTTTATCACCCAGCATGGGTATATGTAAAATGACACCCCAAAACACATTCCCCAACTTCTCCTGAGTACGGCGATACCAGATGTGTCACACTTTTTTGCTGCCAAGGTGGGCAAAGGGGCACATATTCCAAAGTGCACCTTTTGGATTTCACCGGTCATTTTTTACACATTTTGATTGCAAAGTTCTTCTCACACATTTGGGCCCCTAAATTGCCAGGGAAGTATAACTACCCCACAAGTGACCCCATTTTGGAAAGAAGACACCCCAAGGTATTCCGTGAGGGGCATGGCAAGTTCCTAGAATTTTTTATTTTTTGTCGCAAGTTAGTGGAATATGAGACTTTGTAAGAAAAAATAAAAAAAATAAAATCATCATCATTTTCCGCTAACTTGTGACATTAAATAAAAAGTTCTATGAACTCACTATGCCCATCAGCGAATACCTTAGGGTGTCTACTTTCAGAAATGGGGTCATTTGTGGGGTTTTTCTACTGTTTGGGCATTGTAGAACCTCAGGAATCATGACAGGTGCTCAGAAAGTCAGAGCTGTTTCAAAAAGCGGAAATTCACATTTTTGTACCATAGTTTGTAAATGCTATAACTTTTACCCAAACCATTTTTTTTTGCCCAAACATTTTTTTTTATCAAAGACATGTAGAAAAATAAATTTGGCGAAAAATTTATATATGGATGTCGTTTTTTTTGCAAAATTTTACAGCTGAAAGTGAAAAATGTCATTTTTTTGCAAAAAAATAGTTACTTTTTGATTAATAACAAAAAAAGTAAAAATGTCAGCAGCAATAAAATACCACCAAATGAAAGCTCTATTAGTGAGAAGAAAAGGAGGTAAAATTCATTTGGGTGGTAAGTTGCATGACCGAGCGATAAACGGTGAAAGTAGTGTAGTGCCGAAGTGTAAAAAGTGCTCTGGTCATGAAGGGGGATTCACCTAGCGGGGCTGAAGTGGTTAAATCACGTATGCCTACAGAGCAAATTTCCTAACACAACAAAAATGCTTTTGCAGCTCTTAAATAACCCTTAGGACATGCCAGAACATGCCTTCGACATGCTTGGACATACCCTGACGCACTTTGCAAAATGTTCGCGGTATTTGAGAAAATGGCCGTCGTGACAAAAAAATAGGGTCAAAATGGACCTAAGGTCTTTTAAGCTGTCAAAATTAACAAGTCGAGTGTTAGTGACGTTGAGAGTTATACCCATAGATAGATAGATAGATGGAGAGATAGATAGATAGATAGATGGAGAGATAGATAGATAGATGGAGAGATAGATAGATAGATAGATAGATAGATAGATAGATGGAAAGATAGACTATACAGGTCCTTCTCAAAAAATTAGCATATTGTGATAAAGTTCATTATTTTCTGTAATGTACTGATAAACATTAGACTTTCATATATTTTAGATTCATTACACACCAACTGAAGTAGTTCAAGCCTTTTATTGTTTTAATATTGATGATTTTGGCATACAGCTCATGAAAACCCAAAATTCCTATCTCAAAAAATTAGCATATCATGAAAAGGTTCTCTAAACGAGCTATTAACCTTATCATCTGAATAAACTAATTAACTCTAAACACCTGCAAAAGATTCCTGAGGCTTTTAAAAACTCCCAGCCTGGTTCATTACTCAAAACCGCAATCATGGGTAAGACTGCCGACCTGACTGCTGTCCAGAAGGCCATCATTGACACCCTCAAGCAAGAGGGTAAGACACAGAAAGAACTTTCTGAACGAATAGGCTGTTCCCAGAGTGCTGTATCAAGGCACCTCAGTAGGAAGTCTGTGGGAAGGAAAAAGTGTGGCAGAAAACGCTGCACAACGAGAAGAGGTGACCGGGCCCTGAGGAAGATTGTGGAGAAGGACCGATTCCAGACCTTGGGGGACCTGCGGAAGCAGTGGACTGAGTCTGGAGTAGAAACATCCAGAGCCACCGTGTACAGGCGTGTGCAGGAAATGGGCTACAGGTGCCGCATTCCCCAGAAACAGCGGCAGAAGCGCCTGACCTGGGCTACAGAGAAGCAGCACTGGACTGTTGCATGTCATTCGGAAATCAAGGTGCCAGAGTCTGGAGGAAGACTGGGGAGAGGGAAATGCCCAAATGCCTGAAGTCCAGTGTCAAGTACCCACAGTCAGTGATGATCTGGGGTGCCATGTCAGCTGCTGGTGTTGGTCCACTGTGTTTTATCAAGGGCAGGGTCAATGCAGCTAGCTATCAGGAGATTTTGGAGCACTTCATGCTTCCATCTGCTGAAAAGCTTTATGGAGATGAAGATTTCATTTTTCAGCACGACCTGGCACCTGCTCACAGTGCCAAAACCACTGGTAAATGGTTTACTGACCATGGTATTACTGTGCTCAATTGGCCTGCCAACTCTCCTGACCTGAACCCCATAGAGAATCTGTGGGATATTGGGAAGAGAAAGTTGAGAGACGCAAGACCCAACACTCTGGATGAGCTTAAGGCCGCTATCGAAGCATCCTGGGCCTCCATAACACGTCAGCAGTGCCACAGGCTGATTGCCTCCATGCCACGCCGCATTGAAGCAGTCATTTCTGCAAAAGGATTCCCGACCAAGTATTGAGTGCATAACTGAACATCATTATTTGAAGGTTGACTTTTTTTGTATTAAAAACACTTTTATTTTATTGGTCGGATGAAATATGCTAATTTTTTGAGATAGGAAATTTGGGGTTTTCATGAGCTGTATGCCAAAATCATCAATATTAAAACAATAAAAGGCTTGAACTACTTCAGTTGGTGTGTAATGAATCTAAAATATATGAAAGTCTAATGTTTATCAGTACATTACAGAAAATAATGAACTTTATCACAATATGCTAATTTTTTGAGAAGGACCTGTAGATAGGTAGATAAAAAGATAGATAATTGATAGAAAGAAAGATAGATGGATAAATTGATAGATAGAATTTAGATAGATGGTATATACGTATGTATAGATACATAGATAGGTAACAGATAGATGGATAGATAGATGGACAGTTGGATATATAAATGGATAGATAGATAACAGATAGATAGATCCTGTCAAGAGAACAAAAGGGGCGTGTTGACGAAAGGGGTTTTGGTAAACAATGAAAAGGGGTGTGGTACCTGTCACTTTTTGACGAATAAGGCCCCATGCACACGGCCGTTGTTCACGGCCGTGTGCGGGCCGTGGAACCGCGGCCTGGATCCCTTCCTGTGAGCTGGAGCGCACGGCGTCACTGGTTGCTATGACGCCGTGCGCCCCCTGCTGCCGGCACAGTACAGTAATACACTGGTATAGATCATACCAGTGTAGTACTGTATTGCGGCGGCAGCAGGGAGCGCACGGCGTCATAGCAACCAGTGACGCCGTGCGCTCCAGCTCACAGGAAGGGATCCAGGCCGCGGTTCCACGGCCCGCACACGGCCGTGAACAACGGCCGTGTGCATGGGGCCTAATATAGAAGCTTCACTACTCGCGTCTGTAAAATACAGATGATGTTCGTGTGGCATTTGTTGTTTTTTTGCAGATTCATATAAGAATAGATGCTCCAGAATTGGTATTACATGGGAAATGCAAGTAGTTACTAAAATTGACATGTCAGTAGAGGTGACAGGTCCTCTTTAAGTATTAAAACAAAAGTAAAACTATACAAATGTCGTGTCACTATATTCATAATGACCCAGAGAATGAAGGGCACATGTTAGTTTTACGGCATGGGAATGCCATAAAAACAAAACCCACAAAACTGTGGCAGAATTGCGTTTTTTTTCCATTTCCACCAAAGGGCGTACATAGAAATCACTGGGTCCATAGCAAGAATCTGAATTGGGCTCCCTAACCCCGGCCACTACCCACCCCTGTCCCGTCCTAACTCCTGTCTTTCTTCCTGGGGGGGAGGAAGGAGTAGGTGTAAGAGGAAAGCTCACTGTCCTCTATGAGCCTCCCCCCGAGTCCTCTATGAGCCCCCCCAACCCCTAATGCCCCCCAAAATTCTCAGGACAGTGTGCTTTCCTCCCCCTCCTGGGCATTTTGGGGGGCAGGTGGCTAAGTGGCAGGGACCCTATGATGTACTCGAAAAAGTTGGTGAGGTAACCTACAAAGTACACCAGCCAGGGCGGCGAAAGCCGAAGCATGTGTACCATGTATACTCCCCTGGCTATAACCCCTAACTCTGATAAAAGCTGTTCCTGTTCCTTGTTCCTTGTTCCTGCATCGCTCTCTGAAGGAAGAGAGGTTCACCCACTGGAGCCTGGAGCCTTGTCGTAGGTCCAGTGTGGGTAGGAGATGACGAGACCCCAACCAAGCTTTGGCGGATCGTTGGGTCTGCAGTGCCTGCGGTGTCAAGTGGAGTGCTTGGAGCCCTCGGGGAGCACTAGGAGCATCCATCAATGGAGGTACCCAGTCGGGGTGCCAGGAGATCCATTACATTAGGTCAGTGGCGTAGCGTGGGTTGCCAGTGCCCGGGGCAAGCCAAGTATTGCGCCCCCCCAACCTGTGAACACGCCCCTTTTTACAAATAATGCAGTACATGTCACCTACAGTCCTATGAAACGCCACAGATAACAAAGTGATAACTGAGTACAGATAATGTAGCAGATGTCACCTGCAGTCCTATGTAATACCACAGATAACACAGTGGTAACTCTGAGTACAGATAATGTAGTAGATGGGTGTGAGGCCCCAGAATTCAGAACACGTACAGTGTGACCTGAAGTCTGGGGGCAGGCTTCGGCAGTGTGGGCCAAATCCTATAGCCACCCCTCCTAAACAGATATGTGGATGGGCATTACATATAATGGTACACACTATACAGTAGAGTACAGCAGCACATACCTGTTACCTCCAGTGACATCTCCTGTGATGTTGACCTTCCTCAACGTCTTGATTCGGACATAAGACCGCCATGATACCTTCTTTCAGCCGCGACTCTGCAGAGTTTCACAGAAAAATGGTTAGATTTCTCACTTTACTATCATCCTCAGATAACAGACCTCCCCTCCACCCGCAGTGCCCAGAAGTATAATGCCCTCTGTGTAATTATAATATATACTGGCCCCTCTGTGTTATTATTATTCTTAAAGGGAACCTGTCACCAGGATTTTGCGCATAGAGCTGGGGACATGGGCTGCTAGATGGCCACTAGCACATCTGCAATACCCAATCCCCACATCTGCAAACCCCAGTCCCCTGACGTCACAGAGCTGGAGCGCCGAAATCGCGTGATGCGCGAGCTAGCGCATGCGCAGTGTCGGCATCATGTTCATTCCCTGTACTGGCATCAGCACAGGAAACGAACTACGCATGCGCTAGCTCGCGCATCGCGAGATTTCGGCGCTCCAGCTCTGTGACGTCAACCAGCAAGGAGGAGATTCGGAGGACGCGGGGCGGTGCTGGGCTCCTTTCCGCTTAACTCATCTCCGGATACAGGACTCATATCCGGTCATTTGCATATGGATCAAAACTGTTTTTTAACACAATAAAAGCGCAGAGAGCTCTGGGGACTGGGTATTGCGGATGTGCTAGCGGCCATCTAGCAGCCCATGTCCTCCGCTCTATACATCAAATCCCGGTGACAGGTTCCCTTTAATATTATAATGGCCCCCTCTGTATTAGGCTCCATTCACACGTCCGCAAAATGTGTCTGCATCCATTCCGCAATTGTGTGGAATGGGTGCGGGCCCATGCATTCTCTATGGGGACGGAATGGATGCGGAAAGCACACAGTGTGCTCTTCGCATCCGCATTTCCGGAGTGGCCTGCCGAACTTCCGGTCCGTGGCTCTGGAAAAAAATAGAACATGTGCTATTCTTGTCCGCAGCTGTGGACAAAAATAGGCTGTTCTATGGGGGTGCCGGCCGGGTGTATTGCGGATCCGCAAAACACTACGGACGTGTGAATGGACCCGAATAGTAATAATTATGGCGCTCTTCAGCCCCTCCAACATACAGTCCCATGTAAATAATATCACCCTTCCTCTCTTCGCTGCCTGCCTAGAGCTCCTTCAGCATACAGTCCCATGTAAAATACATCACGCCCCGCCTTCAGCCCCTCCAAAATACAGTCCCATGTAAAATACAAACCTTCCCCGGCCTTCAGCCCTTCCAGCATACAGTCCCCATGTAAAATAATATCACCTCTCCTGCCTTCAGCCCCTCCAGCATACAGTCCCAAGTAAAATACATCACTCTCTCTGCCTTTAGCCTCTCCAGCATACAGTCCCATGTAAATAATATCACTTCACCCCCCTCTCTTCAGACCCCTCTAACAGTCTCCAGTGTACAATGATTATTCCTCCTCCCTTCAACCCCTACAAAAAGCCCCCCAAGTCCATATAACAGACTCCGACTGACTCTTCTGCCGCGGCGCCGCCTCCTGCTCCTGCCTCCTGGCAATCTTCTGCTGGCTCTGGCTCCCGCGCTCCGCACTGTGTTTCCCGCCTGGAAAGTGGGCGGAGCCGGAGGGAGCGAGGCCAGCGGCCAGCCTAATGATTGCCAATGCCACTAGCACTAGGAGAAGGAGGTGGCGAGGAGAAGGAGGCGGCGCCAGCCGCCAATCAAGATGTATGTTAATTAGTGTAGCTAGTGAACTGTTCAGTTAACCAGTAGTGCGCCCGCCCGCTGCGACCGCACAAATGAATCATCTGCATCAGGGCCGGGCGGGCGCACGCACTAAACAGCTGAGCTCTCTGCCTCAGACTCTGGCCGGCCGTTGCGCCGCATGCCGCAACGTGAAAAAAACCTTACAATATAAAATCTTTCAGCCGGCGCCAGAGCGCCCCCCTGCAGTTTGGCGCCCGGGGCAACGGCTCCCCCCACGCTACGCCCCTGCATTAGGTATCACCGCATAAGTAACTTTTTATTTTTTATGGTGTTTATCGGACGGGGTGGATCACGTGATATATTTATAGAGATGGTTAGGCTCTATAAATATATCACATGATCCACCCCGTCCGATAAACATAAAAAATAAAATAAAAACTGTGTCAAAAAAAGCTATTTTTGTCACCTTACATCACAGAAAATGCAACACCAAGCAATCAAAAGGGCTTATGTCCCACAAAATGGTACCAATAAAACTGCCACCTCATCCTGCAAAAAATTAGCCCCTATATAAGTAAATTGCAAAAAAATATATAAAAAAATATAGCTTTCAAAACATGGAAATACTAAAACATCAT
Source organism: Bufo gargarizans (assembly GCF_014858855.1). Lineage (NCBI taxonomy): Eukaryota > Metazoa > Chordata > Amphibia > Anura > Bufonidae > Bufo > Bufo gargarizans. Next base: position 237,941,388 of record NC_058084.1, read on the forward strand.
TTTATTGTTTCAAATATGCTAAATAAAAAACCTATGGCTCTCAGGCTATGGAAACACTACATAATTTTTTTGTTTCAAAAATTATATTATTGTGTAAAACTTAAATAAATAAGAAAAAGTAAACATATTAGGTATTGCCACGTCTGTAACGATCTGCTCTATAAAAATGTCACATGACCTAACCCGTGAGGTAAACGCTGTAAAAATAAATAAATACAAACTGCCAAAACCAATTTTTTGGTCACCTTTCCCCATAAAGTGTAATAATGAATGATCAAAAAAATCATATGTACCCAAAAATTGTACCAATAAAAACGACAACTCTTCCTGTAAAAATTGAGCCCCTGCACAAGATGATCGGCAGAGAAAAAAAAAAAAATACGGCGTTCAGAAAATGGAGACACAAAAACATATATTTTTTTCAAAAATGCTTTCTTACATAAAACTGAAACAAAGTAGACATATTTAATATCATTGCGTCCGTAACAACCTGCTCTATAAAAATAGCACATGATCTACCCTGTCAGATGAATGTTGTAAAAAATAAAAACAGTGCCAAAACAGCCTTTTTTTGGTTACCTTGCCTCACAAAAAATTTAATATAGAGCAATTAAAAATCATATGTACCCCAAAACAGTACCAATAAAACTGGCACCTTATCCCATAGTTTCCAAAATGGGGTCACTTTTCGGGAGTTTCCAATGGGACATGGCATTAAAAAACCAGTTCAGCTAAATCTTCCTTCCAAAAACCATATGATGCTCCTTTTCTTCTGTGCCCTGCCGTGTGCCCTTACATCAGTTTACGACCACATATAGGGTGTTTTTTTAAACAGAATCAGGGTAATAAATATTGAGTTTTGTTTGGCTGTTAACCCTCGATGTGTTAAAGAAAAAAATGGATTAAAATGGAAAATCTGCCCAAAAAGTGAAGTTTACAAATTTCATCTCCATTTTCCTTTCATTCTTGTGGAACACCTAAAGTGGGTTTTGAAAATTTTCTTAAAAATGTTAAGAATTGCTTCTAAAATCCTAAGCCTTCTAATGTCCTAAAAAAATTAAATGACATTTACAAATTGATCCCAACATAAAGTGACATATGGGGAATGTTAAGTAATACATATTTTATGAGGTATCACTTTCTGTTTTAAAAGCAAAGAAATTAAATTTTTGAAAATTGTGAATTTTTTAACATTTTGGGTAAATTTGGGAAATATATTGACTAAAATTTACAATGTGTCATGAGAAAACAATCTCAGAATGGCTTGGATAAATAAAAGTGTTCCAAAGCTATTGCCACATAACGTAACACGTGTCAGATTTGCAAAACATGGCCTGGGCAGAGGGGCAAAAAATGATCCGTGGTAGAAGGGGTTCATATGTACAGTCCTGATCAAAAGTTTAAGACCACTTGAAAAATGGCAAAAAAATCATATTTAGCATGGCTGGATCTTAACAAGGTTCCAAGTAGAGCTTCAACATGCAACATGCAACAAGAAGAAATGGGAGTGAGACAAAACATTTTTGGAGCATTCAATTTAATGAAAACAACGAATAAACTGAAACAGGCTGTTTTTCAGCTGATCAAAAGTTTAGGACCACACCTCCCCCAAAAAAACTAAACCCCCCCAAAACAGAAATCTAACTTCCAAACATGAACTCAGTAATGAGTAGCTCCGCTGTTATTGTTTATCACTTCAAAAATTTGACGTTTTTTGTTTTTGAAACCCTTCAGTCTCAGATGACGTCTGATGGTTATGGGGCTGCAGTCAGCACCAGTAAGGGCCTTAATTTGGGTCGAGGATCGTCCAGTGTCTTAACGGACAGCCACAATTGGATCCTCCGGCTCAGTGCTGATGACATTTTTTTGGGTCTTCCACTTCACTTTTTTGTTCCATAACCCTCAGGATCATTTAAGAAATTACAAATGACTCTCTTACTGCGTCCCACCTCAGCAGCGATGGCACGCTGTGAGAGACCCTGATTTTGCAGTTCAACAACCCGACCACGTTCAAAAAGGGAGAGTTTTTTGCCTTTGCCATCACAACGTGTGACTACCTGACAGAAAATTACAATGAATCCACATCTTTGCACAGATTTGGCCTTTTAAAGGCATGTGGTCCTAAAATTTGGATCAGCTGAAAAACAGCCTGTTTCCGTTTCAGCATTATTTTCAATTAATTGAATGCTCAAAAAATGTTTTGTCTCACTCTCATTTCTTCTTGTTGCATGTTGAAGCTCTAGATGGGCAAACAAGCCCGGGCCTATGATTCACTTCATCTGCCCCTGGTGGCCGCTGCCACAATTCCTTACACTGCGCTGCTACTACCGCAAAAAGAAGGTGGCCCGCTTTGACCACCATACAGCATCATAAACCAACTTTATAGGTGGCGGGGGCCCACTCTGTCTGCCGTGTAGACACTTGTTATAAGTGTCAGGAGGGCACCTTTGTATGGGCTTGGCAGGACAATGAGGAGGGAGGCGGAAGGACGCCCGGCATGCCACGCACTAGCTTGCGCTGGGCTCCAACAGTTCAGAAACAGCAGATGGTGCCGCTCCGCCCAACAGATAACTGGCTGCCACTGCTCCTCTATACTTGATCCTGTCAGCCAATCACAAATAATGCCTTTTTAAGCACCTATGTGATTGGCTGACAATTTATGATGGACAAGCATCAGTCAGCCTAGCCAGGAAGCTATACAAGCAGGAAAGTGCTGCTGCTGTGCATTCCAGATCCAGTACAGACCAAACCAGACCAGAGCACAGAGGTCTGCAGAAGGTGCTGCTGATGGGCATTCCAGATCCAGGTCCAGACGAGACAAGTGCACAGAGGACTACAGCAAGTGCTGCTGCTGTGCATTCTAGATCCAGGTTCAGACCAGAGCAGTGTTATAAGAAATTGTAAATAGTGCTCAGTAATTTGTAGTCAGCGCTGCATATATGCAGCAATGAATGTGATTACAAAAGCATTGAAGTTACCTGGATATATGCAGTTGCAATAAAAAGTATGTGAACCCTTTGTAATGATATGGATTTCTGCACAAATTGGTCATAAAATGTGATCTGATCTTCAACTAAGTCACAACAATAGACAATCACAGTCTGCTTAAACTAATAACACACAAAGAATTAAATGTTAACATATTTTTATTGAACACACCATGCAGGTGGAAAAAGTATGTGACCCCTAGACTAATGCCATCTCCAAGAGCTAATTGGAGTGAGGTATCAGCCAACTGTAGTCCAATCAATGAGATGAGATTGGAGGTGTTTAGTGTTTTACGTATCGTAGATTCGCTAACAGGGATGTTAGCATATGCCAGAGACTTTTGTAAGTCTTTAGCTGACGCTCTAGGATTCTTCTTCACCTCATTGAGCAGTCTGCGCTGTGCTCTTGAAGTCCTCTTTACAGGACGGCCACTCCTAGGGAGAGTAGCAGCAGTGCTGAACTTTTTCCATTTATAGACAATTTGTCTTACCATGGACTGATGAACAGCAAGGCTTTTGGAGATACTTTTATAACCTTTTCCAGCTTTATGCAAGTTAACAATTCTTAATCGTAGGTCTTCTGAGAGCTCTTTTGTGCGAGGCATCATTCACATTAGGCAATGCTTCTTGTGAAAAGCAAACCCAGAACTGGTGTGTGTTTCTTATAAGGCAGGGCAGCTGTAACCAACACCTCCAATCTTATCTCATTGATTGGACTCCAGTTGGCTGACACCTCACTCCAATTAGCTCTTGGAGATGTCATTAGTCTAGGGGTTCACATACTTTTCTACCTGCACTGTGAATGTTTACATGGTGTGTTCAATAAAAACATGGTAACATTTAATTCTTTGTGTGTTATTAGTTTAAGTAGACTGTGTTTGTCTATTGTTGTGACTTAGATGAAGATCAGATCACATTTTATGACCAATTTGTGCAGAAATCCATATCATTCCAAAAGGTTCACATACTTTTTCTTGCAACTGTATATAGATATACATTGTAAACATATTACTCGCAGAATAAAGTTGCCAGCATCCTCTATACACTTACAGCAGATGTCGACATGATGGACACATACATATATGTATATATATATCAGGCTATTAAGGTAAAGATGGAATCCGCACAGCCAAGTCCCAGCTGCAATGTACACGATCAGTCAATACCGACCACAGCATATGAAAGGTCTCCACCATCTTTTCTGCTCCTGATCACTTCTTCCACCCCTCCGCTATGCCATCCCTCGTCCCCATACTGTCTATTGGTTTGCCGGCGGCAGATCACTATTAGACAGCACGATCTGCCACCAGTATGCAATGATTTTTAAGCATGCCTGATGAACAAGCATTTGCATCGGCGGCTGTATTACACTGCAAGAAAATAGCGAACGCTCGTAAGCGTTTATCGTCTGAAATATCGACCAGTATACTAAAGCCTTAATACTGCTGTAGGTTCAAATGCCCTAAAACACAATCCCCCGTGTGTGGGGCACTTGCACAGGGGCCCTCTGCTGTCTGTGTCCACCCCTCGGCATAGAGGTAGTACTGAAAGAGCATTCAGACTGTATGGGGGTCATTTACAAAGACCATTGTTTTATTATGGTCTGTGTTTTCTTGTTGCACTGGCCGAGGGAGCTCCTATTTAGATGCATTGCTAGCAATCTGTGTCCCTGGAGTAAAAACTAGTGGTTTTCAATCCAATTTTACGCCCGTTTCCAGATGCACACAAACAAACAGGTCACACTGTGGACACAAATTGCACACATATTATACACACATGAAAAGGGGTGGAGTTTATCTGTAGTTACTGCAGTTTATTCCAAGTATTTTCCACTACCATAAAAAAACAGTCAGCATATCCACTGTCTTGGTGTTATGTTTAAAAACTGATATTTCATTCACTCCTTATATTAAATTTTTCACTCGCTCATTGTCATGGATCGCTCATTGTCACTGTGATACTGACTGGCTATACTCTGGTGTGTCTAAGCAACTACCTGGTTTTCGGGGGGCGTGCCCTAGCGTGCATGGAGTGAGGAAGCAAGGTTTCAGTGCGCCTCCTGATAAAAACCCTGTAACACCCAGCAAATCAGGGGTTATTCAAGCCCTCATTGTTAATACTAAAGTCTGTAAACGCTGACGGCGCAGTAAAAATTAACCAATATCAATTGGAGAGAGGTCCCATAGCAGAGAATCTGGCTTCACGTCACCCACCACTGTAACAGTCCATTGTCATATATTTAGGCCCCGTCACCCAGGCAGAGAAGAGAGGTCCCGTAACAGAGAATCTGGCTTCATGTCAGCAGAGAATCAGTCTTCATATCATAGCAGAGAATCATGCTTCACGTCACCCAACACTGGAACAGTCCATTGTCAGATATTTAGGCCCCGGCACCCAGGCAGAGGAGAGAAGTCCCGTAACAGAGAATCTGGCATCATATCAGCAGAGAATCAGTCTGCATGTCATAGCAGAGAATCATGCTTCACGTCACCCACCACTGTAACAGTCCATTGTCATAAATTTAGGCCCAGGCAGAGGAGAGAGGTCCCGTAACAGAGAATCTGGCTTCATGTCAGCAGAGAATCAGTCTGCATGTCATAGCAAAGAATCATGCTTCACGTCACCCAACTCTGATACAGTCCATTGTCAGATATTTAGGCCCAGGCACCCAGGCAGAGGAGAGAGGTCCCGTAACAGAGAATCTGGCTTCATGTCAGCAGAGAATCAGTCTGCATGTCATAGCAGAGAATCAGGCTTCATGTCACCCACCACTGTAACAGTCCATTGTCAGATATTTAGGCCCCGGCACCCAGACAGAGGAGAGGTTCATTCAACTTTGGGTTGCCCCGCAATATAATGGTAAAATGAAAATAAAAATAGGATTGAATGAGGAAGTGCCCTGGAGTACAATAATATATGGTTAAGGGGAGGTAGTTAATGTCTAATCTGCACAAGGGATGGACAGGTCCTTTGGGATCCTTGCCTGGTTCATTTTTATGAACGTCAGCTTGTCCACATGTAGACAGGCGGCTGCGTTTGTCTGTAATGACGCCCCCTGCCGTGCTGTATACACGTTCAGACAAAACGCTGGCCGCCGGGCAGGCCAGCACCTCCAAGGCATAAAAGCCTAGCTCTGGCCACGTGGACAATTTAGGGACCCAGAAGTTGAATGGGGCCGAACCATCAGTCAGTACGTGGAGGGGTGTGCACGCGTACTGTTCCACCATGTTAGTGAAATGTTGCCTCCTGCTAACACGTTGCGTATCAGGTGGTGGTGCAGTTAGCTGTGGCGTGTTGACAAAACTTTTCCACATCTCTGCCATGCTAACCCTGCCCTCAGAGGAGCTGGCCGTGACACAGCTGCCTTGGCGACCTCTTGCTCCTCCTCTGCCTTGGCCTTGGGCTTCCACTTGTTCCCCTGTGACATTTGGGAATGCTCTCAGTAGCGCGTCTACCAACGTGCGCTTGTACTCGCGCATCTTCCTATCACGCTCCAGTGCAGGAAGTAAGGTGGGCACATTGTCTTTGTACCGTGGATCCAGCAGGGTGGCAGCCCAGTAGTCCGCACACGTTAAAATGTGGGCAACTCTGCTGTCGTTGCGCAGGCACTGCAGCATGTAGTCGCTCATGTGTGCCAGGCTGCCCAGAGGTAAGGACAAGCTGTCCTCTGTGGGAGGCGTATCGTCATCGTCCTGCCTTTCCCCCCAGCCACGCACCAGTGATGGGCCCGAGCTGCGTTGGGTGCCACCCCGCTGTGACCATGCTTCATCCTCATCCTCCTCCACCTCCTCCTCGTCCTCCAGTAGTGGGCCCTGGCTGGCCACATTTGTACCTGACCTCTGCTGTTGCAAAAAACCTCCCTCTGAGTCACTTCGAAGAGACTGGCCTGAAAGTGCTAAAAATTACCCCTCTTCCTCCTCCTCCTGGGCCACCTCCTCTTCCATCATCGCCCTAAGTGTTTTCTCAAGGAGACATAGAAGTGGTATTGTAACGCTGATAATGGAGTCATCGCCACTGGCCATGTTGGTGGAGTACTCGAAACAGCGCAACAGGGCACACAGGTCTCGCATGGAGGCCCAGTCATTGGTGGTGAAGTGGTGCTGTTCCGCAGTGCGACTGACCCGTGCGTGCTGCAGCTGAAACTCCACTATGGCCTGCTGCTGCTCGCACAGTCTGTCCAGCATGTGCAAGGTGGAGTTCCACCTGGTGGGCACATCGCATATGAGGCGGTGAGCGGAAAGGCCGAAGTTACGCTGTAGCGCAGACAGGCGAGCAGCGGCAGGATGTGAACGCCGGAAGCGCGAACAGATGGCCCGCACTTTATGCAGCAGCTCTGACATGTCGGGGTAGTTGTGAATGAACTTCTGCACCACCAAATTCAGTACATGCGCCAAGCAAGGGATGTCCGTCAAACCGGCTAGTCCCAGAGCTGCAACGAGATTTCGCCCATTATCGATTTTCACCACCAGGCCGGGCTTGAGGCTCACCGGCAGCAACCACTCGTCGGTCTGTTGTTCTATACCCCGACACAACTCCTGTGCGGTGTGGGGCCTGTCCCCCAAACATATGAGTTTCAGAATGGCCTGCTGACGTTTACCCCGGGCTGTGCTGAAGTTGGTGGTGAAGGTGTGTGGCTGACTGGATGAGCAGGTGGAAGAAGAGGAGGAGGAAGCTGAGTAGGAGGAGGTGGCAACAGGAGGCAAAGAATGTTGCCCTGCGAATGTTGCCCGGCGGCGGAAGGACGTGCGCCAAACAGCTCTCCGCCTGGGGCCCAGCCGCCACTACATTTACCCAGTGTGCAGTTAGGGAGATATAGCGTCCCTGGCAGTGCTTACTGGTCCACATATCTGTGGTTAGGTGGACCTTGCCACAGATGGCGTTGCGCAGTGCACACTTGATTTTATCGGATACTTGGTTGTGCAGGGAAGGCACGGCTCTCTTGGAGAAGTAGTGCCGGCTGGGAACAACATACTGTGGGACAGCAAGCGACATGAGCTGTTTGAAGCTGTCTGTGTCCACCAGCCTAAATGACAGCATTTCATAGGCCAGTAGTTTAGAAATGCTGGCATTCAGGGCCTGGGATCGAGGGTGGCTAGGTGGGAATTTACACTTTCTCTCAAATGTTTGTGAGATGGAGAGCTGAACGCTGCCGAGTGACATGGTTGAGATGCTTGGTGACGGAGGTGGTGGTGTTGGTGGTACATCCCCTGTTTGCTGGGCGGCAGGTGCCAACGTTCCTCCAGAGGCGGAGGAAGAGGCTGAGGCGACAGCAGCAAAAGAGGCCGAGGCGGCAGCAGCAGAAGAGGTAGCAGGGGAAGCCTGAGTGACTTTCTTGTTTTTAAGGTGTTTACTCCACTGCAGTTCATGCTTTGCATGCAGGTGCCTGGTCATGCAGGTTGTGCTAAGGTTCAGAACGTTAATGCCTCGCTTCAGGCTCTGATGGCACAGCGTGCAAACCACTCGGGTCTTGTCGTCAGCACATTGTTTGAAGAAGTGCCATGCTAGGGAACTCCTTGAAGCTGCCTTTGGGGTGCTCGGTCCCAGATGGCGGCGGTCAGTTGCAGGCGGAGTCTCTTGGCGGCGGGTGTTCTGCTTTTGCCTACTGCTCCCTCTTTTGCTACGCTGTTGGCTCAGTCTCACCACTGCCTCTTCCTCCGAACTGTGAAAGTCAGTGGCACGACCTTCATTCCATGTGGGGTCTAGGACCTCATCGTCCCCTGCATCGTCTTTCACCCAGTCTTGATCCCTGACCTCCTGTTCAGTCTTCACACTGCAGAAAGACGCAGCAGTTGGCACCTGTGTTTCGTCATCATCAGAGACGTGCTGAGGTGGTATTCCCATGTCCTCATCATCAGGAAACATAAGTGGTTGTGCGTCAGTGCATTCTATGTCTTCCACCGCTGGGGAAGGGCTAGGTGAATGCCCTTGGGAAACCCTGCCAGCGGAGTCTTCAAACAGCATAAGAGACTGCTGCATAACTTGAGGCTCAGACAGTTTCCCTGGTATGCATGGGGGTGATGTGACAGACTGATGGGCTTGGTTTTTAGGCGCCATCTGTGCGCTTTCTGCAGAAGACTGGGTGGGAGATAATGTGAACGTGCTGGATCCACTGTCGGCCACCCAATTGACTAATGCCTGTACCTGCTCAGGCCTTACCATCCTTAGAACGGCATTGGGCCCCACCAAATATCGCTGTAAATTATGGCGGCTACTGGGACCTGAGGTAGTTGGTACACTAGGACGTGTGGCTGTGGCAGAACGGCCACGTCCTCTCCCAGCACCAGAGGGTCCACTAACACCACCACGACCATGTCCGCGTCCGCGTCCTTTACTAGATGTTTTCCTCATTGTTATCGTTCACCACAACAACAAAAATATTATTTGGCCCAATGTATTGAATTCAAATTCAGGCATTTTTTTACAGACACCTAACACTATCTGGCTATCTATTTAGGTACCGTATTACACTAATAAAGGCACAGCAGTAACGACAGATTTAGCTGAATATAAATTTGAGGCCTAGTATTTAGGCGCTGGATGACAGGTATACGTTTACGGACAGAATTAGACTTGGAATTGCGCAATAGCGTGTGTGTGAAGTTATTGAGAATAACCCTATCTGCACCGTGAATCTTATATACCCTTTTAGGGATAGATTTAAAGTAGGTCTGATACAGCAGAAACCACTAAATTAGGAAATTGCTAAATTGGGAATTGTATTTCAACCCAGAACAAAATCAGTGCTTTCATGGACACTAAATAACTTGCCCAGCCACAGCAATAACCACAGATTTAGCTGACTATAAATTTGAGGCCTATTATTTAGGCGCTGGGTGACAGGTATACGTTTACAGACAGAATTAGACTGGGATATGCACAGTAGCGTGTGTGAAGTTATTGAGAATGACCCTATCAGCACCTTGAATCTAATATACCCTTTTAGGGATAGATTTAAAGTAGGTCTGATACAGCAGAAACCACTAAATTAGGAAATTGCAAAATTGGGAATTGTATTTCAACCCAGAACAAAAACTGTGCTTTGACGGACACTAAATAACTTGACCAGCTACAGCAATAACCACAGATTTAGCTGACTATAAATTTGAGGCCTATTATTTAGGTGCTGGGTGACAAGTATACCTTTACGGACAGAATTAGACTGGGATATGCACAGTAGCGTGTGTGTGAAGTTATTGAGAATTACCCTATCAGCACCTTGAATCTAATATACCCTTTTAGGGATAGATTTAAAATAGGCCTGATACAGCAGAAACCACTAATTTAGAGAATTGCTAAATTGGGAATTGTATTTCAACCCAGAACAAAAACTGTGCTTTGACGGACACTAAATACCTTGCCCAGCCACAGCAATAACCACAGATTTAGCTGGATATAAATTTGAGGCCTATTATTTAGGCGCTGGATGACAGGTATACGTTTACAGACAGAATTAGACTGGGATATGGCCAAAAAATAACCACACTATTGATGGTTAAATGCACTTGGTGTGACAGCTTCACCCTGATGTAGGCTATACCCAAAAAACAACCACACTTTTGAGGGTTAAATGCACTTGGTGACAGGCTCAGCTTTCCCCTGATGTAGTATATGGCCAAAAAATAACCACACTATTGATGGTTAACTGCACTTGGTGTGACAGCTTCACCCTGATGTAGGCTATACCCAAAAAACAACCACACTTTTGAGGGTTAAATGCACTTGGTGACAGGCTCAGCTTTCCCCTGATGTAGTATATGGCCAAAAAATAACCACACTATTGATGGTTAAATGCACTTGGTGTGACAGCTTCACCCTGATGTAGGATATAGCCAAAAAACAACCACACTATTGAGGGTTAAATGCACTCGGTGACAGGCTCAGCTTGCCCCTGATGTAGTATATGCCCAAAAAATAACCACACTATTGATGGTTAAATGCACTTGGTGTGACAGCTTCACCCTGATGTAGGATATAGCCAAAAAACAACCACACTATTGAGGGTTAAATGCATTTGGTGACAGGCTCAGCTTGCCCCGATGTAGTATATGGCCAAAAAATAACCACACTATTGATGGTTAAATGCACTTGGTGTGACAGCTTCACCCTGATGTAGGATATAGCCAAAAAACAACCACACTATTGAGGGTTAAATGCACTTGGTGTGACAGCTTCACCCTGATGTAGGATATAGCCAAAAAACAACCACACTATTGAGGGTTAAATGCACTTGGTGAAAGGCTCAGCTTGCCCCTGATGTTGTATATGGCCAAAAAATAACCACACTATTGATGGTTAAATGCACTTGGTGTGACAGCTTCACCCTGATGTAGGATATAGCCAAAAAACAACCACACTATTGAGGGTTAAATGCACTTGGTGACAGGCTCAGCTTGCCCCTGATGTAGTATATGGCTAGAAAATAACCACACTATTGATGGTTAAATGCACTTGATGTGACAGCTTCACCCTGATGTAGGATATAGCCAAAAAACAACCACACTATTGAGGGTTAAATGAACTTGGTTAAAGCTTGCCCCTGATGTAGTATATGGCCAAAAAATAACCAGACTATTGATGGTTAAATGAACTTGGTGTTACAGCTTCACCCTGATGTAGGATATAGACAAAAAATAACCACACTATTGAGGGTTAAATGTACTTGGTGGCAGCTTGTGCTGGCGCACCACAAGACACAAAATGGCCGCCGATCACCCCAGAAAAAAGTGAATGAAAAACGCTCTGGGCAGCCTAAAAACAGTGAGCAATTGAATAGCAGCAGTTCAATGATTCACAGCTGCAGATCGATCACTGAATGAAGTCTTTTGGAGGAGTTAATCACTGCCTAATCTCGCCCTAACTTCAGCAGCTGCAACCTCTCCCTAAACTGATCAGAGCAGAGTGATGTGCGGCGCTACATGACTCCAGCTTAAATAGAGGCTGGGTCACATGCTGCACTGGCCAATCACAGCCATGCCAATAGTAGGCATGGCTGTGACGGTCTCTTGGGGCAAGTAGTATGACGCTTGTTGATTGCCTGCTTTGCGGCCTTTCAAAAAGCGCCAAGAAAGCGACGAACACCGAACCCGAACCCGGACTTTTACGAAAATGTTCGGGTCCATGTCACGGACACCGCCCCAAAAAATTCGGTACGAACCCGAACTATACAGTTTGGGTTCGCTCATCCCTACTTACAAGTCATTGTGTGACTCCCCACGCAGGATTGTTTGCCTGTGCACTGTGGTGGCTGGAGGATCGTCTGGATATACCTAGTGCTTCCATAGAGGGGCTGACTTACCTCCCTGTGGAGTGGAGGGGAAGTGAATAACAGTCTGATTGTCTACTCCTCAAGTCTCTCTGATCTCCAGGAGATAAACATCTACTAGTCTGCAGAAGTGCCTTACTGGAATTAACCATTGCAGCGTCTGTGGACTGTTTCTATGGGCCGTAAAACCTACTCTGTGGCTCCATCATCTGTTAAAATATATATGGATGCCATGAGTCAAACAGAGCAAGGCAGTGAGGAGGCTTCTGCCCCAATGGCATCTGCTGAAGCGTCGCAAATTATGAAAGCCATAGCGGCTTGTCAAGCTGCTCTTACGTCAAAAATAGATCATCTCCAGTTTGATCTGAGCTGTCTACGGCATGATTTTGACAAAATACGCGAAAGAATGTCGGCAGTGGAGCAAAGAATAAGTGATGTGGAGGATGCGTCCAGAGTGGTTGGAAATGACACCAGGCAGTTATTGCAGCAGGTTCAGATGCTACAAGCCAGAGCGGAAGATGCTGAAAATCGCAACAGACGCAATAATATCCGTATTTTGGGCCTACCGGAGGGGTCTTCTCCTGAAACGTTCACAGAACAACTTATAAAATAAGTTTTGCATCCTATTGCTCTCTCCAGCTGCTTTGTTGTAGAGAGGGCTCATCGGGTCCCGACTAGGCCTCTACCTCCGGGTTCACCTGCAAGGCCCTTTATTATGAGAATCCTGAATTACAGAGAGAGACGCTATTTTGTTGGCCGCTAGGCAGAAGGGTAACATCACGTATGAAAATGTCCGCTTGTCATTCTCCCTGGACTTTGCCAGGGTTACTCAACAGTCCTCTCTCATTCAATGGCAGGAATACAGGTCCAGTCATAATGCCACTTTTGAGGGCTCAGTCAGCCATTTGGGAGTCCCCATACCCCCACTCTTTTTTAAAGAAAGAAGGGTTGGGGTCGTCCCAAAAAAAAACATTTGCGCTCAAGGTCTCTGAGCGGGGTACGCTCCCCCAGATACCATGCGGGGGAGGTCTCCACCCTCTCAGGGCCCTCGATGTTCAATGGGGCCGGGGGTGCATCCCCCACATATGTGGAAGAGTCGCCACCACCCACAACACAGTCTCTTGATTGACTCAATAGGACTAGGGGGTCATCCGTTCCCAAATTCACCCCTTTTAATACTGGTGTAACGTCTCTGTTGAGGTCATCCCATTCATACCAGCCCATTGTTCAACTGTGGATAACATGGACCCTACAGTATTATGTTCCCGTATAGACTTAGCCTTTATCAGTAAAGATTTATCTCCCTATGTCAGATCTAGTGACTATCTGCCGAGAGGTGTTTCGGATCATGCCCCCTCCTTTTGATTCTATCCCAACCAGTGGCTTCGGCAGGTAAACAATGGCGGTTGAACCCCATGTGGTTGGAAGTTTTACCGGTGGTGAGTGAATGTCTGGACACCATGGGAAACTATTGGAGGGAGAATGAGGGGTCTATAAATCCCCTAGTGGAATGGGATGCCTTTAAATCAGTGATGAGGGGAGCATTGATTTCTCACAGGAAAGAATTGAATATCAAACGAACAAAATTAGAGAGGGAACTGATAGATAGTGAAAGGATGTACACACTAGATCCTTGTAGTGAGAACCAGACTGTCTGGCTAGATGCACAACGTAGGTTTAATTTACACTTAACTGAGTATACTCAAAAGAAACTTCTAAATCAGAGACAAACCATTTTTTCTGATGGCGATAAATGTGGTAGAGCTTTGGCAGTTCTGGCGAGATCTGAGTCCCAGCAAACGATAGTGGCGGGAATCCTAAATGAGCAGGGAGTGCTGGTGAGGGAGCCTAAAGATGTTTGCCGTCAGTTTGCCTCCTACTATATGAATTTGTATGCCCCCAAAACCACGAACCCCCCGGGGGAGATTACCAAATTTCTCTCAGGTATTAACATCCCCTCACTTGATAGGGAGGATAGGGAAGCCCTGACGTCAGAGCCCTTCCCCCTAGGTAGAGGCACTAGACAAGGCTGCCCTCTCTCCCCCTTATTATTTGCATTAATAATGGAGCCTCTGTCGATACTCATTTCTTCTGACTCAAATATAGAAGGTTGGGAAATAGTAGGGATTACAGAAAAACTGTCGCTATATGCTGACGACATGTTGGTATACCTACCCGTTCTACAGGTGGTGGACCATTTTGGTAGCTTTGCGGGACTTCGGGTGAACTGGTCTAAGTCGAGTCTCTGCCCAATTGATAGATTTGTTCCAACTCATATCTCATTGAATTCTAGGCTTCAAGTTGTTGAGCAATTTACATATTTGGGGATTGTCATTCACAGAGAGGTGACAAAGTTTTATGACCTAAATGTTATTCCTACAATGCAACATTTTACTAAGAAATTAGAGGCTTGGGAGCACTTACCTCTGAACCTTATTGGGCGTATCAACATTATAAAAATGATTCTCCTCCCAAAGCTGCTATACTTGTATAGGGCTGCCCCGATGCTACTCCCCAAGAAACATTTCACTACACTGGATAAAGCAATTACCCCTTTTCTATGGAACAAATCCTCTCCCAGAATAGCTAAACGCACCCTTCAGGCAACCTACCTTCAGGGAGGCCTTGCTTTGCCAAATATGTACATGTACTATGTGGCTGTACAGTTGAGCTACGTGGCCTGGTGGGTGCGGGCAGACTCGGGTAATCCAGCGGTGGTGCTGGAAGCAGCATTGATGGGATCCTTTGAAGCACTTACAAATTTGGCATACAGGGGAGGGGCGGGCTTGGCAGAACACTATACCCAATCTATGGCTGCGTTAGTGAAGATCTGGGTCAAATGGAGTCCGGTGAATATTTCTAGAGAGAATATTCCTACTTGGTCACCCTGTATGCCTCGATGGAAAAATGGAGGCCTGCCAGAATTGCGCTCGTTAGTAGAGTTCGAATTTTGGCCCCAAAAAGGGGTGCGTTACCTCACCCAGTTGTACGTGAAAGGACTGTAGATCTTTTAGTAGTTTGAAACAGGAATTTAATCTTCCCCAACATAGTCTGTTCAGATACTTTCAGCTAAGACATGCCTGTCAAGCGCAATTTGGAAGAGGACCGCTAAAACTGGAGTGTGGCCCGATAGAAACAGCAATCAGGAGCGTTCCTTTAGTCAACCCTGTGTCGGCTCTTTATGCGTCATTAATGATGCTGCAGGATTCTCCCCTCGATAATTCATTGGTCAAGTGGAAAAGAGACGTAGCAGTTCTAGAAGAGGTGCATATTAAGGAAATTGGTTATACATGGAGATCTACAGTGGTAAGCGCTAGGGACCAATTGATTCAAGTTAAGTGGCTTCATAGGATATACTATACCCCTGAGACACTATTCAAAATGGGTACATTACCGGATCCGCAATGTACGAGGTGTGGGCATGAGAAGGGCTGCCTAATTCATATGATCTGGCAGTGTCCAGTCATATATAGCTTCTGGGAAGGGATCCATGCCTATATCAATGATAAACTGGGCTTTCCCAATGTCTGTACTCAGCTGACGAGTCTGCTGGGGATAGCTAATGAGGTTGTTCCCACCAAATTCGGCAGGAAACTATATAGGATTCTTTTGTTTTATGCAAGGAAAACCATCCTCCTAATTGGAAACCCCCTAAGAGTCCTACGGTGCAGCAATGGAAACAAATAATCAATGCTGACCTTGAGATGTACAAGTTTATTTATGAACGTCGAGGAACCCCAGACCGTTTTATGAAAATCTGGGATCCCTGGATTAATACCCAAACACTGATGCCTTAGGTGGCTGCGTTATCTGGGCTCTGGCTGATGAAGGAGAGGGTGAATGAGTGTGTGTATGCAGTACTCTATATTATTCCAAGGTATATTCGGATGGGTGCTATTCACAATATCTTGCTATTATCAATATCTTGCTATTATCCGCTGTTGACCTGTGCAATGGGCTATCAGAACACTGTGGTGATTAATCCCATGCTGATCTATGTACTGCTTCTGTGTGTTTTGCCTTTCAAGGGTGTGTTTGTAATGCCTTTGCTTAAAATTTAATAAAAAAGTGACTATTAAAAAAACTACCTGGTTTTCACTGGAGCCTCAGATGGTGAGGATAGACTTGAGCCGTTAGGGTAGTTGCCAGGGGCTACTCCAGAGCAATCCCCGAGGCAGTGGCAGCTGTTCCAGGTGGACCAGGAGATACCTGGGTAGGTACCAGAAGTACATGCGCAGTCAGGCAGACGGTGTAGTTACCAGGAGCAACAATGCAGTACCCGAAGGATGAGGCAGAGGCATAGTCAGACAGGCAAAAGATCAGGGCAGGCGGCACAGGTACAGGTCAGGCAATTCGGGTCGGCAACAGGAGAGACAAGGCAAGCAGGCAGGGATCCTACGATAAGCAGAGTCCAGGAACGAAGTATAGATCGGGGGCACACAAGAGTATCAGGAACCAGCAAACTCAAGGACCTTGACACTGAGGCATCTTGGAAGGAGGCTGAGCCACTTAAATACCTGCAGGAGAGCCAGGGTTGGTCAGCGAGGTCATCTGACCTAACCCACACAGCCCAGGGAGTGATGCGCTCCGCCCTTAGAGCAGTGTAATACGAAACCAGCCGAACTGATGCTGTGTCCAGGGCTGAGTGAAAGCTATGGAGCGGAATCCTCAAAAAGCAATACCAGCTACAGAAATAGAGCCCAGGACCGCAGCAGTGAGATGGGAAGCACCGACCACAAGTCAACGCTGAGCGGCGTACAGCAGTTGCTGTTACAGTACACCCCCTTTTCTTGAGTCCACGATGGGACAAGAAACTTTTTATCAGGCCCGGAGCATGAATATTTTTCTCCGGCTCACAATACCTCTCTTCCGGATCAAAGCCCTTCCAGTCCACCAGGTAGTAGGTTTTCTTACCACGTTTCCTGAAGCCCAAGATGTCCCTGACCTCAAATGTCTCTTCTGAGTTTTCAGACACCAGAGTCGCCGTAAATGGAGCTGTAAAGAAGCGGTTAAGGACTACCGGTTTGAGCAAGGATACATGGAAAGCATTGGGGACATGAAGAGAGAGAGGTAGCCGTAATTTATAGGTCACTTCATTGATATTCTTTGAAGGGTCCCAGGAACCTAGGGGCAAACTTGAAACCAGGAACCCTTAAATGGTGGTTTCTGGAGGAGAGTCATACCTTATCTCCCGGCAAGAACTTAGGTGGTTTTCTTCTTTTCCTGTTCGCATTCGTCTTTATGTGGGTCACTGTTTTATTGATGCAAATCTTGGTATCCTGCCAGATCTTCAAAAAATCCCTAAAAGAGGAATCCGCCACTGGTACCCCAGAAGATATAGGAACAGGGAGAGAAGGAAGAGGATGCTGTCCAAAAACTACAAAGAAAGGAAATGACCCCGTAGACTCACTACTATGGTTATTATAGGAGAACTCTGGCCAAGGTAACAATTGTACCCAGTTGTCGTGTTGAGCTGAAACAAAATGCAGAATGTAATTCTCCAATCTGATTGACCCGTTCTACTTGCCTACTGGTTTGGGGGTAATAACCGGAGGAGAAGTCCAGGTTAACTTCAAGCAGTCAGCAAAGAGCGAACCCTCATCAACTTCATCTTTGGATACATTCGCATGCAAGGTCTTATACAATAAAGACAAGCCTTACCTCCCATTTGACAAACAAGGAATGCTACAATCTGACTCTCCAGCTTTGCAAGCCATTTAGAGTCATCATACGATCATTGGTCGCCAATTTTTTACAAAGTGAAAGCGGGATAACGAAACTAAAGTCCGCCCAGTCAAGCGACCACCTGTTCCAGCAGCTCCAGCTGACAACTCACAGTAAGATATTGTTGTTTTAGATACTGCAGCCACGTGGGACGCCACTGTGAGCGCAGATCGCACAACATATTACTATTACTTTTTCTATTATACGCTGGTGTCATAGTACACCGTTGAGTGCAACTATGATATTACGGTCAGCATTATTTTCATCTATTCCTTGATGCAATATAATTGCTTTTAATATATGGGAGAAGATACAACAGTGATTGTTATGTGACATTCATTAACCACTATTGTAGAAACAATCCAGCCTCTATGTCCCAGGATCTGACAACCAACATTGGACAATATACTATTGCTCTATATATATTGAGCCAGTGATTCAGCACAATCGCACTTTATTTTGCTCATTGTCGCTACATGCATTTTTACTCGGCATCGCTACTTATGAACATTCATTTTTTATGATTTATTCTATTGGTCTTATTTATGTCTATATATTTTTTAATAATAAATTACTCAGGTGTTTGAATCACACAGGTGTTTGTTCTGCTATATTGTCCTACAGATGATGAGTGCTCAGCCTTAATTTATATTATATTCTACTTCTACTTTTTGACCGGGTGAGTCAATAAGCCCTATTGACTCACCCGGTCAAAAAGTAGTAGTAGAATACTGCAGCACCCACTCCAGAGTTACTGACAGGGTGAGCTACCATTTTCCTTCACTATTTCATAATCATGCACATCCTTGGATAATGTGGGCCACCAGTAGTGGCGAGATACCAGTTCTGTGGTCTTGCAAATACATGAGTGACCAGACAGTTTGGAGTTGTGGCCCCATGTTAGGATACATTTCCTTTTGGCAATTGGCATGAAAGTTCTCTCGGGAGGAATGTCTCTTACCAGGACAGGAGCCACTGTGATCAAGCGAACAGGGTCTACAATGAATTGGGGCTCCTCCTGCTGGTCTGCAAAATCAAATGACGGAGACAGAGCATCCGCCTTGATATTTTTCTCAGCCGGGCAAAAGTGCAACTCGAAATTAAAACAAGAGAAGAATAGAGCCCACCTGGCTTGGCGAGGGTTTAGACGTTGGGCTTTCTGCAGATATGTGAGGTTCTTGTGACCCGTGAATATTATTACTAGAGATGAGCGAATCAAAGCTGACGAAGTGGAATTCATTCCGAATTTCAGGAGAAATTTGATTCGCACCAAAGGTGAATTCCCTCGCACTTCGTGGTAACGAATCGCATTTTTTCCTAAAATGGCTGCTGCACGTGTGAGGACATTGTTGAAGTTGCTTTAATTAAAGCATTTAAGATAAGACTCTGGTGCTCCAAATCAAGGTACCCTGAAGGGGTTAATATCCACATACAAAAGCTGGTCAAGGCAATCTCTACGTTTATTACAATATTTAAAGCAGTTATACACCTTCAGGGAGGCAGTCCTTCATGAGACACATGCCATGATTTCATTGGCTTAAGCAGGAAAAAGAGATAAGATAACACTTGGCTTCTGCGCAGAATGCACTAGCCCATACATTTTGGAATGTGGATTAATGTAGACATCTATGGGTCCACGCCATGTTGTAATGGTGGTCTTCCTAACTTCAATACTACATACGTCATATGTGACACTTCAAGGAGGTGTTTTTCTATAGGCAGTGAATAAGCTGGATGATACATACACATATAAGTGATTAGCTTAAGCATTCTTCCACAGTGCATACATCTTCCTTGAGGCAACTGTACAAAGAGAAGACAAACACTGCCTACAGCACATCTCTCTGCCCCCCTCCTTCTCTCCCCAGTGTTGAAGCAAAAGAGGGGGAGGCACTTGTGATAAGAAGTAGTTTGTGACGACTTCAGAAAAGTTAACTAGTCACAGTCCTAGAGATATAAAATATAGAATAAAATGTACACATCTCTATCAGTCCCCCCTTGAATTTAATAATTTTCCTGAATCTAAACATCTGTCCCAATGGTCTGACATCCTCTTCGCCAGCTTCCATTACAAGCCATTACTAGTGAACAGCCTCCCCTGACACTGGATTTGAGCACGGGGAAGTCAGATGATCTTTCCCTAACTTGCGTTGACGACATAAGGGGGAAGACTGGAGGTCATCAGTGCTTTAGACTTTTCTGGATTGAAGTCTTCATGCAATTCTCCCATCATCATCTTTGGTACGGTCTTGTCAACTGCCTTGCTGAACAACTTTTTTACACAGGGAATAACACAGCAGATAATTAGTACAAGCAAAACTAAAACAACAATGATGATATCAATTCTCTAGTCCTTCTGCCCATTGACTATTGTGCACATAAGAACTATTAATACTGAGAATCTTTGGGCAATACTATCAATGGATCACTGGGCTAGAAGTATCGGACTGTAACAACTTTGTTCTTTCTTTTGCACAGCTTTTTCACGGCCCAGAAACCTATTTTTGCTATGTAATTTAAAATCCATATTCTTTTGAGTCAGGATCAGCAGTCACATACGCTATGTACTAAATCACACATAACAGTTTTTGTCTAGTGGAACTGTATTAGGCCTTCCTAATTTGTAGTCCCTCCTTTTTCCATACATCAGTCCCTTTCCTCCTTTCCAACCTGGTTCTGTAAGTGTCACGAGGGTGTCAAGAACCACGGCTGACTCCGTTATACCCGGGGTCAGGAAGTCGCAGCGGTTGGCTGCGCACTCTATGTAGAAATATAGGGCTGTTTCTTTATGGTAGCTTTCCGGGTTTGCTTTGCAACCCTTTTTGGCTCACTCAGGGACCCGTAGCTCCTTCTCCTCAGCTTTTCCTTGTCCAGCACTCCCAACCTCCTTATATTTCCCTCTCCCACTTCTCTGGTTGCCAGATATAGAGCTTCCTGCCTGTACTTCTATACTGACCCACTGGAGCTGTGTTGCTGCGTTCCCTGGTTGTTGTTCCAGAACGTTACCCTCCGGATCCCTGTTGGGCCTTTGTGGTCTGCTGTTGTCGCCCACCTGGGATTATATGTTTGTCTGTATTGTCTGTCCTCTCCTTGGTGTTTTCCTCTTAGTGTCAGTGGTGCGGACTAGTGATCCCACCGCCCCGTGAGGTGAGGAACCCGTCTAGGGACGTCAGGGCAGTCAGGTGCCAGCCGCAAGGTGATTCAGGGGTCACCACCTTTCCCTCTCCCTTGGGCAGGGCCTTCCCTTTTCCCTCCCTTTGCGTGACGCCGGTCATTACATTATATCTGGCCCTTATTTTGTGTAGGTAAAAACAAAAACAAAAACAACAAAAAAACACTTTTTCTTACCTACTTAGAATCCGGTATGGATCCAATTGCTGCTTTGTCAAAGCAATTTCATGGCCTGTCTTTGGAGGTGGCAGGATTGAAGGCGTCGGTCCTCCAGCAACAGCAGCAATTACAACTGACCGCAGCGGTTGCTACAGGTAACCAGGTTGTTGCGGAACTCAAGGTTGCTCTCCCTGACAGATTTTCTGGGGGAAGGGACAAGTTTGTGACATTCCGTGAGGCCTGTAAATTATATTTTAAGCTGCGCCCTTACTCCTCTGGTAATGAAGAACAGCAGGTGGGGGTTGTTATTTCCCTGCTGCAGGGGGACCCGCAATTCTGAGCGTTCTCTATACCCACTGATTCCCAGGCTCTCCGGTCAGTGGATTAATTTTTTGGGGCCTTGGGTCTCATATTTGATGACCCTGACCGAGTCGCACTGGCTGAATCAAAATTACGGAGACTCCTACAGGGAGAGCGGCCAGTAGAGGAGTATTGCTCTAAGTTCCGTAGGTGGGCTACGGATACCCAGTGGAACGACCAGGCTCTCAGGAGTCAGTTCTGCTCTGGGTGAGACAAAAGGGTTAAGGATGCGCTTGCGCTGTATGAGACCCCCTTTTCCCTTGATGCGGTTATGTCCCTTTCTATCCGAATAGATAGACGTCTTAGGGACAGATTGAAAGACCCGGAGCAATTGGTAACCCCTCCCAAGCAGCAGTTAGTCTGTACGGACTTAGACGAGCCTATGCAGCTAGGAGGAACTACTCGTCAGGTCCATCCTCCGGAGGTTCGCCGTAGGCGTGGGGTTAGTTTTTTCTGTGGGGAGAGGGGTAATTTCATTAATGTCTGTCCTTCTTTCCTCAAAAACAAAAGACCGTCGGAAAACTACTAACCCCAGGCTGTGTGGAGGATGTCAGCCGGGGGTATATGTTTCCTCCATACGTACATCACAATTTGTGTTGCCAGCGGTTGTTGTTTTTGGCGCTAAGACGGAGACCATTTCTTTTTTTCTAGGCAGTGGAGCAGGAGTAAATTTGATAGATGCCCATTTTGCCCACACTATGGGGTTGTCTCTCTGTACGCTACAGAGATCTATTCCCATTTTCGCTATTGATTCTACTCCTCTGTCTCAGAGAAACCTCACTCACATTGTCCATAAATTACACCTTCGGGTAGGAGACCACCATAACGAGATGCTTTCATGTTATGTTCTGGAGGGGCTTCCCACTCCGGTGGTGCTGGGCCTTCCCTGGTTAGTAGCGCACAATCCAGTGGTGGATTGGCAGGCCAGGGAGATATTGGAGTGGAGTGAGCATTGCAGAGAAAATTGCTTAAATAGCAATTGCTTAGTCGCCTCCATAGCTACCCTACCTACATTTGTTTCGCACTTTGAGGACGTTTTTTCTGAAAAGGGTTGTCAGAAATTACCACCTCACCGTCCTTATGATTGCCCGGTTAACCTTATTCCCGGCGCAAAATTACCCAAGACCAGGTTATATAATCTTTCGGGTCCGGAGAGACAAGCCATGAAAGATTATATCTCCGAGAGCTTGGCTAAGGGACACATCAGACCCTCTTCTTCACCCGTGGCTGCAGGGTTTTTCTTCGTTAAAAAGAAAGATGGGGGCCTGCGTCCTTGCCTAGATTTCCGCCAATTAAACCGGATAACTATCCGAGACCCATACCCTCTTCCTCTCATTCCTGACCTGTTTAATCAGATTGCGGGTGCTAGGTGGTTCTCCAAACTTGATCTTAGGGGGGGCCTACAATCTGATTCGTATCAAGGAGGGGGATGAGTGGAAGACAGCTTTTAACACCCCTGAGGGGCATTATGAAAATCTAGTCATGCCTTTCGGTCTGACCAATGCTCCTGCTGTCTTCCAACATTTCGTTAATGACATTTTTAGTCATCTTATCGGCAGGTTTGTGGTAATATACCTAGATGATATTTTAATTTATTCGTCTGATCTGAAAACACATGAGGTGCATGTCAGACAAGTACTGCAGGTCCTACGGACGAATAAATTATATGCTAAAATTAAAAAGTGTGTCTTCGCCGTTCAGGAGATACAATTCCTAGGTTATTTATTATCTGCTTCAGGTTTCCGTATGGATCCTAGGAAGGTCCAGGCAATTTTACATTGGGATCTTCCTGAGAACCTCAAAGCACTGCAAAGGTTCTTGGGCTTCGCAAATTTCTATAGGAAATTCATTACAAATTATTCAGTTATTGTAAAACCCCTTACTGACATGACTAGGAAGGGGAGTGATTTTTCTAAATGGTCTGACGCCGCTAAAATTGCTTTTTCCTCTCTAAAAGAGAGGTTTACCTCGGCACCTGTACTAGTCCAACCTGATGTCTCCCAGCCTTTTATTGTTGAAGTCGATGCGTCAGAGGTGGGAGTGGGGGCTGTGCTGTCTCAGGGTCCGTCTCCTGGCAAATGGCGTCCTTGTGCTTTCTCTTCTAAAAAACTATCTGCAGCAGAAAAGAACTATGATATTGGCAATAGGGAACTATTAGCTATTAAACTAGCGTTTGAAGAATGGCGTCACTTTTTAGCGGGGGCAATCCACCCCGTCACTGTGATTACGGACCACAAAAACCTTCTGTACCTCGAATCAGCTAAGCGTCTCACCCCTAGACAAGCTAGGTGGTCGCTATTTTTTACCAGGTTTAACTTTGTTATTACCTATCGTCCTGGGGCAAAAAATACCAAGGCTGATGCATTATCTCGTTGTTTCCCTGGAGGGGGTAATGTGAGTGATCCGGTACCTATTCTACAAAGAGGAGTGGTTGTCTCTGCGGTACACTCTGCTCTGGAGGGGAAGGTGTTAGAGGCCCAGGGGGAAGCCCCGGTCTCTTGCCCCTCAGAGAAATTGTTTGTACCGTTGAATCTGCGTTTCGAATTATTAAAGGAACATCATAATTCGGCACTTGCTGGGCACCCGGGTAGTAAAGCAATCTTGGAGCTATTGTCTCATCGTTTTTGGTGGCCAAGGTTGCATCAGGATGTAATGGATTTTGTGTCTTCTTGTTCGCGCGCGAAAGTCTCTCATACACGTCCTGCAGGGTCTTCATTACCACTTGTCATTCCCAATAGGCCATGGACACATCTGTCAATGGATTTTATCACTGACTTACCTTTGTCTGCGGGTAAAACAGTTATTTTGGTAGTAGTGGACAGGTTTAGCAAAATGGTACACTTCATTGCGTTACCTGCACTACCTAATGCTAAGACTCTTTCTCAGGTATTCATCAGTGAAATCGAGAAGCTTCACGGGGTCCCTTCCGATGTTGTTTTGGATCGGGGTACCCAGTTTATTTCTAAATTTTGGAAAGCTTTTTGTTCCCGTTTGGCGGTACACTTGTTATTTTCCTCAGCTTTCCATCCTCAGTCGAATGGACAGACTGAGCGTACCAATCAAAACCTTGAGACATATCTAAGATGTTTTGTGTCTGAAAACCAAGAGTTGTGGTCATCATATTTACCGTTAGCTGAGTTTGCCATAAATAATCATTGTCAGGAATCCACTGGCAAGTCACCATTTCTTGGTGCATATGGTTTTCATCCCCAATTCTGTACTTTCAAAGAGGGGGGGTCTTCTGGGTTTCCCTGAAGAGGAACGGTTTTCGCCATCTCTTTCATCGGTATGACAGAAGGTGCAAGCTAACTTGAAAAATATGGGAGGTAAATACAAATGCATGGCTGATAAGAGACGGTCGCCAGGTCCGGACCTAGGAGTGAATGACTATGTGTGGTTGTCTACTAGGAATATTAAATTAAAGGTTCCCTCTTGGAAACTGGGTCCTAGGTTCATTGGCCCTTACAAAATTGTAGCCATCATTAATCCCGTGGCTTTTCGCCTGGAGCTACCTCAGACTTTTAAAATCCATAACGTCTTTCATAAGTCGTTACTCAAGAAATATGTTCCACCTCTAGAACCGTCACCGCTGCCACCCCCTCCTGTTGTTGTGGATGGTAATCTAGAGTTTCAGATATCCAAAATTGTTCATTCTCGTCGGGTCCGCCGCTCTCTTCAATATCTGGTGCATTGGAGAGGTTACGGTCCCGAGGAAAGAATGTGGGTTCCTGCGTCTGAGGTAAACGCCGACAGGCTAGTTCGGGCTTTTCATGCCTCTCATCCTGAGAGACCTGGTCCTGAGTGTCCAGAGGTCCCTCGTAGAGAGGGGGGTACTGTCACGAGGGTGTCAAGAACCACGCCTGACTCCGTTATACCCGGGGTCAGGAAGTCGCAGCGGTTGGCTGTGCACTCTATGTAGAAAGATAGGGCTGTTTCTTTATGGTAGCTTTCTGCTTTGCAACCCTTTTTGGCTCACTCAGGGATCCGTAGCTCCTTTTCCTCAGCTGTTCCTTGTCCAGCACTCCCCACCTCCTTATATTCCCCTCTCCCACTTCTCTGGTTGCCAGATATAGAGCTTCCTGCCTGGACTTCTATACTGACCCACTGGAGCTGTGTTGCTGCGTTCCCTAGTTGTTGTTCCAGAACGTTACCCTCTGGATCCCTGTTGGGCCTTTGTGGTCTGCTGTTGTCGCCCACCTGGGATTATATGTTTGTCTGTATTGTCTGTCCTCTCCTTGGTGTTTTCCTCTTAGTGTCAGTGGTGCGGACTAGTGATCCCACCGCCCTGTTCACTACCTAGGGCTCATCTCAGGGAAAGCCAGGGTTTAGGCACGTGATCGCTGTACGGGTAAGGAACCCATCTAGGGACGTCAGGGCAGTCAGGTGCCAGCCGCAAGGTGAGTCAGGGGTCACCACCTTTTCCTCTCCCTTGGGCAGGGCCTTCCCTTTTCTCTCCCTTTGCATGACGCCGGTCATTACAGTAAGGTCTTAAGAACTTCCAGAGCACAGGAGGCGTTATTTCAGGGACCTGAACTGTGGCCACTAAGGCAGAGATCTGCCTAGGCAATTTGGTAGCCATTTTTGCTGCCTGATCTGCCATGGCTTTTCCCTCTGCCTCCTCTGATTCTGTTTTACAGTGACCTTTTTGTTGTGATCACCGCCACTCAAGTTATCGACATGAGGGCTTCCATCAGAGACCTCACAGTTTCCCCATTTTCGATGGGTTTACCTGAAGTGGTCAGGAAGTCTCTGGCTTTCCAAATGAGCCCATCCCAAAAGGCATACCTGGAATCAGTGTAAATGTTGGCTGTTTATTTATTTTTTTCTTCCCTCTGCATTTCTGTAAGCCATCTTTAGAGTCTTTAGCTCCACTTCTTTAGCAGACATGTGTGGCGGTAAGGACTATGTTTTTTTTTTTGTTTTTTTTCAAGAGTGTTATGTTTAGTCACCACTGCCCAACCTGTGTAGTACCTGCCATCCTGGCCATACCTCGATCCACAAAGAGCACATGATCTGGATTACCTAATGGCTGATTTACCACATCTGCAAACAATCGTGAGCCTCTTCCTCTGGATCTGGAAGAAAAGGTTTAATGCCCTAACTCTTCCCTCCCCCTTGTTCCAGAGGCAATAGGGTGGCTGGATTAATATTATTACACCTTTTGGACAGCAAAATTGCAGGGAACAAAAAGATTTTTGGGTTGTACTTTCATGAGGATAGAAGAAATATCACTGTCACTTTGTGGTTCAGGACTACATCAGAGCTTTTATCAAGCATGGCTTGTACAACTACTACAGCTCTGATGCAGAAAGGGGCACCTCTGGCCACGGGGTTAAGTCTGGATGAATAATATGCCACAGGGCATTGTTGCTGGCCATGCACTTGGGTGAGGACAGCTGAGGCATGGCCATTCACTTCTGTACAATACAATCTAAATGTGATAATCTGAGTGTGGGGGAGCACAAAATTGCCATGTTTGGGCATAAAAGGCATCTACCACCTCATCTATAAGGCAAAAGGGACAAACAATCATAAAAAGGCTGCATCAAACTTGTGTATCCAAGGTCTGAAACAGGGCCCAAAAATATCCTCAGTGCATTCATGTTTCGGGGAAAAGGGATGCCCTCCTCAGCCTTCTTACGTCCAGGGGTCAGATGTTTCACCACAGGAAGGCAGCAGTAATGCAGCTAAACTGAAGTTTCCTTCTTTTTTTTATTTTCTTCTTGAAGCCATGATCAGCTAAAAAAAAGGACAAGAGTGACATGACTGCAGTATACATACTGGGTGAGTTCCAGGCTCCTTGCGGAAGTACCACCCAGGTATACTGTTTACCCCCATGTGTGAAGGCAAACAAATACCTACTGTCTGGACGTAGTAATGCTGAAAAGAAAACATTTGCCAAACCAATCACAGTGGAGTGGGTTTACCCTTCTCATTTTTCTTTTTCACAAAGTTCAAAAAAAGTGTTAAAAGCGGACACAATCTCACTTTTTTTCCAAACAAAAAGTTTCTACAAACATGGACCAGGGAGGTTTATCACTAACGGCCAACAAACAAAGTTCCTGGTCATTGAGGGCACCTGTAAGTTTCACAGTGCCATCCTCCTGATATAAGATGCTAGCATGTACTTTTGCAAGCAAGTCTATACCCAGGAGGCAACAAGAGGCGTTATTGCTGACCGCAAATGGGAAAGCACTTTTTGGTTAAGGGCAAATCTAGTACAGATGGATTCTGTTAAAATGGGGAGTATACTACTTTCCCATCCACTTCTACCCAAAGACTGGTGTCCTTGGAGATTAAGTCAGGGAAGGACATGTTTGCTGTGCACAACTGTCTTTGCTGCTCCAGTATCAATCAAAAACGGGACTACTTCTGTATCACCCAGAGTGAGGGATATCATTGGGGCCAGACTTGAAGCTGCTAAAATGTAAATATAAATATAATTTAATGTAAGGTATAAATATAACAAGCAAAGATTGGCATGTTAGGTACAGTATACTGTTACACTTCATACTCACAATTTCACATAAGGATCCAATGGTAAGTTACACATTAATCACTTCAGTTTACAACTCCATATCTCATTAATGTCAAATAACAATAAAGAAGGTACAACGGCATAGCATTATGCGTCGTCTCTTTTGTGTTGTCTACAGGATACATATGTTCAAAAATGATTTTACTCTGTAGAATACATATGCATTGAAGATACCGTCAATGGCGAGGAGCACCATGATCCCCATACCTTCCCATTTTCTATGAGAGAACATAATTTTTTCCCCCAGGGGATTATATGATTTACCAAGGCTTTCCATTTAGTGACCGTAGGCACTATAATACAGTTATAGTGTGATAGCGCCTCATCATCAACTACTCCCAAAATACACTTTTTAGGGCATAACTCTAGGGTACCTGGGATCATAGTGGATAGTACTGTCACCACATCCCTCCAGAAATTCTGAACATAGTTACATTTCCACACCAGGTGCCAAAAGCCCGCACCTGGTTGTGCACACCTGTGGCACCCGTTATGTGACAATCTGCCTGTTGAGGAAGGGTTGAGACGTATACATATATATCCATGCATGCATGCAAACACATGCAGGAATGTATGGTATATATGCATACATTGACCACCGCACTATGGGATGATGTGCGCAGATGTGCCCAGCATCTGCGCACGTCTGCTCATGGTGACCCACAGGGGCTCATGGTGGCCCCTGTGGGAAATATGTGCCTCCTTTAGACTGTGCCCCCTTAGAATATGTGGCTGTGGCCCCTTATGATAATATATATATCTATAATCCCCCTTAGAATATATATATAACTGTGCCCCCTTCTGTGCCCCTCATAATATATGTCCTCCTGATATATATACATATATATATGTATTCCCCCCTCCCTATACATGAAACCAGGTGCATCGGTGTGAATGTGCCCCAAGCATTCACACAGATGCAATCTGGTTGATTACATCAGAATGACCGGACTAAGGTCCGGTCATCCTGAAGACTACAAAGAACTCAGATTCAACAGAATCTGAGTCCTTTGTTGCAATTATCTCCAGCGCTGCTGGAGATAATTATGCATGATAGAAGGAAGGGAGAAGCCTCCCCTCCTTCTATTATGCGCATTCCGGCAGCGAAATTAACATCATGCTGGCCGGAATGCTGAGTGCTACAGGCGGGAGATCAAAGGCTTCTCCCGCCTGTTGGCATGTAGCACGGCCCCGATGCGCTCGTTCAGGAGACGCACGGGCCGGCGCAGTGACATCATCTCACCTTGTGGGCGGTGTGGCAGTGCGGGCCGCCGGACATAAATATCCGCCGGCCCCAGCACTGCGGAGAAGAGCCGTGCCGCCCCCCACAAGGAGACCCCTCCTGGACGAATGAGCAAACCCCTGGACGAACGAGCATCTAAACCTTAAGTATCACCCCCTGTATTAACCCCTATCCCACCAACGATCCCTGACCCCCTACCACTAACCCACCAACGATTTAACCCTTACACCCCTGAGCCCACACCCCTATCCCACCAACACTGGCAGAGCATTAACCCTTGCATTGCCCCACTGTACCTCACCCCTACCTACCCACAACCCCTACACCCCTGGTGGCAACCCCTGCATATGCAAACCCCTACTCCCCTGAATAATCCCTGCCACACACACCCTGCATTGCTGTACAGCCCTGATCACCCCCTTTGTTAAAACCTTCCCTGATCATTACTGTATTTGTTTCTGTGGCCTGCATACACCCCTGCAGTGCCATCGTTAACCCTCGTCGTACCCCATAGGGCAAGTAAGTAGACCTAGGTGGGTGGGCTGCTAATACTTGTGTGTGTGAACTGTATAGATAGTTTATGGGTGGAATTTGGGAACGTGTAGTGTAGTTTAGGACTGTATATTTAGTGCTGTATTGTTAGTGTATTGCGTGCGTGGTGTATTGTTGGTATTAAATACTGTGTTCTACTTGTAACTATCTGTGTAACGTGTAGTTATTGGCGATAGCTAGTTCAGTAAGGCGCATGCAGCTAGCATAGTGATTAGTGTAAGGCAAAGTATAGTGAAAGTATTGTGTTATTGTTATATAAAGGTATAAATAGGCGGAGTTATCAATAGACGACTCCTATTTATGAACATTAACTATCGATATTCGCATAATATTGGTGATTAATATTCCCCCTTTACACTGCCCATCTTATATATTCTGACCGGAGTGAGGTAGCTCCTATGAAGTATAAATAGCTGTATAAGTCTATTGTTAAGGGAGGGTGATACTCCTGACGGGGCGTCTAATGCCTAATTCCACTATTCTTTAGTAAGGTTTGGGATGCAATCCCTCCACCTAGTCTCCGCCAGCAGAGAGTTCGAGCTCATTTTGAGATTAAAGAGATGTGTATATAAGGCTGAAATTATGCCCCTGGGGCCTTGACTTTTAAGAATACCAATGAGCGGGTAGTTTGAAATGGATTTCTTCAGAGACCTCAGCTGCGCCTGAAGTGCATGGCGCAACTGTAAGTATCTAAAAAAATGAGGGTGCACTATTCCCACCTTTGTTTGAAGCTGAGTAAAGGAGAACAGAATCCCGTTCTCATATAGATCTTTCAGCGTAAGTACTCCATACCCTTGCCAAATACTTTTCCCCTTGCATTGCATCAACATTGGCAATAATGGATTGTCCCATAGTGGCACCTCATCTGGGAGGTAAGCATATTGTTGAAGCTTTGCAGCTTTCCAGACCTGATGTGCTAATTTATGGATAGGCAGAGGATGTCCAGAGACTGCTCTTAAGTCTTCCAATACAGGCCACAGGCTAGAAAGCTACAAATGATAGTGTAAATAATACTCTGAGTTAGGGAGCACCGTGTGTAAAAACCCACAAAGCCAAGTACCTCAATTGCCCAGGGTCCCCTGTGCCAGCTTCCTTCTTTCTTTCCCCCACACGAAGGAGGCCATTAAAGTGTGCAGTTGAGTAAAAAAAATGTTGGGGGACTGGAGTACACGCATGTTCAAGTAGATACAAAGCTTTAGGCAGTAGTATCATTTTGATCAAGTTTAGTCTCCCCATGATAGATAAATGTAGAGTCTTCCAGGACCTGAATTTATCCACAAAATGAGCATCTAAGGGAATTATGTTTCGATCAAGAGAAAGGTATGGGTCCCTTGTAATGATAACTCCCAGGTATTTGAACTTATCAACTACCATAAGGTTATGGAATACAGAAGGCCATCCTGTAGACCACAGGGGCATAAGGGCCGACTTGGTCCACTTAATACGCAGACTTGAGTAATAACCAAAGTGCTCAATAAGATCTATTACTCTTGGCAACGTTGACTCTACTTCATCCATGTATATAATTAGGTCATCTGCATAGAGACCTATCCTCTCTTCACCCAAGGAGATCCCCTTAAACAACGAGTCTTGTTGTATTCTAACAGCCAGATGTTATATGGCTACCACGAATAATAGGGGTGATCTAGTTCCTCTGTTCAATGGGAATGTCAGAGATAAGGACCCATTAATTAGAATGTTAGCAGTAGGTTTAGCATATATTATAGAAACCCACCGTATAAATACTGGACCAAAGCCAAAGCTTTCTAAAGCTTGCAATAAATAAGGCCACTCAACCGAGTTGAACGCCGTATCTAAAGCTGCCAGTGCCCACCTTTTATAGTTATTACCTTGTTTAGCCTGTTCGCCAGAATTTTAGTTGGTATTTTATAATCCAAATTCAATAAGGATATGGCGCGATACGACCCACTTTCCAAGGGTGGTTTGTCAGGTTTTAACAGTATGATGATAGAGACTTCATATAATGAATCAGGGAGGAAACCCCTCTCCAGGGAGTAAGAATACTCTCTGTGAAACTGAGGTCCAAGTATGTCAATGTATTTAGAATAGACCTCTAGTGGAATCCCGTCCGGGCCTGGGGATTTGCCTGAGGCTATTCTTTTAACAGCCTCCTTGATCTCTTCAAGTGTAATTTTCACTAAATCTAAAAGCTCCCTATCTGGGACGGCCAATTGGGGATGCGTCACTTCCTGCATATACTCCCTCAAGTCAGAGTCAGTGTACCGAGCCACCGATCTATACAAATCCCGATAGAACTCATTAAATCTATCTACAATCCCTACGGGCTCTTCTACCACATCACCTGTGTCGCTAGCAATGCGTAGTACCGGGGGGTTCATGTTGTTTCTGCGTACCACCTGCGCCAATACTTTCCCAGTTTTATTACCCTGCTCAAACGATTGCTGCTGTAGGAATAAAAGTTTACGATCACCTCTGTCTTTAAGATGGTTCATATATGATCTCCCTTTTAACATCCAATCTACCCTATTAGCCTCCGTTGGGTCAGAAATGTACGTTCTTTCAGCATTCCTACAGAGCTCATCCAACTCCTCTTCTCTGCGTTGCGAAGACCTTTTTATATATGAGATAAAGGACTGGAGACAACCACGCAGAAATGGCTTTAAAGTATCCCACAATAGAGAAAAGTTATCATTTACTCCATTCATTTCTAAAAATACACAAAGTTGATCTGGGATACGATCATTTATATTCATTAACGACAACCAAAATGGGTGAATGCGTCTCTTAGTTGTACGCAGGCTCATGTCCGACGTAACGGACAGTGCTATAATAGGTGCTTGGTCAGAAGGGCCCTGCGCACCATAATGTATGTCTCGCAACGACATATGAGTATTCACTGTGCCAAACATATAATCTATCCTCGAGAGTGCCCCCTTGGAGGGAGTGAAGCAGGAGTATACCAATTGGATTGTTTTTTTTCCTCTCCACATATCTAACCATCCTATCTCAGATATAAATCTCGCCAAGATGGTACTGGATGATCTAACAGTAACATTTTGTGATGGGTTATGAATTCTATCCAAAGATTCGTCCAGTACCATGTTGAAATCACCCATACAGATGACCCTCGCTGTAGGAAACTGTGCTGCAAAACCCAATGCTGCCTGCAGCAATGAAAGGTTAGCTGGTGGAGCATTATACAAGTTTAGCACAATGTATGGGATACCATTGGCGTGGGCAAAGGTGAAAATATATCTCCCCTCCGGGTCAGACACTACCTGATGTGATTCCCATCTGACTGTACGATAGATTGGCAGTGATACTCCCCTAGAATATTAAGTCCCATATGCATTTTCCACCCATTGAGCCCAGGGCTTATCAACTCTCCCTCCTGTGTCTTTTGTTAAGTGTGTTTCCTGCAATCCTAGAACGTGAGGGGCATACTTTCATAAATGTGCAAATACCGCCATACGTTTCCTAGGGCCACCTAGCCCCCTTACATTCCAGGACATTACCTTAATAGCAGCCATTTGGCCAAATTGACTGAATGAGATAGTAAATCACCAAGAAACTGTGACCGACCGTACAAGTGATGTGAAATGTAAGCACCATGAAAGTTGCATATTCATACTAATCCTTAACAATAGAACATAACTGATAGCAGAACAAAGGTACCCAAGTTCTTAAACATAGAACTATGAGTAAGTTGTTAATGATGGTGGCCATATGCTTGGGGGACCTGTCCAGTGTAGATAGGTGTTAAATTGAGACAGGTATTAAAACATACTCCCCCACCACAATGGTATATTTACTAGTGACAACATTTAAAACTATATCCCATAAAACAGTGCCTGCAAACTAATGGAACATAAAAATACTAAATGATACCGCTCATTTGCGTGTATATGGCGCTGAACAGAATACTGCGCCTGTAGATACAACGGTCCTGGAGGTGAACGGGTATGCATGCCCCTTCCGAATCATGGTGCTGTTCATCTGGGAGGAGATCTTCTTGGCCTCATAGAGAGCCAGTCTTCAGCTTCCCTAGGACATCAACCACTCTCAAGCAAGCCGGATACGCCATGGAATACTAGATGTTACAGTCATGTAGATGTTTCTTAATGCTGACAAAGGTCGCTCTTTTCTTCTGTAAATCTGCCCAAAAATCTGGATATAGGGATATATTTGCTGATCCCATGGTTATGGTTTGCTTTATCCTGGCTTGTGCAAGTATGAAATCTCTATCTCTCCAGTTGAGCAGGCGAGCCAGCAAAGGCCTAGGAGGCGCACCTGGAGGTGGTGCCCTGATTGGCACCCTGTGCGCTCTTCTCACCGCGTATGCCTTCGAGAAGGATGCCTCAGGGAAAATGGATTTAAACCAACCCTCCAGGAAGGCAGCTGGGTCGGCGCCCTCCGATCTTTCCGGCATCCCTAAGATTCTCACATTATTGCGCCGTGCACGATTCTCCAAATCATCGCATTTTTGTTTCAGAGAGTCCACAGCACGTTCCACATCTGTAATCCTGTCAGGTAGTAGTCTTGTATTGTCCTTCAACTCAGAGACCCTCTCCTCAGTAGGTCGGGCACGCTCTCTTAGCTGTTGCACATCGTGACGCAGAAGCCCCAAATCGACCCTCACCTCCTCTATCTTGCCAGTAAGAGATGATTGGCAGCCTGTAATCGCCGCCATCAGCCGCTCATGTGATGATTGCAGGGTGACTTCTGGCACCTCTTCAGTCTGCTGCACCGTCTGCCCTCTGGTCTGCGGTGCACGTGCATGGGAGGAAGGAGCGGCGCCATGTTGAGCCTCCTGCCTGGCGTATTCTTTAAGGCGTTCCGCCGCAGTTTGAGCCTCACTGGGATTTTGTCTCTCCCTAACCCAATCTACATTGTTGCTATTGATTATACTCCTTTGGTGGATGGTTACATTTTGTACTCCTAAGGTGACGTTGACTGTGGGGGCCTGTCATAATAAAATGTGTTATTTTTTGATATTGGAGAATTTTCCCGTGGAGGTGGTTTTGAGCATGCCTTGGCTCCAGATTTATAACCCTGTCATTAATTGGTCCATGGGTGAAATAGAAAAATGGGGACCTAAATGAAATTCATATTGTCTACCGCTTATTCAGGCTGGAATCACTAGTGGCTCAAAAACTCTTCCCCCATACATCTATAACTTTGCTGATGTTTTTTCCACATCTGACGCTGAGAACCTTCCTCCCATAGATCATATGATTGTGCCATCAATCTCATTGCAGGATCCAAATACCCGAAGGGTCGTATTTATAACTTGTCCGGTCCTGAACAAGCCTCTATGAGGGAATATCTGAAGGAAAGTTTAATAAAAAGTCATATTAGACCCTCAGTATCTTCTATGAGGGCAGGGTTCTTTTTTGTGGAAAAAAAAGATGGGGGTCTGAGTGTCACCACCAGACATCTGAGAAGCTCTGACAGACGTCCTTCAGAACCTCCTCCTTGAGGTTCCTTTTGTTTTGCTTTCATTTTCTCATCTCGTTAGCCTCTCTCAGCTGTCATGTAGTTGCACTGATTTCATCCCTTTAAATCCCTCCCCATACTGCATCACTTTGCGGTTTATATTCCTTCCTGGAGTGTGTGCATGCTGATCCTACTTCTGAGTCTTCTACAGATTAGTTTTGTTCGTTCATTTGTGTTTTCCTGTTTGCTGGATCCCAGGTGACCCTGACTCCCTCCATATCAAGTGTAGGGAGCCGGTGGTCGTGTCCCCTCACTATTATAGGGTGTTCAGGTGTTATACAGTCGAGGTACGAGGATATGCGATCATCTACCATTGGGATTTTTGCATAGGCTGAGCAGTTAGGGAGAGAGCCAGGTCTGATGCAGGGCTCTCCCTTTTGTTCCTTAGTTTTGGATCCAGTCAGTCGTATCTTCTAGTTTCCTGTACACCTTCCGTGACATTATAAACCGCCAAAACCGTCTCAAGCATGGATCCGGTTTCACTTTTGACTGAACGCATGCAGGGTCTTTCATTGGAGGTAGCAGATCTGCGTAAGACTCTTTCTCAGTTTCAAGTGACCGGTTC
Source organism: Bufo gargarizans (assembly GCF_014858855.1). Classification (NCBI taxonomy): domain Eukaryota; kingdom Metazoa; phylum Chordata; class Amphibia; order Anura; family Bufonidae; genus Bufo; species Bufo gargarizans. The sequence continues at coordinate 237,977,427 of NC_058084.1, forward strand.
AGCTTGCGTTCATGGAGTTTGTTCTGAGCTTAAGATCTCGCTCCCGGATACGCTATCCGGGGGTAGTGAGAATTTTGTTCGTTTTTGAGAGGCTTGCAAACTCCATTTTCGCCTACTTCCCCATTCCTCTGGTGATGAGGAACGGAGGGTGGGGATAATCATCTCGCTGCTCAGGGATAACGCTCAGTCCTGGGCCTTTTCGCTGCCGGTCAGATATATGATGATCCGGATCGTATTGCTCTGGCTAGACTACGTCTTTTATGTCAGGGTAAACAATCCGCAGAGATATACTGCTCAGAATTTCGGAGATGGGCAGCTGATACTGGTTGGAATGATGCTGCACTCCGAAGTCAATTTTGCCATGGTCTTTCAGAGGGATTGAAAGATGCATTTGCCTTTCATGAGAGACCTACCTCCTTTGACTCTGCCATGTCTCGGGCCGTTCGTATTGACAGGCGTCTTAGAGAGAGAGGAGAGATCACTCCTTCCTGTCATACTCAGTCCAAGGACAGTGCGGCCGTCTCATTCAGTGCACAGGGGTCTCAGTCGCTCTCAATCCCTTCTGAGCAGGGGCCCATGCAGCTGGGTTTGCTTGCTCTGACAATAGAGGATTCAGCTCTCATGGGAAGGTTTGTTTCTGTTGTGGAGGTATAAATCATTTGGCAAATGTTTGTCCCTCTAGGAGATTCAGGCAGTTTTTTGAGAGCAATAAAGAAACAAAAAGAAAAAAATCCTCTAAAAATGTTCCATCTGTTACTATTGGCAAGGTTGATGCAGAAATTGAAGGTTTTCCGTTTGCCTGTAGTTCCCGTTTTGTCCTACCTGCCAGGGTGGCGCTAGAGAGCAAGAACATTTTTTGTGAGATTTTTGTAGATAGTGGAGCAGCTGTCAATCTCATTGATAGTCAATTTGCTATAACTCATGGTTTCCAGGTATGCACTTTGGAAAAGGATATACCTGTTTTTGCTATTGATTCCATTCCACTTTCTCAGAAATCGTTAAAGGGCATAGTTCACAATATCCGTTTGATTGTGAGTGATACTCATGTTGAGGATGTGTCATGTTTCGTCCTAAGCGGGTTGCCTACTCCTCTAGTGTTGGCCCTAAGATGGTTGTTTAAGACCATGTCTGGATTTCAGGGAGCTGAAGAGTATCACAATTCGCAACCCTTATCCGCTTCCTCTGATCCCGGACCTGTTTAACCAGATTGTTGGGGCTAAAGTTTTTTCCAAGTTGGATCTAAGAGGGGCATACAACCTGGTCAGGGTCAGAGAAGGAGACAAATGGAAGATGGCCTTCAGTACCCCTGAGGGTCATTTTGAGAATTTGGTTATGCCTTTTGGTTTGATGAATGCTCCAGCCGTCTTTCAGCATTTTGTGAACAGCATTTTTTATCATTTAATGGGGAAATTTGTATTAGTGTATCTAGATGACATTTTGATTTTTTCTCCTGATTTCAAAACTCATAAGGAACACTTACGTCAGGTCTTGCTCATCCTGTGGGAGAATAAATTGTACGCTAAACTGGAAAAATGTGTGTTTGCGGTTCCAGAAATTCAATTTCTGGGGTTTCTTCTCTCTGCTTCTGGTTTTTGCATGGACCCCGAGAAGGTCCGCGCTGTGCTTGAGTGGGAGCTTCCCGAGAATCAGAAGGCGCTGATGCGTTTTTTGGGTTTTGCCAATTATTACAGGAAGTTTATTTTGAAGTATTCCTCTGTTGTTAAACCACTCACTGATATGACTAGAAAGGGGGTAGATTTTTTCTCCTGGTCGGTAGAGGCATGTAAGGCCTTTTCTAATATCAGGAGAGTTTTGCTTCCGCTTCCATCTTGGTACAACCTGATATTTCTCTACCCTTTATAGCTGAGGTTGATGCTTCTGAGGTGGGTGTGGGTGCGGTCTCAGGGTCCCTCTCCTGCCAAATGGCGACCGTGTGCCTTTTTCTCGAAGAAACTCTCCTCCGCAGAGAGAAATTACAATGTGGGAGATAGGGAGTTGTTGGCCATCAAGTTGGCTTTTGAGGAATGGCGCCATTGGCTAGAGGGAGCCAGACACCCTATTACCGTGTTAAGAATCTGGCCTACTTGGAGTCAGCCAAGCGTCTGAACCCGAGACAGGCCAGATGGTCTTTGTTCTTTTCAAGGTTTAATTTTGTTGTCACGTTCCGCCCTGGGGTTAAGAATGTGAAGGCGGATGCCCTGTCACGTTGTTTTCCGGGAGGTGGGAATTTTGAAGACCCAAGTCCCATTTTGGCTGAAGGTGTGGTGGTCTCTGCTCTTTATCCTGAATTGGAGGCAGAGGTTCAAGTAGCCCAGTCAGAGGCTCCTGATCTTTGTCCTCCTGGGAGGTTGTTTGTGCCTCTCGCTTTAAGATACAAGATTTTTAAGGATACTGTCCTTGCTGGGCACCCGGGGACAAGAGCCACAGTGGATCTCATCGCTCGGAGATTCTGGTGGCCGGCGCTTCGTAAGTCGGTTGAGGGTTTTGTGGCAGCCTGCGAGACCTGCGCTCATGCCAAAGTCCCTCATTCACGGCCATCAGGTCCTCTCCTTCCCTTACCCATTCCTTCCCGTCCTTGGACACATCTGTCCATGGACTTCATTATGGACCTGCCTCGTTCCTCGGGGAAGACTGTGATTCTGGTGGTGGTGGACCGTTTTAGCAAAATGGTGCATTTCATTCCTATTTCTGGTTTGCCCAATGCTAAGACGCTGGCGCAGGCATTTATTGATCACATTGTCAAATTGCATGGTATTCCTTCAGACATAGTCTCTGATAGGGGCACACAGTTTGTTTCCAGATTTTGGAAGGCTTTCTGTTCTCGCTTGGGGGTTCGGTTGTCATTCTCTTCTGCTTTCCACCCGCAGTCGAATGGTCAGACAGAACGCGTCAATCAGAATCTGGAGACATATCTGTGCTGTTTTGTGGCGGAGAATTAGGAGGATTGGTGTTCTTTTTTGTCCCGTGCTGAGTTTGCTTTAACCGCCTCCGGACCGCCTAACGCAGATGTGCGGTCCGGAGGCGGCAGCGCTGCGCAGACTGACGCATATACGCGTCATCTCGCATGCGCAGTCCGGGCCGGCATTTCGTCAAGGGGGGTCGCGTCATCAGCTTGCCAGCCAATGATCGTGGCTGGCAAGCTGATGATTTAAAAAAAAAAAAAAATCAAGTGCCAGATAACAGATCATATTAGTAAATATGATCTGTTATATGGCTGCCCTGCTCCTCTGCTGGTCCTTTTCGTCGGTTGGATCCAGCAGAGGAGCAGGCTACACAGTGAGTACACCAACACTACATACTTAGCCCCAGATCACCCCCCTGAACCCCAATTAACCCTTTGATCACCCCTTTGATCGCCCCTGTCAATCACTAGTGAAAGGAAAAAAGTGATCAGTGCAAACTGTCACTTTTTTTTTTCACTGGTATTGACCGTTAGGTTTTAGGTATAGTTTAGGCCCCTTGGTTAGGTAGTTTAGGGATCGGTTAGCGCCCAGCCCACCGCACCGCAGTCACTGATTCGCTGATTAGCGTATCGCTAATCAGCATTTGTACTTTTATAGTATCTGGAAGTGATCAAAACTGATCACGGTCAGATCTATAATTGTATTAGTGTCATTTAATTTCTCCCTCCACCCAAAACGCAGTGTTTGCCCGATCAGGCCTGATCGGTTGCCCACACGTGCGTTCGCCCACACCCGCCCCACCACAGTGACCAAAAAATTTTTTTTTTTGATCACTGCACATTCACTTTACACGCGCTGCGGCGATAAAAAAAAAATCAGTTTTGATATTTTTTATCAACCGCAGCGGCCTCCGGTACTTCGCTAGCCTCCCCTTTGTAAGACAGGCTTGCTTTTTTTCCTTGGGTAGTCTCAGGGAATACCCCTAAATTTAGTTGCCCAAATGTCAAACAGGGGGTATTCTTCTGAAGAGGCCTACAGGCTTCTGACCCAGTCGGATGAGGAATGGGAACCCTCATCTGAGGAATCTAGCGGGTCAGAATACGAACCTGTAGAAAGCAGCGGCTCTCTGACCCAAAGTTCGGACGAGGAGGCTGAGGTCCCTGATAGCACCAGGCGTACCCGGCCCCCATGTCGCTAGACCACAGGTTGCGCAGGATCCGCTTCAAGAGCAGCAGAGTGGGGCTGCTGCTGTCGGATTACGTGGTGAGGCATACACCAGCAGCGCAGCCCTCCCTGGACCTAGTACCAGCACTGTCGTAGAACATGGTGAAGTAGCAAGCACCAGAAGGGCAGTTGAAGCTGGTACGGTGGCACGAGCAGTAGTGACCCCGTCGCAGCCACCGCAAAGACGTGCCCGTAGAGCCCCTAGAATCCCTGAGGTGCTGGCAAACCCTGATTGGCAGTCGCTAACTTCAGCCGCAACTGTAGTTTTCCCTTTCACTGCCTAGTCTGGAGTTCGGGTTGAGACAGCTCAGATCGGTTCGGCCCTGGGATTTTTTGAGCTGTTCTTGACTGCGGAGCTCTTAGACATAGTTGTGGCAGAAACAAACAGGTATGCCACACAATTTATAACCGCCAACCCGGGAAGCTATTATGCCCAGCCTTTCCGGTGGAAACCAGTCCAAGTTTCCGAAATTAAAACTTTTCTGGGCCTTCTCCTCAACATGGGTCTAACTAAAAAGCATGAATTGCGGTCATATTGGTCCACGAACCCAATTCATCACATGCCCATGTTCTCTGCTGCTATGTCCAGGGCACGTTTTGAGGCCATCCTGCGTTTCCTGCACTTTAGCGACAACACTGCCTCCCGTCCCAGAGGCCACTCTGCTTTTGACCGGCTCCACAAAATTCGGCCCCTCATAGACCATTTCAACCTGAAATTTGCAGATTTGTATACCCCAGAGCAAAACATCTGCGTAGACGAGTCCCTGATACATTTTACCGGGCGCCTTGGCTTCAAACAATACATCCCAAGCAAGCGCGCCCGGTATGGGGTCAAATTGTATAAGCTCTGTGAAAGGGCCACAGGCTATACCCACAAATTTCGGATCTATGAGGGAAAAGATCAGACCCTGGAGCCGGTCGGTTGCCCTGACTACCTGGGGAGCAGTGGGAAGACAGTCTGGGACTTGGTGTCACCCTTATTCGGCAAGGAGTACCATCTTTATGTGGACAATTTTTACACAAGTGTGGCCCTCTTTAGGCATTTGTTTCTAGAACGGATTGGCGCCTGTGGCACCGCGCAAACTAGTCGTGCGGGCTTCCCCCAACGGCTCGTTACCACCCGTCTTGCAAGGGGGCAGAGGGCCGCACTGTGTAACGAAGAACTGCTCGCGGTGAAATGGAGAGACAAGCGTGACGTTTACATGCTCTCCTCCATTCACGCAGACACGACAATACAAATTGAGCGAGCAACCCGTGTCATTGAAAAGCCCCTCTCAGTCCACGACTATAACCTTCACATGGGAGGGGTGGACTTCAATGACCAGATGTTGTCTCCGTATTTAGTTTCCCGCAGAACCAGATGCTGGTATAAGAAGGTGTCTGTATATTTAATTCAATTGGCTCTGTATAATAGTTTTGTTCTCTACAGTAAGGCTAGGAGAACTGGATCCTTCCTCAAATTTCAGGAAGAGATCATCGAGAAAATCCTGTACCCAGGAGGTTCCGTGGCCCTATCCACCAGTGTAGTTAGCCGTCTACACGAGCGACATTTCCCCAATGTCATTCCTGGTACCTCAACCCAACCGTCACCCCGAAAAGTCGTGTCTGTAGCAGGAGTGGAATAAGGCGTGACACCCGCTATTTCTGTCCTGACTGTCCTGACCACCCTGCCCTATGCTTTGGAGAGTGTTTCCGGAAGTACCTCTCACAGGTACACTATTAGCATAGGGATCACATCTCACCAGGACAGGCACACAGGGCTATTAGGGCCCATTCACTCACACAGCTGCTGCGAACCTCTCCTTTCACCTGGGACAAAGTGCATTACGCACTTCGCCACATCTTTGGGCGATTTGCGCTTTGCACATTGACCCATGGGGAAGGAGAGGTTTGTTCTATAAAGGTAAAAAAACCAAAAACAAACACCAGTAAGCAAAAAGGTTAATGTTTAGTTCAAAAAGTTAAAGTTTATATATTCTGTTCCAAAGTTAATAAAATTATTGCGTTGCGGCCTTTTTTTTTTTTTTTTTTACCTTCCAGGTGGACCAACCGATCGACTAGCTGCAGCACTGATGTGCATTCTGACAGAAGCATTGCGCTGCTGTCAGATTACACGCAAGTCAGTGTATGTGGCGCTGCAAGACGAGATTTCTACTCTGCAGTAACAGATACGTTTGCCAAGGCATACGAGCTGAGGAGGAGGCGGCGTTCCTATGCTTTGGCAAACACTTTGTATATAAAAAAAAATAAAAAATCCCGGCAATGATTTATTCATCCACATCGATTGATGTGCATGGAGAAATCTGGTTTGCCAGGGCATACGAGCTAAGTGGGTATGGATGTTGGGCGGAGCTCCTATGTCCTGGCAGACGCCTTTCCCCTCCTTTTTTTTTTTTGGCAGAGATTTTTTCATCCACATTGATCGATGCGAATGAAGAAATCTGTGCCGTTCATTTTTTTCTTTCAGCCCAGAGGCTGAACGGAAAAAAAAATCTCATTACCTGTATGTTCAATATAAGGACATACAGAAGCAGAAACTCCTAATGCTGTCCATACATGTAATGATTGCGGAGACCCTCAATTGCCAGGGCAGTACAAACACCCCACAACTGACCCCATTTTGGAAAGAAGACACCCCAAGGTTTTTGCTGAGGGGCATATTGAGTCCATGAAAGATTAAAATTTTTGTCCTAAGTTAGCGGAAAGTGAGACTTTGTGAGGAAAAAACAAAAAAAAAATCTATTTCCGCTAACTTATGCCAAAAAAAAAATAATTCCATGAACTTGCCAGGCCCCTCATTGAATACCTTGGGGTGTCTTCTTTCCAAAGTGGGGTCACATGTGGGGTATTTATACTGCTCTGGCTTTTTAGGGACCCTAAAGCGTGAGAAGAAGTCTGGGATCCAAATGTCTAAAAATGCCCTCCTAAAAGGAATTTGGGCACCTTTGCGCATCTAGGCTGCAAAAAAGTGTCACACATGTGGTATCACCGTAGAAGTTGGGGAATGTGTTTTGGGGTGTCATTTTAGATATGGGTGAGATAAATATCTTGGTCAAATGCCAACTTTGTATTAAAAAATTGGAAAAGTTGTCTTTTGCCAAGATATTTCTCTCACCCAGCATGGGTATATGTAAAATGACACCCCAAAACACATTCCCCAACTTCTCCTGAGTACGGCGATACCAGATGTGTCACACTTTTTTGCAGCCTAGGTGGGCAAAGGGACCCACATTCCAAAGTGCACCTTTCGGATTTCACCAGTCATTTTTTACAGATTTTGATTGCAAAGTACTTCTCACACATATGGGCCCCTAAATTGCCAGGGCAGTATAACTACGCCACAAGTGACCCCATTTTGGAAAGAAGACACCCCAAGGTATTCTGTGAGGGGCATGGCGAGTTCCTAGAATTTTTTATTTTTTGTCGCAAGTTACTATGCCCATCAGCGAATACCTTAGGGTGTCTACTTTCCGAAATGGGGTCATTTGTGGGGTTTTTCTACTGTTTGGGCATTGTAGAACCTCAGGAAACATGACAGGTGCTCAGAAAGTCAGAGCTGCTTCAAAAAGCGGAAATTCACATTTTTGTACCATAGTTTGTAAACGCTATAACTTTTACCCAAATCATTTTTTTCCCCCAAACATTATTTTTTTTATCAAAGACATGTAGAACTATAAATTTAGCGAAAAATGTATATATGGATGTCGTTTTAGCTAGTGGGGTTGAAGTGGTTAAATAACCGTCGTCAGGAGTCCTCTGATAAGTCACCATTTTTTGGTGCATATGGGTTTCATCCGCAGTTTGGGACATTCTCTGGAGAGGGGTCTTCTGGTTTACCTGATGAGGACAGATTCTCCTTGTCTTTGTCATCTATTTGGCAAAAGATTCAGGATAATCTAAAGAGCATGAGTGAGAGATATAAGCGTGTGGCGGATAAGAGACGTGTGCCTGGTCCGGACCTGAATGTTGGTGATCTGGTGTGGTTGTCTACTAAGAATAAATGTCCAGCTTATTCAATATAGATCAATGAAAAAGGATCTAAAGTTCACAGTATAGTGTCCAGCAGTATTGATCCCCTTAAAACATAACTTTTACTAGTCAGATCATAAAAAAGGTACCACTGTGGTGGTTCACCAGTGCATAAGTGAAAAAGACAAACAACAATAATAATAGATGCAGGAATATGTCTGGGAGCTAGTCATCAAGACTCCACTACGAGAGGGATGAGTGAACACGGGGCAGCAAAATGGGAGCAATGGGTATGCCTATACTCTCCCTACGCTCACCCTGGCTATAACCTCAGCCCAGGGACGTCCCCTTGTGGTGGAGACTCCCTGTCCTCGTTCCTGGGCTGACTGCCCTGCGTTTACCCTCCTCTTTACAATTAACAAAAGGTGCTCCACAGACCATAGGTAGGTGTGGTCATGTGTCCCTGGTAGGAAAGAAAAAAATTCCAACAGGGCCACTAGGATGGATAGGACCAATCAAGATCGATACAGTAAGGTGAATTAGTATCACCTATACCCTATAGAGCCAAGCCCGGGTGCACCAATCACTGCATTCCCAGGTTGGTTCTAAATGAAGCCCCAACGCGTTTCCCCTATCACTAGGTTCATCAGGGGGCATATGTGGTCAGAGATACAACCATCACAGAAAGAAATATATGGTCAGAAATGCAACCATCACACAAGATAAGTTAGAGATACTTAAGATAAGGTGAGGCAACAGGACCAGAGACGCAGATGATGTTTAGGCATAGGACCAGGGACCCATTTGATATGTCCCACCTGTAAGAAATAAAGATGCTCTCAGTTCATGTACTAGACACAGTACAATGCATTTGTATCCCCTATATCTCCTTCAAATCAGCACTTACTCAATGTCCCGTGCAGTCAGGAGAAAAGAGAGCCCACATGATACGGGCCAATACGTCACTTAGGGATCTGTGAGCAAAAATTCAAGCATGCTGTGAGGCACACTACATGCTACAGTGATGTAAATTTACAATGGATTGTCCAGACTTACATTTAACCTGCGTCCTGGTGTCGTCCTGTTCCTCCTCTCATTCACACACACTCCCGTTCCCTTAAGTAGCCACCCACCAGCTGTGTCTGATTCATGCTGATTAGTATGTTTAACTTCCGGCCTGAGGATCGTGTAAACACGTCATGAGTCATCCCTCATGTAGTTGGAAGTACATACCGGAGCATTCTGAGCCGGCCGGACCACGTGGAACGCACTCGGAACTAACATCCGGTTGCGTGGAACGCACAGCTACGTCACTTCCGGTCCGTACGGCGCCTCATCCAGGTGGAACGCATGGGGCAGTCACATCCTGTTGTATGGAACGCAGACTCACTCCCCATCCGTTCCATCAGTCAAATCGCTTCTACTCAGCGCAGATATCATCACATTAGAGGCAAGGTAGCGCGATGCTCGATACATTAAACCAGTCACTTACATATAGCATAGTACTTATTATTCTGGCATTCTATTCGGGAAGGGGGCGGGGTCTGGGAGCTATTGATAATGCGGTATTGTACTTTTCACTACAGGTGTATCCCTATTATAAATTGGACACCTAGGGCACATTGGATGAGCAATGTGCAACCTGGATACTTTAAAGTAGTATCCTACTTCTTTTATCATGGCTATTGGTAGAATTACCGAAGTAGCGCTACTTTATGACAGCGGGATAGAGGAAAACGTACGGCCCCATGAATAAACGTCCCTGGAGGGAAGTAGATCATAGGAAACAGGAGAACGTGAGTCTCTCATTGATCCCTAATGGTGCCTGGGATCTAAAACGGTGAATCCACATGCATTCTTTTTGAAGGATTTTACGGTCCCAATCGCCACCCCTTGGAGATACAGGGATGGTTTCCAGGACCGAAAATCGCAAGCACTTAGGGTCGCCACCGTGCACATCAATTACATGTGACGCGACGGGTGTGATCTTTTTCTTCACCACGTCGTTCACGTGTTCACAGATTCGACGCCTGACCTCACGGATAGTCTTGCCTATGTAGTCCAGAGGGCAAGGGCATTGGCACAGATAGACCGCACCCTTGCTTCTGCAGTTGTAGAAATCTCTGATTTCATAGGCTTGACCAGTCACTGAGCAGATGTTAGATTTAGCGGTGGATATGAACGCACAGGCTTTGCAGGAGCCACATTTAAACATCCCGCACGGTTTCCGGTCCAGCCAAGTGCCGGCTCCAGTTGGTGCAATGTAATGGCTATGAACCAAGCGGTCTCTTATGCTCCTCCCCCGCCTATAGGTAACGCTCGGTTGCTTAGTCAGTACATCCTTCAGGTCAGGGTCCATGTGGAGAATTGGCCAGTACCTTTTCAGGACTGACATTACTTCCACATTTGCACAGTCGAATACAGATATTAATCGTATAGGTTGTTGTACACTCTGTACCTTAGGTTTCGGGGCAAGTAATTCGGTACGCTCCCTGCTTGCGGCGTTCCGAAACGCCCCTCCGAGGACTGTTTGAGGATATCCCCTCTCTCTGAATCTCGTCTGTAATTTCCTGGCCTCAGTGTGAAACGTCTTACCCTCAGAGCAATTTCTCCGGGTCCTCAAATACTGACCCTTTGGTATGCCACGTTTAAGCGGTAGAGGGTGATGGCTCTCCCAATGCAACAACGAGTTGGTCGCGGTGTCCTTTCTGAATAAATTGGCAGTGAGTTTTTCTCCCTCCCTGGTTATCCGTACATCAAGGAAGGGGATAGAGTGATGGTCAAACTCGAAAGTAAATCGCAGACCAACATCGTTGTTGTTAAGGGACCCCACAAACTCCTGGAGCTCACCCGGCCCACCCTTCCAAATCACGAAAATGTCGTCTATATATCTTGTCCAGAAGGTGATCTTCTCGGACCACCAGGTCTCCCTATCTGGAAACACGACAGTGTCCTCCCACCAGCCCAGGAAGAGATTGGCATAAGTGGGGGCGCAGGGGCTCCCCATTGCCGTCCCCCTGAGCTGGTGGTAGAACCGCGAATTGAAGAGAAAAAAGTTGTGGGTCAGGGTGAACTCCAGGAGCCTGAGCACAAAGATGTTATGCGCCCTGCAGTGGATGTCCCTCGTCTTCAGGTAGTATTCAGTAGCAGAAATCCCCTTCGTATGTGGGATAGAGCTATAAAGGGACTCGACATCTATACTTGCCAGTATGCAGTCCTTGTCCATATTGATCGCGTCGATCTTGCTGAGGAAGTCCATCGTGTCCCTCGTGTATGAGGGAGTTCGTCGTGTCTTTACCCTTTTTTTCTCTTCAATTCGCGGTTCTACCACCAGCTCAGGGGGACGGCAATGGGGAGCCCCTGCGCCCCCACTTATGCCAATCTCTTCCTGGGCTGGTGGGAGGACACTGTCGTGTTTCCAGATAGGGAGACCTGGTGGTCCGAGAAGATCACCTTCTGGACAAGATATATAGACGACATTTTCGTGATTTGGAAGGGTGGGCCGGGTAAGCTCCAGGAGTTTGTGGGGTCCCTTAACAACAACGATGTTGGTCTGCGATTTACTTTCGAGTTTGACCATCACTCTATCCCCTTCCTTGATGTACGGATAACCAGGGAGGGAGAAAAACTCACTGCCAATTTATTCAGAAAGGACACCGCGACCAACTCGTTGTTGCATTGGGAGAGCCATCACCCTCTACCGCTTAAACGTGGCATACCAAAGGGTCAGTATTTGAGGACCCGGAGAAATTGCTCTGAGGGTAAGACGTTTCACACTGAGGCCAGGAAATTACAGACGAGATTCAGAGAGAGGGGATATCCTCAAACAGTCCTCGGAGGGGCGTTTCGGAACGCCGCAAGCAGGGAGCGTACCGAATTACTTGCCCCGAAACCTAAGGTACAGAGTGTACAACAACCTATACGATTAATATCTGTATTCGACTGTGCAAATGTGGAAGTAATGTCAGTCCTGAAAAGGTACTGGCCAATTCTCCACATGGACCCTGACCTGAAGGATGTACTGACTAAGCAACCGAGCGTTACCTATAGGCGGGGGAGGAGCATAAGAGACCGCTTGGTTCATAGCCATTACATTGCACCAACTGGAGCCGGCACTTGGCTGGACCGGAAACCGTGCGGGATGTTTAAATGTGGCTCCTGCAAAGCCTGTGCGTTCATATCCACCGCTAAATCTAACATCTGCTCAGTGACTGGTCAAGCCTATGAAATCAGAGATTTCTACAACTGCAGAAGCAAGGGTGCGGTCTATCTGTGCCAATGCCCTTGCCCTCTGGACTACATAGGCAAGACTATCCGTGAGGTCAGGCGTCGAATCTGTGAACACGTGAACGACGTGGTGAAGAAAAAGATCACACCCGTCGCGTCACATGTAATTGATGTGCACGGTGGCGACCCTAAGTGCTTGCGATTTTCGGTCCTGGAAACCATCCCTGTATCTCCAAGGGGTGGCGATTGGGACCGTAAAATCCTTCAAAAAGAATGCATGTGGATTCACCGTTTTAGATCCCAGGCACCATTAGGGATCAATGAGAGACTCACGTTCTCCTGTTTCCTATGATCTACTTCCCTCCAGGGACGTTTATTCATGGGGCCGTACGTTTTCCTCTATCCCGCTGTCATAAAGTAGCGCTACTTCGGTAATTCTACCAATAGCCATGATAAAAGAAGTAGGATACTACTTTAAAGTATCCAGGTTGCACATTACTCATCCAATATGCCCTAGGTGTCCAATTTATAATAGGGATACACCTGTAGTGAAAAGTACAATACCGCATTATCAATAGCTCCCAGACCCCGCCCCCTTCCCGAATAGAATGCCAGAATAATAAGTACTATGCTATATGTAAGTGACTGGTTTAATGTATCGAGCATCGCGCTACCTTGCCTCTAATGTGATGATATCTGCGCTGAGTAGAAGCGATTTGACTGATGGAACGGATGGGGAGTGAGTCTGCGTTCCATACAACAGGATGTGACTGCCCCATGCGTTCCACCTGGATGAGGCGCCGTACGGACCGGAAGTGACGTAGCTGTGCGTTCCACGCAACTGGATGTTAGTTCCGAGTGCGTTCCACGTGGTCCGGCCGGCTCAGAATGCTCCGGTATGTACTTCCAACTACATGAGGGATGACTCATGACGTGTTTACACGATCCTCAGGCCGGAAGTTAAACATACTAATCAGCATGAATCAGACACAGCTGGTGGGTGGCTACTTAAGGGAACGGGAGTGTGTGTGAATGAGAGGAGGAACAGGACGACACCAGGACGCAGGTTAAATGTAAGTCTGGACAATCCATTGTAAATTTACATCACTGTAGCATGTAGTGTGCCTCACAGCATGCTTGAATTTTTGCTCACAGATCCCTAAGTGACGTATTGGCCCGTATCATGTGGGCTCTCTTTTCTCCTGACTGCACGGGACATTGAGTAAGTGCTGATTTGAAGGAGATATAGGGGATACAAATGCATTGTACTGTGTCTAGTACATGAACTGAGAGCATCTTTATTTCTTACAGGTGGGACATATCAAATGGGTCCCTGGTCCTATGCCTAAACATCATCTGCGTCTCTGGTCCTGTTGCCTCACCTTATCTTAAGTATCTCTAACTTATCTTGTGTGATGGTTGCATTTCTGACCATATATTTCTTTCTGTGATGGTTGTATCTCTGACCACATATGCCCCCTGATGAACCTAGTGATAGGGGAAACGCGTTGGGGCTTCATTTAGAACCAACCTGGGAATGCAGTGATTGGTGCACCCGGGCTTGGCTCTATAGGGTATAGGTGATACTAATTCACCTTACTGTATCGATCTTGATTGGTCCTATCCATCCTAGTGGCCCTGTTGGAATTTTTTTCTTTCCTACCAGGGACACATGACCACACCTACCTATGGTCTGTGGAGCACCTTTTGTTAATTGTAAAGAGGAGGGTAAACGCAGGGCAGTCAGCCCAGGAACGAGGACAGGGAGTCTCCACCACAAGGGGACGTCCCTGGGCTGAGGTTATAGCCAGGGTGAGCGTAGGGAGAGTATAGGCATACCCATTGCTCCCATTTTGCTGCCCCGTGTTCACTCATCCCTCTCGTAGTGGAGTCTTGATGACTAGCTCCCAGACATATTCCTGCATCTATTATTATTGTTGTTTGTCTTTTTCACTTATGCACTGGTGAACCACCACAGTGGTACCTTTTTTATGATCTGACTAGTAAAAGTTATGTTTTAAGGGGATCAATACTGCTGGACACTATACTGTCTACTAAGAATATCAAATTGAAGGTTCCCTCCTGGAAGTTGGGTCCTAAGTTTATTGGGCCTTACAAAATCTTGTCCGTCATCAATCCTGTTGCCTACCGTCTTGATCTTCCTCAGACTTGGAAGATCCATAATGTTTTTCATAAGTCCTTATTAAAACCTTATGTCCAACCCATTGTACCCTCGTCTTTGCCTCCTCCTCCGATTGTGGTTGATGGTAATCTTGAATTTCCGGTCTCTAGGATTGTGGATTCTCGTGTTGTCCACGGTTCTCTCCAGTACCTCGTTCATTGGGAGGGTTATGGTCCTGAGGAGAGGATGTGGGTCCCAGTGACGGACATTAAGGCCACTCGTCTCATCAGGGCTTTCCATAGGTCCCATCCTGAGAAGGTGGGCTCTGAGTGTCCGGAGTCCACTCGTAGAAGGAGGGGTACTGTCACCACCAGACATCTGAGAAGCTCTGACAGACGTCCTTCAGAACCTCCTCCTTGAGGTTCCTTTTGTTTTGCTTCCATTTTCTCATCTCGTTAGCCTCTCTCAGCTGTCATGTAGTTGCACTGATTGCATCCCTTTAAATCCCTCCCCATACTGCATCACTTTGCGGTTTATATTCCTTTCTGGAGTGTGTGCATGCTGATCCTACTTCTGAGTCTTCTACAGATAAGTTTTGTTCGTTCATTTGTGTTTTCCTGTTTGCTGGATCCCAGGTGACCCTGACTCCCTCCATATCAAGTGTAGGGAGCCGGTGGTCGTGTCCCCTCACTATTATAGGGTGTTCAGGTGTTATACAGTCGAGGTACGAGGATATGCGATCATCTACCATTGGGATTTTTGCATAGGCTGAGCAGTTAGGGAGAGAGCCAGGTCTGATGCAGGGCTCTCCCTTTTGTTCCTTAGTTTTGGATCCAGTCAGTCAGATCTTCATTTTGTGTCTTCTAGTTTCCTGTACACCTTCCGTGACACTGAGACCCTGTATTGACTTTAGAGAATTGAACAAAATTACTATTAAAAATCAGTACTCTTTGCCATTGATTCCAGATCTGTTCAATCAGGTTCTTGGGGCCTGTTGGTTCACAAAACTCAATTTAAGGGGGGCTTATAATCTGATTCAAATAAGGGAGGGAGATGAGTGGAAAACTGCCTTTAACACTCCTGAGGGTCATTATAAATATTTCGTCATGCCGCTTGGAGTAATGTCCCGGTGTTTTTTCAAAATTTTGGTAATGATATGTTCAGGCAGTTTACTGGAAAATTTATGATTGTATATTTGGACAATATCCAGATTTTTTTTTAATTATTATTAAAAAAGATTTGGTGGTTGCTAAACCTCTTACCGACCTTACCAGGAAGGGGACGTATCTAGTGAATTGGCCATCTGAGGCCAGAAAAGCCTTCAAAACTCTCAAGAAGTGTTTTGTTAACGCCCCAATCCTGGTTCAGCCGGATCAAGAAAAGCGTTTTGTAGTTGTGGTCGATGCATCTGAAGATGGAGTAGGAGCGGTTCTCTCTCAGGGGTCATCAAATCTCACGAATCTGAGACCTTGTGCATTCTTCTCTTGTAAGTTCTCTCCCACTAATAGAAATTACGACATTGGGAACCAAGAGTTACTCACTATTAAATGGGCCTCTGAGGAATGGCGTAATTTTTTGGAGAGGGCTCCACATTGTGTTACAGTTCTTACTGATCACAAAAATGTATTTGGAATCTGCTAAACGTTTGAATCCCAGACAAGCAAGATGGGCATTGTTCTTTACATGTTTTAACTTTTGTATTACTTTCAGGCCAGGAAGCAAAAATGTTAAAGCCGATGCCTTGTCACAAAGTTTTTGTGCTTTTCAACCTCTGGATACTCCTCCAGAACCAATATTGCCAGCAGGTTTCATTGTGACTTTGGTGTCCTCCATTCTAACTACTGAAATAGAGGCAGGACAACACGGTACAATCCTCTACAGATAAATTGTTTGTCCCAGGTCATTTATGCCTCTAACTGTTGGTTGAGTGCCATAATTCAGTGTTTAGTGGACATCTGGATATTAATGCCACCAAGGAGCTTGTCTCCAGTTCCTACTGGTGGCCCACATTCTCTAGAGATGTCCACTCTTATTTGTCTTCATGTGAAGTATGTGCCAGAGCCAAAGTTCCCAGATCCAGTCCGGCGGGTGAGTTACAACCACTGCCCATCCCTAGTAGACCTTGGTCTCATATTTCCATGGATTTTATCACCAACTTGCTGGTCTCTGAGGGTAATTCGGTGGTATGGGTAGTGGTTCATAGGTTTAGTAAGATGCATCCAAATAGAACAAAGTCCATTGGCAAAGCTGCCCAATGCTAAGACTCTGGCTTCTCTGTGTATAGATCATGTGGTACCTCTACATGGGATTCCAGAAAATGTGGTCTCGGGTAGAGGCGTTCAGTTCGTCTCTAGGTTTTGGAGGGCTTTTTGTCTTAAGTATGATATTTCTTTGTCTTTTTCTTCGGCCTTTCATCCTGAAACTAACGGTCAAACAGAACATTTCAATCAGTCTTTGGAGCAGTTTTTGAGGTGTTATGTTTCTGACAACCAACAGTTGTGGGAGTTACATCTACCCTTGGCTGAGTTTGCCATTAACAACCAGGTGAACTCATCCACTGGGGTGTCTTCTTTTTTCTGTAACCTTGGCTTCCATCCACGATTTACCGTATTTTTCGCCCTATAAAACTTTTTTTTATAGATTTTTGAGGAGGAAAATAATAAATAAAAAAATTTGAACCAAAAGGTGTGGCTTTTGGTGGGTTTTGAACTAATGGTGATCTGTGGAAGACTCCATTATGGGGGATCTGTGGATGGCACTGTTATGGGGATCTGTGGATACGCACTGTTATGGGGGATCTGTGGATGGCACTGCTATGGGGGTCTGTGCATTGCACTTTTATGGGGATCTGTGAATGACACTGTTATGGGGGGGGATCTGTGGATGACACATATATAGCATCTTATGCTATATATGTGTCGTCCACAGATTCCCCCCATAACAGTGTCCCTGTGTTAATAGTGAATGACCCCCAATACAGGGGTCGGGGGATAGCAACTGATATCGGAATGGCAGCAGGGCCTGGTGCAGTCACTGTATTCTATTACACCGGGCCCCGCTCACTGTAGTATTTATATGTAACTTGTAGGCATGGGAGCTTTGTTAAACAATAGAAATCCTCTAAAGCAGTATCACAATCCACATAGTACTCACTCAAAATTCCAGTAGCAGGCAGACCGGGTGGCAGCATAACGTCACTTACTACGTCACCTGCCTGGTCCTCCCACTTTGTGAATGAAGCTGGCAGCAGGCGAGGCGTCTCCATGGCAGCAGGCGAGCAGCAGAGGAGTTGAGCACCGATAATGATGATCGGTTCTTAGCTGTGTACAGTGAGTCACGTGACGCTGGTCACGTCATGTGACTCACCATCCAGGGCTATTTAAACAGGTAGCCTGGTGGCCACAGGTTGCCTGTGATTGGTCTTATTTCATTCACCAGCATATCGTCTGTTAGTGTTTGTTGTGTTTTTGACCTCGGCTGCGTATTTTGACGTCGCTCTTGCTACCTCCTGCTTTTGACGTGACCTCTTGGCTTTGACCCCGGCTTGAGTTTGACTTGATCTTGCTTTTCCCTTTTGTACTGTTGTTCTTCTTGGCTCCTGACCTAGGCTCTTATTGACTTTGATATTTGATTAACCGCTTAGTGCCTGCCTGCCACTTTATTTGTTGTTTTCTCCTTTATTGTGACAATGGGTGTCTGGGGGGACGGACAGTAATCCGGGCATGGTCATCACAGAATACAGTCCTCTTGTGTGGTGTGGACAAGGAGTACCACACACAGCACAACTCTCTCTCTTCTGGGTTCTGAGTCCCGCAGACTCTGCAGGTCCATCTCCCAGGACCATTATAGGGTGGCAAACTTACGTTTTCCTCACTTCAATGAGGCGTTTGGCATCAGGGCTGAGGCAATGCCCGAGAAACACTACCCGTGGTTGGCACCACTAAACCACCAATGCTGTTAGATGTTACTCTCCATTTTGTACCCAGCTTTCCCTAGTGTGGAATTTAATAGACTGAAACACAGGACTTCTTGTAACTAAGGTATCGGCACAAGGGCTGTCGTTGTCTGTGAGTCCACCCTGTCCTCCTCCCTCCCCTCTAAGTCATCTAAGTCCACCCCTTCCAGTCAAAAGGTGTGATCCTCCCTCTATCGGTCAGTTTATTTTCAGATGTTCATGAGGACAATCTGATGTTAGCAGAACATTTAACATATAACACATAACTACAAACATCGAAACAAACAGATCTGACAATACAGACATGAACACAAGAAACATTTCATGGACATCAATTAAAAAATGTAAGGCTCATTCAATACTTTTAGCACCAATAAAAACCAAAAATCTTCCAAAATAATACAATAAAAATCCCCAATGCGCACATTATTAAAAAAAATATCGTTCTCCATACTCCTTCACATTTTCATTTATTCATTTTCACGAACGGCTCATAACCATGCTCTTATACATGACGTGCGGATTGCACACACAGCTACGCTAAGCATTCATCAGCCTTCATTTCACACATACTCAGCTCAACTACAACTCAAAGCCACACCTATTCACATTCCACTGAATAATCTATGGCTTCCATACCAGCTACACAGTTTTCTTTGTTTCATCATAAAACTTGCAGCACAAACAAACACAGCTTTCCTGTGTAAATGATGTGTTTATTTGTATTTTGATACAGTAAAGATCTATCTTAAGAGCAAGTACATAACATAATAATCAGATAAATTATGAGATCAAGTCAGGTGTAGAAGAGAAAGAAGAGAGGGGTAGGGGAGATATAGGGAAATGAGGGTGAGGTGAAGACTAGCAATTCAATGTGTCAGCTACAGTCCAGACATTTCAGTTTAATGTCCCAAAACATTATAAAAGAGTGACATCCTTTTCCAATAAGTGCAGCCATTTCTTCCAAATCTTGAAGAATTTCTCAGTGTTGTGGACAGAGTTCCATCTTGTTTTTTCAAATTCACATACTTTGGTGAACTCGGTGAACCATTCACCTAGAGTAGGTGGGTTTTTCTGAAGCCACCGTCTAGGAATCAGTATCTTTGCAGAGTTTAGGATTAACGTGCATAAATCTGAATTCAAACATTGTTGATGGGTATTATAAATATTGAATAAAACCATGTTTATAGACAGTTTGACATCAGATCCAAATACCTTATTAATTATTTTACAAATGCCCTCCCAGAACAAGGAGAGAATTGGGCATAAAAACCAAAGATGTGCATAATTTCCTGTGCCTTGTCCGCATCTCCAGCATAAATCAGAGATCTCCGGATTGTATCTGTGAAGTAGTACTGGGGTCTTGTACCAACGCGCTGTAATTTTATATTGTAGCTCTTGATAATTATATGCCGGAGAATTGGAGAAAGCATTTCTGATGGCTAAAAGTTTTTGTGACTCAGTGAGCTTATGTTGAAGTTCCTTATTCCATTTAGAACAAAACACTGGTTCCTGTAATGGCGAATTTATTAGCTTGTAGCATTTTAAAAATATGTGGGGCGCTGGGACTTTAAAATGAATTATTTTGTACCACCATTCGTTTTCACATGATGGCTGGATATGGATTTAAAAAATTTTAAGCAGGTGGACCAAACTATTGTATTCTTTATCGGAGATGTATGGTGAGGCGATGAGTCTACCTAAGTCTATTCTGCTAATGGGTCTCCCTTTAAACCAGAGAGCTTTTAGAGGGATATCATCTCCCGTCGGGCCGGATTTAAGCTTCTTCAGCCAATATGACCAATCCTTAGGGATTATACATATAGCTGGCGATTCCCTAATTAACTCCGGAAGAAAATGAAGAGAAGAGTTTAAGGTGTGCCATTTTCTTACTGTTTCATTCGGTCAGTGGATTTTTTATTCCCTTAAGTCTCTTATGTAATGATGGAGATTTCCAGAGAAGAGCCGTTAAACTAGTGTCTACTAGATCTTTTTCTACTACGACCCACTTCTTTCTGATTGGTTGTATAAACCATTCGAAAGTTCTAGTCAGAAATGCTGCCTTATAATAGCTGGTACTTCCACGGTCTTTGGGGCGAGTTATGAGGTCGTATGAAAGTCTACTTTGCTTGCCCTTCCATATAGATTTGGATATTATCTTTCTATATTTGGTAAAAAAAATCTCTGGGAATGTTTATGGGTATAGTTTGGATCAGATACAAGATTGTTGGGGCAATGTTCATTTTAATAAGATTGATTCTCCCGAGCCAGGAGAGCCAAAGGTCCTCCCAATCCTTGAGTTGCTCCTCTATTGTTTTTAATATTTTAGGGAAATTGAATTTATATAGTTCCAACAAGTTACTACACATGTTAACCCCTAAATATTTAAAATAATTTTTAGCTGGTTTCAGAGCACTTAGTGATGATACCTCCGCCCAGGATCTACTACCTAAACTCACATTATAGATCTCTGATTTAGTGAGATTAATTTTAAAGTCAGAAACTCCATTGAATTTAGTAAATTCTTCAATCAGATGAGGAAGTGAGGATTTGGGGTTGGTAATTGTGAATGCTCTTCGGTGCCCGTAAACAACTCGCTAATATCTTAATTTGCCCTTATTTTGGCAAAGAAGGGTTCAAGGGCTAAAATAAATAACAGTGGGGACAAAGGACAACCTTGTCTTGTTCCATTTTTTATGTGAAAGGCATCTGATAACATACCATTAACCTTTATTCTGGCTCTGGGAGTTGTATAAAGAGCCATGATTTTGTTAATAAAACCGTCCATAAACTGAAGTTTCTGCAACACCTCCTTTAGATAGAACCAATTTAGGCGGTCAAAAGCCTTTTCTGCGTCGGAGGCGACCAGAACTACCGGAACCCTTTTGACCTTAGCATACTTCATCAGATTTATCACTTTAATTGCATTATCTTTGGCCTCGCGGCCAGGTACAAATCCAACCTGGTCGCCTCCGACTAGAGAACTTATTAAAGGGCTAATTCTATTTGCTAGGAGGGCCGCATACAGCTTCAAGTCCACATTCAACAATGAAATTGGCCTTTAGTTGGTACAGTTTGTCAGATCCTTTCCTTCCTTAGGAAGTACTGTGATGTGTGCGAGGAGTGATTCCTCTCTTAAGCCATCTACTTTACCTATTGAGTTAAAATATTCCACTAGGTGTGGGGACAGTATTCCTTTAAATTATTTTATAATAGCTGGCTGTCAACCCATCTGGGCCAGGGCTATTGCATACTTTAAGGCTATTTATGGCTTTAAGAACTTCCTCTAAGGAAAAGGGGGCATCTAATCTCTCTTGTTGGGACAGTGACAGGTTTGGAATCGAAACATCCTCAAGATATTTTTTAACTTTATTTTTGGTGGACGTTATAATTTCCTGTGAGTCTGAAGTATGTAGATTATACAATTTTTCATAGAACTCTCTGAATACAGAGGCAATCCCCTTCGAGTCCTGGATAGTTTTATTTAACCGCTACAGGACCGCCGTACGCTGGATTGCGTCCTGCTGGCAGCCCTGCTCTTCTGGGTGGACGCATATACGCGTCCTCCCGCGAGAGCCGAGATTTCCTGTGAACGCGCGCACACAGGCGCGCGCGCTCACAGGAACGGAAGGTAAGCGACTGGATCTCCAGCCTGTCAGCGGCGATCACTCGCTGGCAGGCTGGAGATGTGATTTTTTTAATCCCTAACAGGTATATTAAATGCTGTTTTGATAACAGCGTCTAATATACCTGCTACCTGGTCCTCTGGTGGTCCCTTTTGTTTGGATCGACCACCAGAGGACTCAGGCAGCTCACTAAAGTAGCACCAAACACCACTACACTACACTACACCCCCCCTGTCACTTATTAACCCTTTATGAACCACTGATCACCCCATATAGACTCCCTAATCACTCCCCTGTCATTGATCACCCCCCTGTCATTGATCACCCCCCTGTAAGGCTCCATTCAGACTTCCGTATGATTTTTACGGATACATGGATCGGATCCGCAAAACGCATACGGACATCTGAATGGAGCCTTACAGGGGGGTGATCAATGACAAGGGCGTGATCACCCATATAGACTTCCTGATCACTTCCCTGTCATTGATCACCCCCCTGTCATTGATCACCCCCCTGTAAGGCTCCATTCAGACGTCCGCATGATTTTTACGGATCCATGGATACATGGATCGGATCCGCAAAACACATGCGGACGTCTGAATGGAGCCTTACAGGGGGGTGATCAAAGACAGAGGGGTGATCACCCATATACACTCCCTGATCACCCCCTGTCATTGATCACCCCCTGTAAGGCTCCATTCAGACGTCCGCATGATTTTTACGGATCCATGGATACATGGATCGGATCCGCAAAACACATGCGGACGTCTGAATGGAGTCTTACAGGGGGGTGGTCAATGACAGAGGGGTGATCACCCATATACACTCCCTGATCACCCCCTGTCATTGATCACCCCCCTGTCATTGATCACCCCCCTGTAAGGCTCCATTCAGACGTCCGCATGTGTTTTGCGGATCAGATCCATGGATCCATGGATCCGTAAAAATCATACGGACGTCTGAATGGAGCCTTATAGGGGGGTGATCAATGACAGAGGGGTGATCACCCATATACACTCACTGATCACGCCCTGTCATTGATCACCCCCCTGTAAGGCTCCATTCAGACTTCCGTATGATTTTTACGGATACATGGATCGGATCCGCAAAACGCATACGGACATCTGAATGGAGCCTTACAGGGGGGTGATCAATGACAAGGGCGTGATCACCCATATAGACTTCCTGATCACTTCCCTGTCATTGATCACCCCCCTGTCATTGATCACCCCCCTGTAAGGCTCCATTCAGACGTCCGCATGATTTTTACGGATCCATGGATACATGGATCGGATCCGCAAAACACATGCGGACGTCTGAATGGAGCCTTACAGGGGGGTGATCAATGACAGAGGGGTGATCACCCATATACACTCCCTGATCACCCCCTGTCATTGATCACCCCCTGTAAGGCTCCATTCAGACGTCCGCATGATTTTTACGGATCCATGGATACATGGATCGGATCCGCAAAACACATGCGGACGTCTGAATGGAGTCTTACAGGGGGGTGATCAATGACAGAGGGGTGATCACCCATATACACTCCCTGATCACCCCCTGTCATTGATCACCCCCCTGTCATTGATCACCCCCCTGTAAGGCTCCATTCAGACGTCCGCATGTGTTTTGCGGATCAGATCCATGGATCCATGTATCCGTAAAAATCATACGGACGTCTGAATGGAGCCTTACAGGGGGGTGATCAATGACAGGGGGTGATCAGGGAGTGTATATGGGTGATCACCCCTCTGTCATTGATCACCCCCCTGTAAGGCTCTATTCAGACGTCCGCATGTGTTTTGCGGATCCGATCCGTGGATCCGTAAAACTCATACGGACGTCTGAATGGAGCCTTACCAGGGGGGTGATCAATGACAGGGGGGTGATCAGGGAGTCTATATGGGTGATCACCCCCACGTCATTGATCACCCCCCTGTCATTGATCACCCCCCCTGTAAGGCTCCATTCCGACATTTTTTTGGCCCAAGTTAGCGGAAATATATATATATATTTTTGTTTGTTTTTTCTTACAAAGTCTCATATTCCACTAACTTGTGTCAAAAAATAAAATCTCACATGAACTCACCATACCCCTCACGGAATCCAAATGCGTAAAAATTTTTAGACATTTATATTCTTCTCACGCTTTAGGGCCCCTAAAAAGCCAGGGCAGTATAAATACCCCACATGTGACCCCATTTTGGAAAGAAGACACCCCAAGGTATTCGCTGAGGGGCATATTGAGTCCATGAAATATTGAAATTGTTGTCCTAAGTTAGCGTAAAGTGAGACTTTGTGAGAAAAAAACAACCCAAAAAAAAATTTCCACTAACTTATGCAAAAAAAATAAAAAATTCTATGAACTCGCCATGCCCCTCATTGTATACCTTGGGGTGTCTTCTTTCCAAAATGGGGTCACATGTGGGGTATTTATACTGCCCTGGCATGTTAGGAGCCCTAAAGCGTGAGAAAAAGTCTGGGATCCAAATGTCAAAAAATGCCCTCCTAAAAGGAATTTGGGTTGCTTTGCGCATCTAGGCTGCAAAAAAGTGTCACACATCTGGTATCGCCGTACTCAGGAGAGGTTGGGGAATGTGTTTTGGGGTGTTATTTTACATATACCCATGCTGGGTGAGAGAAATATCTTGGTCAAATGCCAACTTTGTATAAAAAAATGGGAAAAGTTGTCTTTTGCCAAGATATTTCTCTCACCCAGCATGGGTATATGTAAAATGACACCCCAAAACACATTCCCCAACTTCTCCTGAGTACGGCTATACCACATTTGTGACACTTTTTTGCAGCCAAGGTGGGCAAAGGGACCCACATTCCAAAGTGCACCTTTCGGATTTCACGGGTCATTTTTTACACATTTTGATTTCAAAGTACTTCACACACATTTGGGCCCCTAAATTGCCAGGGCAGTATAACTACCCCACAAGTGACCCCATTTTGGAAAGAAGACACCCCAAGGTATTCCGTGAGGGGCACGCTGAGTTCCTAGAATTTTTTATTTTTTGTCACAAGTTAGCGAAAAATGATGATTTTTTTTTTTTTCCTTACAAAGTCTCATATTCCACTAACTTGCGACAAAAAATAAAAAATTCTAGGAACTCGCCATGCCCCTCACGGAATACCTTGGGGTGTCTTCTTTCCAAAATGGGGTCACTTGTGGCGTAGTTATACTGCCCTGGCAATTTAAGGGCCCATATGCGTGAGAAGTAGTTTGCAATCAAAATGTGTAAAAAATGGCCTGCGAAATCCGAAAGGTGCACTTTGGAATATGTGCCCCTTTGCCCACCTTGGCTGCAAAAAAGTGTCACATATCTGGTATCGCCGTACTCAGGAGAAGTTGGGGAATGTGTTTTGGGGTGTCATTTTACATATACCCATGCTGGGTGAGAGAAATATCTTGGTCAAATGCCAACTTTGTATAAAAAAATTGGAAAAGTTGTCTTTTGCCAAGATATTTCTCTCACCCAGCATGGTTATATGTAAAATGACACCCCAAAACACATTCCCCAACTTCTTCTGAGTACGGCGATACCAGATGTGTGACACTTTTTTGCAGCCAAGGTGGGAAAAGGGGCACATATTCCAAAGTGCATCTTTCGGATTTCGCAGGCCATTTTTTACACATTTTGATTGCAAAGTACTTCTCACACATTTGGGCCCCTAGAATGCCAGGGCAGTATAACTACCCCACAAGTGACCCCATTTTAGAAAGAAGACACCCCAAGGTATTCCGTGAGTGGCATGGCGAGTTCCTAGAATTTTTTATTTTTTGTCGCAGGTTAGTGGAATATGAGACTTTGTAAGAAAAAATAAATAAATAAAATCATCATTTTCCGCTAACTTGTGACAAAAAATAAAAAGTTCTATGAATTCACTATGCCCATCAGCGAATACCTTAGGGTGTCTACTTTCCGAAATGGGGTCATTTGTGGGGTTTTTCTACTGTTTGGGCATTGTAGAACCTCAGGAAACATGACAGGTGCTCAGAAAGTCAGAGCTGCTTCAAAAAGCGGAAATTCACATTTTTGTACCATAGTTTGTAAACGCTATAACTTTTACCCAAACCATTTTTTTTTTTTGCCCAAACATTTTTTTTTATCAAAGACATGTAGAACAATAAATTTAGCGAAAAATTTATATATGGATGTCATTTTTTTTTGCAAAATTTTACAGCTGAAAGTGAAAACATTAAATTTCAATTAATAACAAAAAAAGTTAAAATGTCAGCAGCAATGAAATACCACCAAATGAAAGCTCTATTAGTGAGAAGAAAAGGAGGTAAAATTCATTTGGGTGGTAACTTGCATGACCGAGCGATAAACTGTGAAAGTAGTGTAGTGCAGAAGTGTAAAAAGTGGCCTGGTCATGAAGGGGGTTTCAGCTAGCGGGGTTGAAGTGGTTAAGCTGTTCTTAATTTTGGCTATATTATTCTTGACCCTTTCTTTTTGTACAAGGCGGGCCAGTTCTTTTCCACATTTGTTGGTATAAAGGTATTGCTTGTATTTGGCTATATAAATGTATCTTTGGTACGAGTGGTCTAGAATATTTTTGACTTTGACTCTTAACTCTATGAGTTCCGTTTCTATTTTTGGGTCTGGGGAGATTTTATGGGACTTTTCCAAAGTCTGTATTTTATCTAGCAATGTCTCCGCTTCCTTGAATCTCGCTCTCTTATCTTTTGCTCCAATTCGGATTAGTAGGCCCCCGACCACCGCCTTATGTGTTTCCCAGATTAATGAACTAGGGATGCCTTCGGTCTTATTTTCTCTGAAGAGAGATTACAGTTCAGAGGAAATAAACGTCAAATTATTATCATTATTTAACAGACTCTCATTTTAAACCCAATTGTTAGATTTATTTTCTGTTTGTTCTGTTTTAAGGTGTAAAATAACTGGTGCATGGTCTGACAGTAGCCGTATGTCATATTCAATTTTTTGAACTAGGCCAATATCTCGTTGTCCCATCAAAAAGAAATCTATTCTTGTGTGAGTTTTAAAAGTATGGGAATAAAATGAGAAATCTTTTGTATCCGGGTGCAACACCCTCCAAATATCTACCAGAAGGTGTTTCTTTAGAACCTCCCCAAATCTTTTTAGCTTTTGTTTTGAAAATTGAGATCTTCCTGAGGAGGTATCTATTTCAGGGTCAGGTGCGATATTGAAATCTCCTCCTATAATTAAGTGTCCTTCAGTAAATGGGCTCAATAATTCGAAAACGTTCCTCAGGAACACCACCTGTTTTTCGGGAAAAAGAAGGGGAGTGAGCACTCACAACACTTGGACCATAGGATGCACAATAAATTTATTAGAGTAGGCCCTGCTGTGTCCAATAAATAAAATACATAACATATACTAAAATACAAATAGCTTAAAATAACAAATTGGTACCAATGCAGACCTATTGGTGGGGTGAATCACTTGATGGCACGTTCTGCACATAAATAATGCTTACATTCATGGTGCCACCATCCACAGTTCAATATTGATTTCCAGGAATTGCTAGTGGTTAGTAACAGTTCACAGTTCAACTGGAGATGTCCCAAAAAATGTCTGTGATCAACCTTTTCAAGTGCTAATTGAATAGCTTGCTTGATAGTACATGTGAAATTCCAGTGTTAAAACACGATGAATACCTCCAATGGTTCTCTTCATACAGCTATAAATATAACTGCTTAAACCGGTGAGTTTATATCGCCACTATTCCAGATAATGATACAGGTTCCTACCTGAGTCACGACACTGCGTCTCGCTGCTGTGTCAGCCGGACAGTCCTTCCACGAGGTGCGTGAGATGTCGATTACTTCGGCGTCCTGTCACGCACGTCTCAGCTGGATGACGTCACGCTTGCCAGACTGAATAGCCACCTGTTTTTCATTTGGTGCATAAATATTAACAAATGTATAAAGCTTATTTCCAATGTGTCCTTTCAAAAAAATGAATCTGCCATCTGGGTCTATCAAACTATCAAGTTTTTTTAAATCAATATTCTTACTCAGAGTAATTGATACACCTTTTTTCCTTTTGAGTGGAGTGCATGCGTTATACCAAACTCTGAAATAATTACTCTTCATAATGGGGGTGTATGATTTACTAAAGTGTGTTTCTTGAAGAAATAGCACATCTATGTGCTTTTTCCTGAAGAAATGTAGTACTTGGCTTCTTTTGGCCGTTACGTTCAAACCATTGGCATTGAATGAAGCACATTTCAACTCAGACATATTTGCTCAGTTGTCTAAATCAGTGGAGAACTAGGCTAGTCTGCTAGGAAAAGTGGTATAAGGGAGGGGATGAGCTTTGGAATTTGGGGAGATTAGGTAACCTGTGTAAGGTTAAGAAAAGGTACTCCTCCAAACTTAAGAGGAACAGTACCAATTGTAGGAAACTGCAGTGTCAGTCCCTCTGACAAAGAAGGACTGAGTTTATTCCACACAGTTTAGTGTGGAACCGCCACAAGTTAGGGGGGGGGGCGGGGGGGATTATGTACAGCTATATAACCTTTTCTTTAACCCCTTAGGGACCCTTGACGTATCGCGATCCCCCGCCCGCCTCCCGCCGAATAATCGTTGGCTTCTAGTGGGTATACCAGGGTGCCAGCACATTGCTGACACCCTGGTATAAACGGCTAACATCTGTGAATGGATGTCAGCCCTTTAACCCTTTCCATACAGTGGTCCGTACGGACCGCTGTATGGAAAGAGTTAACAGTAAGATGCGGCTCCCTCCCTCTCCCATCGGGGGGCTGCTGTGCCTTTGCAGCCCCCCGATGGGAGAGGGAGAGAGCCCCCAGACAGCCCCCCGAAGCCCCAGTCCTTACCCCTCCCCGTCTGCGAAGTTGTGGCCACAACTTTGCAGACGGGAAAGGTTCCCATGGCAACAGGACGCCTTCTCAGGCGTCCTACTGTCCATGGTGCTGAACAGATCTATGCTAAAGGCATAGATCTGTTCAGACAAAGTGTAAGTAAAATACAGTACAGTACAATATATATTGTACTGTACTGTATTATACAGACACCAGACCCACTGGATCTTCAAGAACCAAGTGGGTCTGGGTCAAAAAAAGTAAAAAAAGTGAAAAAAAAGTAAAAATCAAAAAACACATTTATCACTGATTACAAATGAAAAAAAATTCAATTCTCTACACATGTTTGGTATCGCCGCGTCCGTAACGACCAGATCTATAAAATGGTCATGTTACTTTCCCCGCACGGTGAACGCCATAAAAATCCAAAAATAAAAACTATGAGAAAATTGAAATTTTGCCCACCTTACCTCCCCAAAAAGGTAATAAAAGTGATCAAAAAAGTTGCATGTACACCAAAATAGTGCCAATTAAACCGTCATCTCATCCCGCATAAAATGAGTCCCTACCCAAGATAATCGCCCAAAAACTGAAAAAAATATGGCTCTTAGAATTTGGAAACACTAAAACATGATTTTTTTTGTATCAAAAATGAAATCATTGTGTAAAACTTACATAAATAAAAAAAAGTATACATATTGGGTATCGCCATGTCCGTATCATACCACCGTAAAAAAATAAAAAATAAAGACGGTTTAAAAAAAGCAATTTTTTGTCATCTTACATCACAAAATGTGCAATAGCAAGCGATCAAAAAGTCATATGCACCCCAAAATAGTGCCAATAAAACAGCCATCGCAAAAAATGAGACCCTACTTAAGATAATCGCCCAAAAACTGAAAAAACTATGGCTCTTAGGCTATGGCTAGGGATGAGCGAACCCGAACTGTATAGTTCGGGTTCGTACCGAATTTTGGGGTGTCCGTGACACGGACCCGAACCCGGACATTTTCGTAAAAGTCCGGGTTCGGTGCTCGTCGCTTTCCTGGCGCTTTTTGAAAGGCTGCAAAGCAGCCAATCAACAAGCGTCATACTACTTGCCCCAAGAGGCCGTCACAGCCACGCCTACTATTGGCATGGCTGTGAATGGCCAGAGCACCATGTGACCCAGCCTCTATTTAAGCTAGAGTCACGTAGCGCCGCACGTCACTCTGCTCTGATCAGCATAGGGAGAGGTTGCAGCCGCGACGTTAGGGCGAGATTAGGCAGTGATTAACTCCTCCAAAAGACTTCAATCAGAGATCGATCTGCAGCTGTGGATGATTGAAACTGCTGCTATTGAATTGCTCACTGTTTTTAGGCTGCCCAGAGCGTTTTTCAGTCACTTTTTTCTGGTGTGATCGGCGGCCATTTTGTGTCTTGTGGTGCGCCAGCACAAGCTGCCACCAAGTGCATTTAACCCTCAATGGTGTGGTTGTTTTTTGGCTAAATCCTACATCAGGGTCAAGCTGTCACACCAAGTGCATTTAACCAGCAATAGTGTGGTTATTTTTTTGGCCATATACAACATCAGGGGCAAGCTGAGCCTGTCACCAAGTGCATTTAACCCTCAATGGTGTGGTTGTTTTTTGGCTAAATCCTACATCAGGGTCAAGCTGTCACACCAAGTGCATTTAACCATCAATAGTCTGGTTATTTTTTGGCCATATACTACATCAGGGGCAAGATGAGCCTGTCACCAAGTGCATTTAACCCTCAATAGTGTGGTTCGTCAAGCTGTCACACCAAGTGCATTTAACCATCAATAGTGTGGTTATTTTTTGGCCATATCCCAGTCTAATTCTGTCAGTAAACGTATACCTGTCACCCAGCGCCTAAATAATAGGCCTCAAATTTATATCCAGCTAAATCTGTCGTTACTGCTGTGGCTGGTCAAGTTATTTAGTGTCCGTCAAAGCACAGTTTTTGTTCTGGGTTGAAATACAATTCCCAATTTAGGAATTTCCTAATTTAGTGGTTTCTGCTGTATCAGAGCTATTTTAAATCTATCCCTAAAAGGGTATATCAGATTCAAGGTGCACATAGGGTCATTCTGAATAACTTCACACACACGCTACTGTGCATTTCCAAATCTAATTCTGTCAGTAAACCTATACCTGTCACCCAGCGCCTAAATACTAGGCCTCAAATTTATATCCAGCTAAATCTGTCATTACTGCTGTGGCTGGTCAAGTTATTTAGTGTCCGTCAAAGCACATTTTTTGTTCTGGGTTGAAATACAACTCCCAATTTAGCAATTTCCTAATTTAGTGGTTTCTGCTGTATCAGAGCTATTTTAAATCTATCCCTAAAAGGGTATATCAGATTCAAGGTGCACATAGGGTCATTCTGAATAACTTCACACACACACACGCTACTGTGCATTTCCAAGTCTAATTCTGTCAGTAAACCTATACCTGTCACCCAGCGCCTAAATACTAGGCCTCAAATTTATATCCAGCTAAATCTGTCATTACTGCTGTGGCTGGTCAAGTTATTTAGTGTCCGTCAAAGCACATTTTTTGTTCTGGGTTGAAATACAACTCCCAATTTAGCAATTTCCTAATTTAGTGGTTTCTGCTGTATCAGAGCTATTTTAAATCTATCCCTAAAAGGGTATATCAGATTCAAGGTGCACATAGGGTCATTCTGAATAACTTCACACACACACGCTACTGTGCATTTCCAAGTCTAATTCTGTCAGTAAACCTATACCTGTCACCCAGCGCCTAAATACTAGGCCTCAAATTTATATCCAGCTAAATCTGTCGTTACTGCTGTGGCTGGTCAAGTTATTTAGTGTCCGTCAAAGCACATTTTTTGTTCTGGGTTGAAATACAATTCCCAATTTGGCAATTTCTTAATTTAGTGGTTTCTGCTGTATCAGAGCTATTTTAAATCTATCCCTAAAAGGGTATATCAGATTCAAGGTGCACATAGGGTCATTCTGAATAACTTCACACACACGCTACTGTGCATTTCCAAGTCTAATTCTGTCAGTAAACCTATACCTGTCACCCAGCGCCTAAATACTAGGCCTCAAATTTATATCCAGCTAAATCTGTCATTACTGCTGTGGCTGGTCAAGTTATTTAGTGTCCGTCAAAGCACATTTTTTGTTCTGGGTTGAAATACAACTCCCAATTTAGCAATTTCCTAATTTAGTGGTTTCTGCTGTATCAGAGCTATTTTAAATCTATCCCTAAAAGGGTATATCAGATTCAAGGTGCACATAGGGTCATTCTGAATAACTTCACACACACACGCTACTGTGCATTTCCAAGTCTAATTCTGTCAGTAAACCTATACCTGTCACCCAGCGCCTAAATACTAGGCCTCAAATTTATATCCAGCTAAATCTGTCGTTACTGCTGTGGCTGGTCAAGTTATTTAGTGTCCGTCAAAGCACATTTTTTGTTGTGGGTTGAAATACAATTCCCAATTTAGCAATTTCTTAATTTAGTGGTTTCTGCTGTATCAGAGCTATTTTAAATCTATCCCTAAAAGGGTATATCAGATTCAAGGTGCACATAGGGTCATTCTGAATAACTTCACACACACGCTACTGTGCATTACCAAGTCTAATTCTGTCAGTAAACCTATACCTGTCACCCAGCGCCTAAATACTAGGCCTCATATTTATATCCAGCTAAATCTGTCATTACTGCTGTGGCTGGTCAAGTTATTTAGTGTCCGTCAAAGCACATTTTTTGTTCTGGGTTGAAATACAACTATCAATTTAGCAATTTCCTAATTTAGTGGTTTCTGCTGTATCAGAGCTATTTTAAATCTATCCCTAAAAGGGTATATCAGATTCAAGGTGCACATAGGGTCATTCTGAATAACTTCACACACACGCTACTGTGCATTTCCAAGTCTAATTCTGTAAGTAAACCTATACCTGTCACCCAGCACCTAAATACTAGGCCTCAAATTTATATCCAGCTAAATCTGTCGTTACTGCTGTGGCTGGTCAAGTTATTTAGTGTCCATCAAAGCACAGTTTTTGTTCTGGGCTGAAATACAATTCCCAATTTAGCAATTTCCTAAGTTAGTGGTTTCTGCTGTATCAGAGCTATTTTAAATCTATCCCTAAAAGAGTATATCAGATTCAAGGTGCACATAGGGTCATTCTGAATAACTTCACACACACGCTACTGTGCATTTCCAAGTCTAATTCTGTCAGTAAACGTATACCTGTCACCCAGCGCCTAAATACTAGGCCTCAAATTTATATCCAGCTAAATCTGTCGTTACTGCTGTGGCTGGTCAAGTTATTTAGTGTCCGTCAAAGCACAGTTTTTGTTCTGGGTTGAAATACAATTCCCAATTTAGCAATTTCCTAATTTAGTGGTTTCTGCTGTATCAGAGCTATTTTAAATCTATCCCTAAAAGGGTATATCAGATTCAAGGTGCACATAGGGTCATTCTGAATAACTTCACACACACGCTACTGTGCATTTCCAAGTCTAATTCTGTCAGTAAACCTATACCTGTCACCCAGCTTCTAAATACTAGGCCTCAAATTTATATCCAGCTAAATCTGTCGTTACTGCTGTGGCTGGTCAAGTTATTTAGTCTCCGTCAAAGCACATTTTTTGTTCTGGGTTGAAATACAATTCCCAATTTAGCAATTTCCTAATTTAGTGGTTTCTGCTGTATCAGAGCTATTTTAAATCTATCCCTAAAAAGGTATATCAGATTCAAGGTGCACATAGGGTCATTCTGAATAACTTCACACACACGCTACTGTCATGGAACCATGAACCAGACGTACAACAAGAGATAAATGGAAATAAGAAGGCTTTATTGAAAATCAAGCTGTAAGGCAAAAGTCCAAACGGATGGCTAAACCGAAGCAGGGTCTTGCGAAGCCAGAGGTCAGGAACCAGAAGGGTAGTCAGACGAAGCCAGGATCAGGAACCAGCAGGGCAGTCAGACGAAGCCAGGATCAGGAACCAGCAGGGCAGTCAGACGAAGCCTGGATCAGGAACCAGCAGGGCAGTCAGACGAAGTCAGGATCAGGAACCAGAAGCAGCAGCAGTCTTGGAAGCATGTGAACACAGGAGGACCAAGCAAGGAACTGAAGCCACAGACCTCCTATATATATGAGCTAGGCATCCAGCTCCTCCCAGTGGGAAGGAGAAGCCGCAGGGTGGGAGGCTACAAGAAACCCAGAAACCAAGATGGCCGCCAGCACATGTCAAACGAAGGAGAACAGCAAGAAGGTAAGACCATGACAGTACCTCCCCCTCAAGGGCCCCTCCTCCGCGGAGTAAAGAACGGTTTCTGAGGGAAGCGTGCGTGGAAGGCTCGGAGCAAGGCAGGAGCATGGACATCTGCGGAGGGAACCCAGGAACGCTCCTCTGGACCATAACCACGCCAATGGACCAAAAACTGCACCCGACCGCGGACCAGGCGTGAGTCCAGGATATTGCTCACCTCATACTCCTCACGATTGCCCACTTGGACCGGACGAGGCCGAGGAACCGAGGAAGTGAAACGATTACACACCAGTGGCTTCAACAGGGAGACATGAAACACGTTGGAGATCCGCATGCCAGGAGGAAGCGCAAGGGCATAGGCTACCGGGTTTACCCTGCGAAGCACTCGGAAGGGACCAACAAAGCGAGGCGCCAGCTTGGGAGTGGGCACTCGAAGGTTGAGGTTGCGGGTGGACAACCATACGCGGTCTCCGACCTGGTAGGAAGGAGCGGGCGCTCGTCTGCGATCAGCCTGGAGTCTCTGGCGCTGCGCAGAGACCTCAAGGGACCTCTGGATCTGTACCCAAGAAGCACGTAGGACGGAAAGGTGATCCTCCACAGCCGGAATATCCTGGGGAGAGAATACCTCCGGTAACACGGCAGGTTGGAACCCATAATTGGCTATGAAGGGAGACGTCCCAGAGGAAGAGTTCACCGCCGTGTTCCTGGCAAACTCAGCCCAAGGCAGGAGGTCAACCCAATTGTCTTGGTGATCGGAGACATAGCAACGAAGGAATTGCTCCAAGGCCTGATTGGATCGTTCTGCGGCCCCATTGGACTGAGGGTGGTAGGCCGAGGAGAAAGAGAGATGAATCCCCAACTGGGAGCAAAAGGCGCGCCAGAACCTGGACACAAACTGACTCCCCCGATCCGACACAATCTCCTTGGGCAAACCGTGCAACCGGAAGACCTCCCTGGCAAAAATCGAGGCCAACTCTTGTGCAGAGGGTAACTTCTTGAGAGGAACACAGTGGCACATTTTGGAAAACCGATCCACAATCATGAGAATGACCGTATGGCCTCGGGATGCAGGGAGGTCCACAATGAAATCCATCCCCAGGTGTGACCATGGACGCTCCCCGGTGGCTATGGGTTGCAAAAGGCCCAACGGAAGGTGCCGAGGGGACTTACTCTGGGCACAAACGGAGCATGCCGCTACATATGCGGCGATGTCGGAACGTAGAGAAGGCCACCAGAACAGACGTGAAACAGCCCAGGACAGCTGATTCTTTCCAGGATGCCCCGCGGCCTTGGAGTTATGGTAGGTTCGCAACAACCGAGTGCGCAACTCCTCAGGCACAAAACATCTGCCGTTGGGTCTCCCAGAGGGAGCACCAGATTGAGCCGCCAAAATCTGCTCACCCAGGGGAGAGGTCAGGCTGGTGCGAATGGCGGCCAGGATCTGATTCGGAGGTATGACCGAAGTCGGAATCGACTCCTCCCCGGACAGCTCGGAGTACTGCCGTGATAAGGCATCCGCTCTGATGTTCTTGGAACCGGGTAGGTAGGAGACCACGTAATTAAAACGTGACAAGAACAGAGCCCATCTGGCCTGACGTGGTGTCAATCTCTTGGCCTCAGAGAGGTAGGTCAGATTCTTGTGGTCCGTCAGGATGAGAACCGGAACCACCGAGCCCTCGAGCAAGTGCCTCCATTCTTTAAGGGCCTGCACGATGGCCAATAACTCCCTGTCACCAATCTGATAGTTGCACTCCGCGGAAGACAGTTTCCGGGAGTAAAACCCACAAGGAAGCAGAGGACCCTCTGGTGTTCTACGCTGAGACAGAAGGGCGCCTACTCCCGTCTCAGACGCGTCCACCTCGAGGACAAAAGGCAACCCAGGGTTGGGATGCGACAGAATCGGAGCCGACACAAAGGCGGACTTTAGAGCCTCAAAAGCTCGGATGGCCTCGAGCGGCCAGACCTGGGGATTACTGCCCTTCCTGGTCAGATCCGTGAGAGGCTTGGCTAGCATGGAAAAGTCCCTGATGAACTTCCGATAATAATTGGCGAAGCCCAAAAAGCGCTGCAGGGCACGAAGACCACTGGGCTGGGGCCACTGTAAGACAGCCGAAACCTTCTCAGGATCCATGGAGAACCCCTCAGCGGAAATGATGTAACCTAAGAAGGTTACCTGGGATCGGTGAAATTCGCATTTCTCAAGCTTACCGAACAGCTTGTTCTCTCGTAACCGTTGCAACACTCGTCTGACATCCAGAATGTGGGCCTCCATGGATTCAGAATATACCAAGATGTCATCCAAATAGACCACCACACACTGCTGCAACAGGTCACGGAAAACATCGTTGATGAATTCCTGGAAGACTGCGGGCGCATTGCACAACCCAAAGGGCATAACCAAGGATTCATAATGACCGGTCCTGGTGTTAAACGCGGTCTTCCACTCATCGCCCGCCTTGATCCTTACCAGGTTATATGCCGCCCTCAGGTCGAGTTTGGTAAAGACCGTGGCCCCTTTGAGGCGATCGAACAGCTCGGAAATCAAGGGTATCGGGTAAGCGTTCTTGATCGTGATGCGATTGAGACCCCTGTAATCGATGCAAGGCCTCAACTCACCGCCCTTCTTTTTCACAAAGAAAAATCCAGCCCCTGCCGGGGACGAGGATTTGCGAATGTGTCCGCGTGAAAGCGCCTCCCTCACGTACTCCTCCATGGCCTCATTCTCCGCTACCGACAGTGGATAGACTTTGCCACGAGGAGGAACGGCACCAGATTGTAACTCTATGGCACAATCGTATGGGCGGTGCGGAGGTAGGGCAACCGCACGCACCTTATCGAATACATCCCGGTACTCCTCGTATTCAGGAGGCAACAGAGAGTCCGAGGAAGTACACAGCAACTTGACAGGCCCATGGATGCAACTAGCCCCACACTGCGGTGACCACGAGAGGATCTCGGCCGATCTCCAATCGAAAGTCGGATTATGCTTCTGGAGCCAGGGGTACCCCAAGACCACCGAGTAGTGTGGAGACGAAATAACCTGGAGACAGACCGACTCTCTGTGAACGGCACCAATGGCCATCCCCACTGGAAGGGTCTCCTGAGTCACGTGTGGCGGCAGAAGGGGTCTGCCGTCTATCGCCTCAAGAGCCAGTGGGGAACCTCGAGGCTGCAGAGGAATGGAATTGGCGGCAGCGAACACACTATCAATGAACAAACCACCAGCACCAGAGTCCACCAACGCCTGGGTCGTCACCGAGCCCCCGACCCAGGAGAGGACAACAGTAATCAGTGGTTTGTCAACACGGGAAACCGGGGACGAGGAGACTCCACCCAAGATCTGCCCCCGACAGGATCTCAGGTGCGAGCGTTTCCCGGACGGTTCGGGCATGCCAACCGAAAATGCCCACCGAGACCACAGTACATGCATCGGCCCTCGCGTCTCCGGAGTACCTCTCTCCCCCTCGGACAGGCGAGCAAACCCCAGCTGCATGGGTTCACCCCCAGACAAGTCATCCCCAGGAGGCGTGGGAGGAGAGGGAGGCACGGGTGGGACAGCAAACGTAGGCGCCAATCTGTTAGAAGACCTCCGCAGGCTCTCCTTAAAGGAAGGTCTCTCCCTGAGTCTGGTGTCAATCAAAATCAGGAAGGAAATAAGAGACTCGAGCTCCACTGGTAGGTCCTTAGCTGCAACCTCATCCTTCAAGGCATCCGAGAGACCATGAGAGAAAGCAGCGACCAGAGCCTCATTATTCCAGCCCACCTCTGCTGCCAGGGTACGAAACTCAATGGCGTATTCAGCTACGGATCGTGAACCCTGTCTGATGGACATAAGGAGCTTCGCAGCAGAGGCAGCACGAGCCGGCACATCGAATACCTTCCGAAGAGAAGCAACAAAACCGGAAAACTCGGCAACCACCGGATTGTTCTTCTCCCATAAAGGGCTGGCCCAGGCCAAGGCCTTGTCCGAGAGCAGCGAGATCAAGAAGCCCACCTTTGATCTCTCAGTAGGGAAAGGCATGTGGCAGCAACTCGAAATAAATGCCCACCTGATTAAGGAAACCTCGGCACTGAGTTGGCTCTCCCCCAAAGCGCTGTGGAAGGGGGGCAGAACCGGTCATACCCCGAAACACCGCAGGCGCAGCAACAGGTGTCGGGGTAGACTCTGGCGCAACAACCGGAGCGGCAGTAGGAGCGGGCCCAGGAGCGACAACCGACCCATCGGCAACGGAAGCTAAATGAGCCGTGCGTTCAAGCAGGGTTTGCAACGCCACAGCGAACCGACCCAACAGGTGATCCTGCTGATCAAGTCTGGCAACCAGCGTAGGTAGCGAGGATGGCCCTGTACCATCAGAATTCATGGCTTGGTCCTAATGTCATGGAACCATGAACCAGACGTACAACAAGAGATAAATGGAAATAAGAAGGCTTTATTGAAAATCAAGCTGTAAGGCAAAAGTCCAAACGGATGGCTAAACCGAAGCAGGGTCTTGCGAAGCCAGAGGTCAGGAACCAGAAGGGTAGTCAGACGAAGCCAGGATCAGGAACCAGCAGGGCAGTCAGACGAAGCCAGGATCAGGAACCAGCAGGGCAGTCAGACGAAGCCTGGATCAGGAACCAGCAGGGCAGTCAGACGAAGTCAGGATCAGGAACCAGAAGCAGCAGCAGTCTTGGAAGCATGTGAACACAGGAGGACCAAGCAAGGAACTGAAGCCACAGACCTCCTATATATATGAGCTAGGCATCCAGCTCCTCCCAGTGGGAAGGAGAAGCCGCAGGGTGGGAGGCTACAAGAAACCCAGAAACCAAGATGGCCGCCAGCACATGTCAAACGAAGGAGAACAGCAAGAAGGTAAGACCATGACAGCTACTGTGCATTTCCAAGTCTAATTCTGTCAGTAAACCTATACCTGTCACCCAGCGCCTAAATACTAGGCCTCAAATTTATAGTCAGCTAAATCTGTGGTTACTGCTGTGCCTGTATTACTGTAATACGGTACCTAAATACATAGCCAGATAGTGTTAGTTGTCTTTACAAAAAGGCCTGAATTTGAATTCAATACATTGGGTCAAATAATATTTTTGTTGTTGTGGTGAACGATAACAATGAGGAAAACATCTAGTAAAGGACGCGGACGCGCACATGGTCGTGGTGGTGTTAGTGGACCCTCTGGTGCTGGGAGAGGACGTGGCCGTTCTGCCACAGCCACACGTCCTAGTGTACCAACTACCTCAGGTCCCAGTAGCCGCCATAATTGACAGCGATATTTGGTGGGGCCCAATGCCGTTCTAAGGATGGTAAGGCCTGAGCAGGTACAGGCATTAGTCAATTGGGTGGCCGACAGTGGATCCAGCACGTTCACATTATCTCCCACCCAGTCTTCTGCAGAAAGCACACAGATGGCGCCTGAAAACCAAGCCCATCAGTCTGTCACATCACCCCCATGCATACCAGGGAAACTGTCTGAGCCTCAAGTTATGCAGCAGTCTCTTATGCTGTTTGAAGACTCCGCTGGCAGGGTTTCCCAAGGGCATCCACCCAGCCTTTCCCCAGCGGTGGAAGACATAGAATGCACTGACACACAACCACTTATGTTTCCTGATGATGAGGACATGGGAATACCACCTCAGCATGTTTCTGATGATGACGAAACACAGGTGCCAACTGCTGCGTCTTTCTGCAGGGTGCAGACTGAACAGGAGGTCAGGGATCAAGACTGGGTGGAAGACGATGCAGGGGACGATGAGGTCCTAGACCCCACATGGAATGAAGGTCGTGCCACTGACTTTCACAGTTCGGAGGAAGAGGCAGTGGTGAGACCGAGCCAACAGCGTAGCAAAAGAGGGAGCAGTGGGCAAAAGCAGAACACCCGCCGCCAAGAGACTCCGCCTGCTACTGACCGCCGCCATCTGGGACCGAGCACCCCAAAGGCAGCTTCAAGGAATTCCCTGGCACGGCACTTCTTCAAACAATGTGCTGACGACAAGACCCGAGTGGTTTGCACGCTGTGCCATCAGAGCCTGAAGCGAGGCATTAACGTTCTGAACCTTAGCACAACCTGCATGACCAGGCACCTGCATGCAAAGCATGAAGTGCAGTGGAGTAAACACCTTAAAAACAAGGAAGTCACTCAGGCTCCCCCTGCTACCTCTTCTGCTGCTGCCGCCTCGGCCTCTTCTGCTGCTGCCGCCTCGGCCTCTTCCTCCGCCTCTGGAGGAACGTTGGCACCTGCCGCCCAGCGACCAGGGGATGTACCACCAACACCACCACCTCCGTCACCAAGCATCTCAACCATGTCACACGGCAGCGTTCAGCTCTCCATCTCACAAACATTTGAGAGAAAGCGTAAAGTCCCACCTAGCCACCCTCGATCCCTGGCCCTAAATGCCAGCATTTCTAAACTACTGGCCTATGAAATGCTGTCATTTAGGCTGGTGGACACAGACAGCTTCAAACAGCTCATGTCGCTTGCTGTCCCACAGTATGTTGTTCTCAGCTGGCACTACTTCTCCAAGAGAGCCGTGGCTTCCCTGCACAACCAAGTATCCGATAAAATCAAGTGTGCACTGCGCAACGCCATCTGTGGCAAGGTCCACCTAACCACAGATACGTGGACCAGTAAGCACGGCCAGGGACGCTATATCTCCCTAACTACACACTAGGTAAATGTAGTGGCAGCTGGGCCCCAGGCGGAGAGCTGTTTGGCGCACGTCCTTCCGCCACCAAGGATCGCAGGGCAACATTCTTTGCCTCCTGTTGCCTCCTCCTCCTACTCGGCTTCCTCCTCCTCTTCTTCCACCTGCTCATCCAGTCAGCCACACACCTTCACCACCAATTTCAGCACAGCCCGGGGTAAACGTCAGCAGGCCATTGTGAAACTCATATGTTTGGGGGACAGGCCCCACACCGCACAGGAGTTGTGGCGGGGTATAGAACAACAGACTGACGAGTGGTTGCTGCCGGTGAGCCTCAAGCCCGGCCTGGTGGTGTGTGATAATGGGCGAAATCTCGTTTCAGCTCTGGGACTAGCCGGTTTGACGTTCATCCCTTGCTTGGCGCATGTGCTGAATTTGGTGGTGCAGAAGTTCATTCACAACTACCCCGACATGTCAGAGCTGCTGCATAAAGTGCGGGCCGTCTGTTCGCGCTTCCGGCGTTCACATCCTGCCGCTGCTCACCTGTCTGCGCTACAGCGTAACTTCGGCCTTCCCGCTCACCGCCTCATATGCGACGTGCCCACCAGGTGGAACTCCACCTTGCACATGCTGGACAGACTGTGCGAGCAGCAGCAGGCCATAGTGGAGTTTCAGCTG
Organism: Bufo gargarizans; assembly: GCF_014858855.1. Lineage (NCBI taxonomy): Eukaryota > Metazoa > Chordata > Amphibia > Anura > Bufonidae > Bufo > Bufo gargarizans. The sequence continues at coordinate 238,018,847 of NC_058084.1, forward strand.
CAGCACGCACGGGTCAGTCGCACTACGGAACAGCACCACTTCACCACCAATGACTGGGCCTCCATGCGAGACCTGTGTGCCCTGTTGCGCTGTTTTGAGTACACCACCAACATGGCCAGTGTCGATGACGCCGTTATCAGCGTTACAATACCACTTCTATGTCTCCTTGAGAAAACACTTAGGGCGATGATGGAAGAGGAGGTGGCCCAGGAGGAGGAGGAAGAGGGGTAATTTTTAGCACTTTCAGGCCAGTCTCTTCGAAGTGACTCAGAGGGAGGTTTTTTGCAACAGCAGAGGTCAGGTACAAATGTGGCCAGCCAGGGCCCACTACTGGAGGACGAGGAGGAGGAGGAGGTGGAGGAGGATGAGGATGAAGCATGGTCACAGCGGGGTGGCACCCAACGCAGCTCGGGCCCATCACTGGTGCGTGGCTGGGGGGAAAGGCAGTACGATGACGATACGCCTCCCACAGAGGACAGCTTGTCCTTACCTCTGGGCAGCCTGGCACACATGAGCGACTACATGCTGCAGTGCCTGCGCAACGACAGCAGAGTTGCCCACATTTTAACGTGTGCGGACTACTGGGTTGCCACCCTCCTTGATCCACGCTACAAAGACAATGTGCCCACCTTACTTCCTTCACTGGAGCGTGATAGGAAGATGCGCGAGTACAAGCGCACGTTGGTAGACGCGCTACTGAGAGCATTCCCAAATGTCACAGGGGAACAAGTAGAAGCCCAAGGCCAAGGCAGAGGAGGAGCAAGAGGTCGCCAAGGCAGCTGTGTCACGGCCAGCTCCTCTGAGGGCAGGGTTAGCATGGCAGAGATCTGGAAAAGTTTTGTCAACACGCCACAGCTAACTGCACCACCACCTGATACGCAACGTGTTAGCAGGAGGCAACATTTCACTAACATGGTGGAATCGTACTGACTGATGGTTCGGCCCCATTCAACTTCTGGGTCTCTAAATTGTCCACGTGGCCAGAGCTAGCCTTTTATGCCTTGGAGGTGCTGGCCTGCCCGGCGGCCAGCGTTTTGTCTGAACGTGTATTCAGCACGGCAGGAGGCGTCATTACAGACAAACTCAGCCGCCTGTCTACAGCCAATGTGGACAAGCTGACGTTCATAAAAATGAACCAGGCATGGATTCCACAGGACCTGTCCATCCCTTGTGCAGATAAGACATTAACTACCTCCCCTTAACCATATATTATTGTACTCCAGGGCACTTCCTCATTCAATCCTCTTTTTATTTTCATTTTACCATTATATTGCGAGGCAACCCAAAGTTGAATGAACATCTCCTCTGTCTGGGTGCCGGGGCCTAAATATATGACAATGGACTGTTCCAATGTTGGGTGACGTGAAGCCTGATTCTCTGCTATGACATGCAGACTGATTCTCTGCTGACATGAAGCCAGATTCTCTGTTACGGGACCTCTCTCCTCTGCCTGGGTGCCTGGGCCTAAATATATGCCAATGGACTGTTCCAATGTTGGGTGACGTGAAGCCTGATTCTCTGCTATGACATGCAGACTGATTCTCTGCTGACATGAAGCCAGATTCTCTGTTACGGGACCTCTCTCCTCTGCCTGGGTGCTGGGCCTAAATATATGACAATGGACTGTTGCAGTGGTGGCTGACGTGAAGCCTGATTCTCTGCTATGACATGCAGACTGATTCTCTGCTGACATGAAGCCAGATTCTCTGTTACGGGACTTCTCTCCTCTGCCTGGGTGCCTGGGCCTAAATATATGACAATGGACTGTTACAGTGGTGGGTGACGTGAAGCCTGATTCTCTGCTATGACATGCAGACTGATTCTCTGCTGACATGAAGCCAGATTCTCTGTTACGGGGCCTCTCTCCTCTGCCTGGGTGCTGGGCCTAAATATATGACAATGGACTGTTACAGTGGTGGCTCACGTGAAGCCTGATTCTCTGCTATGACATGCAGATGGATTCTCTGCTGACATGAAGCCAGATTCTCTGTTACGGGACCTCTCTCCTCTGCCTGGGTGCCTGGGCCTAAATATATGCCAATGGACTGTTCCAATGTTGGGTGACGTGAAGCCTGATTCTCTGCTATGACATGCAGACTGATTCTCTGCTGACATGAAGCCAGATTCTCTGTTACGGGACCTCTCTCCTCTGCTTGGGTGCTGGGCCTAGATATATGACAATGGACTGTTGCAGTGGTGGCTGACGTGAAGCATGATTCTCTGCTATGACATGCAGACTGATTCTCTGCTGACATGAAGCCAGATTCTCTGTTACGGGACCTCTCTCCTCTGCCTGGGTGCTGGGCCTAAATATATGACAATGGACTGTTGCAGTGGTGGCTGACGTGAAACCTGATTCTCTGCTATGACATGCAGACTGATTCTCTGCTGACATGAAGCCAGATTCTCTGTTACGGGACCTCTCTCCTCTGGCTGGGTGCCTGGGCCTAAATATATGACAATGGACTGTTACAGTGGTGGGTGACGTGAAGCCTGATTCTCTGCTATGACATGCAGACTGATTCTCTGCTGACATGAAGCCAGAGTCTCTGTTACAGGACCTCTCTCCTCTGCCTGGGTGCTGGGCCTAAATATATGACAATGGACTGTTACAGTGGTGGCTCACGTGAAGCCTGATTCTCTGCTATGACATGCAGATGGATTCTCTGCTGACATGAAGCCAGATTCTCTGTTACGGGACCTCTCTCCTCTGCCTGGGTGCCTGGGCCTAAATATATGCCAATGGACTGTTCCAATGTTGGGTGACGTGAAGCCTGATTCTCTGCTATGACATGCAGACTGATTCTCTGCTGACATGAAACCAGATTCTCTGTTACGGGACCTCTCTCCTCTGCTTGGGTGCTGGGCCTAAATATATGACAATGGACTGTTGCAGTGGTGGCTGACGTGAAGCATGATTCTCTGCTATGACATGCAGACTGATTCTCTGCTGACATGAAGCCAGATTCTCTGTTACGGGACCTCTCTCCTCTGCCTGGGTGCCTGAGCCTAAATATATGCCAATGGACTGTTCCAATGTTGGGTGATGTGAAGCCTGATTCTCTGCTATGACATGCAGACTGATTCTCTGCTGACATGAAGCCAGATTCTCTGTTACGGGACCTCTCTCCTCTGCATGGGTGCTGGGCCTAAATATATGACAATGGACTGTTGCAGTGGTGGCTGATGTGAAGCCTGATTCTCTGCTATGACATGCAGACTGATTCTCTGCTGACATGAAGCCAGATTCTCTGTTACGGGACCTCTCTCCTCTGCTTGGGTGCCTGGGCCTAAATATATGCCAATATACTGTTCCAATGTTGGGTGACGTGAAGCCTGATTCTCTGCTATGACATGCAGACTGATTCTCTGCTATGACATGCAGACTGATTCTCTGCTGACATGAAGCCAGATTCTCTGTTACGGGGCCTCTCTCCTCTGCCTGGGTGCTGGGCCTAAATATATGACAATGGACTGTTGCAGTGGTGGCTGACGTGAAGCCTGATTCTCTGCTATGACATGCAGACTGATTCTCTGCTGACATGAAGCCAGATTCTCTGTTACGGGACCTCTCTCCTCTGCCTGGGTGCTGGGCCTAAATATATGACAATGGACTGTTGCAGTGGTGGCTGACGTGAAGCCTGATTCTCTGCTATGAAATGCAGACTGATTCTCTGCTGACATGAAGCCAGATTCTCTGTTATGGGACCTCTCTCCTCTGCCTGGGTCTAAATATATGCCAACGGACTGTTGCAGTGGTGGCTGACGTGAAGCCTGATTCTCTGCTATGGGACCTCTCTCCAATTGATATTGGTTAATTTTTATTTATTTTATTTCTATTTTTATTCATTTCCCTATCCACATTTGTTTGCAGGGGATTTACCTACATGTTGCTGCCTTTTGCAGCCTTCTAGCTCTTTCCTGGGCTGTTTTACAGCCTTTTTAGTGCCGAACAGTTCGGGTCCCCATTGACTTCAATGGGGTTCGGGTTCGGGACGAAGTTCGGATCGGGTTTGGATCTCGAACCCGAACATTTCCGGGAAGTTCAGCCGAACTTCTCGAACCCGAACATCCAGGTGTCCGCTCAACTCTAGCTATGGCGACACTAAAATATTTTTTGTTTTAAAAATGAAATCATTGTGTAAAACTTACATAAATAAATAAAATTGTATACATATTAGGTATCGCCGCGTCCGTGACAACCTGCTCTATAACATTACCACATGATCTAACCTTTCAGATGAATGTTGTAAATAACAAAAAAAAAACGGTGCCAAAAAAGCTATTTCTTGTTACCTTGATGCACAAAAAGTGTAATATAGAGCAACCAAAAATCATATGTACCCTAAACTGCCACCCTATCCCGTAGTTTCTAAAATGGGGTCACTTTTTTGGAGTTTCTACTCTAGGGGTTCATCAGGGGGACTTCAAATGGGACATGGTGTCAAAAAAACCAGTCCAGCAAAATCTGCCTTCCAAAAACCGTATGGCATTCCTTTCCTTCTGCAACCACATATGAGGTGTTTCTGTAAACTACAGAATCAGGACCATAAATAAATATAATAATATAACAAAAGGTGGTATAGATAAACTCAGTAGTCACAGACTACCACCCTTAAAACATAGCCTTTATTATGAAACATTAAAACCCCAAATAACACAACTTACAGGTCCTTCTCAAAAAATTTGCATATTGTGATAAAGTTCATTATTTTCTGTAATGTACTGATAAACATTAGACTTTCATATATTTTTGATTCATTACACACAACTGAAGTAGTTCAAGCCTTTTATTGTTTTAATATTGATGATTTTGGCATACAGCTCATGAAAACCCCAAATTCCTATCTCAAAAAATTAGCATATCATGAAAAGATTCTCTAAACAAGCTATTAACCTAATCATCTGAATCAACTAATTAACTCTAAACACCTGCAAAAGATTCCTGAGGCTTTTAAAAACTCCCAGCCTGGTTCATTACTCAAAACCGCAATCATGGGTAAGACTGCCGACCTGACTGCTGTCCAGAAGGCCATCATTGACACCCTCAAGCAAGAGGGTAAGACACGGAAAGAAATTTCTGAACGAATAGGCTGTTCCCAGAGTGCTGTATCAAGGCACCTCAGTGGGAAGTCTGTGGGAAGGAAAAAGTGTGGCAGAAAACGCTGCACAACGAGAAGAGTTGACCGGACCCTGAGGAAGATTGTGGAGAAGGACCGATTCCAGACCTTGGGGGACCTGCGGAAGCAGTGGACTGAGTCTGGAGTAGAAACATCCAGAGCCACCGTGTACAGGCGTGTGCAGGAAATGGGCTACAGGTGCCGCATTCCCCAGGCCAAGCCACTTTTGAACCAGAAACAGCGGCAGAAGCGCCTGACCTGCGCTACAGAGAAGCAGCACTGGACTGTTGCTCAGTGGTCCAAAGTACTTTTTTCGGATGAAAGCAAATTTTGCATGTCATTCGGAAATCAAGGTGCCAGAGTCTAGAGGAAGACTGGGGAGAGGGAAATGTAAAAATGCCTGAAGTCCAGTGTCAAGTACCCACAGTCAGTGATGGTCTGGGGTGCCATGTCAGCTGCTGGTGTTGGTCCACTGTGTTTTATCAAGGGCAGGGTCAATGCAGCTAGCTATCAGGAGATTTTGGAGCACTTCATGCTTCCATCTGCTGAAAAGCTTTATGGAGATGAAGATTTCATTTTTCAGCACGACCTGGCACCTGCTCACAGTGCCAAAACCACTGGTAAATGGTTTACTGACCATGGTATTACTGTGCTCAATTGGCCTGCCAACTCTCCTGACCTGAACCCCATAGAGAATCTGTGGGATATTGGGAAGAGAAAGTTGAGAGACGCAAGACCCAACACTCTGGATGAGCTTAAGGCCGCTATCGAAGCATCCTGGGCCTCCATAACACCTCAGCAGTGCCACAGGCTGATTGCCTCCATGCCACGCCGCATTGAAGCAGTCATTTCTGCAAAAGGATTCCCGACCAAGTATTGAGTGCAGAACTGAACATAATTATTTGAGGGTTGACTTTTTTTGTATTAAAAACACTTTTCTTTTATTGGTCGGATGAAATATGCTAATTTTTTTGATAGGAATTTTGGGTTTTCATGAGCTGTATGCCAAAATCATCAATATTAAAACAATAAAAGGCTTGAACTACTTCAGTTGTGTGTAATGAATCTAAAATATATGAAAGTCTAATGTTTATCAGTACATTACAGAAAATAATGAACTTTATCACAATATGCTAATTTTTTTAGAAGGACCTGTATATGACATATGAAAAAGGTGAAAGAAATAATACATTTAAATGAGTAAGTACTCAACACTCTGGGACACACATAGGCAGGTATGGGCCAAGTATATTAAGCTAATGGGCTCTGACTCTATAGTTGGTCCTATAGCTATCATGCCCTGCCTATAGATGGAATAGCGTGTATCAGGAACCTCCTGAGCACCCTGGGATGGCCCTGAATATAGGATAAAGCTACCAGCTAATAAATACTGACAAAAGAACTTTTACTACAATGATGGGTAATGCAAGACTAGGACTCCTCTCCACACTTCTTCCCGCTTGGGGGTCAGACGGCGTCGCATGTCTTCCTGTACGGGTCAGGCGGACGTCCTCCGCACCTCTTCCCGTGGGTCAAGCAGAATAATTTGCGTCCCTCGTGGGTGCATCAACACCCTCAAGCCCAAATCAGGAGGTCACTATCGCCTACCTTTGTCTGTGGTTTTAACCGTCCGTGCTCATTTCACTCCTCAGACAATACTGACGCATATAAACACATATACACACCAGAGTGATCTATCAATTAAGACTATGTTCCCAGTTTTTTAGCCATTCCAGCAGACTAAGCCACCATGATGGTAAACGGTAAGATAAATAGTTTTTTTTACCTTTCTCCGTCATCTTCTTTCTGCTGTTCATCATATCCTAGGGCCCCTATGTGTCGGCTGTCGATGCTCCCTTCGTCTGGGGCCCCGCGTTCGGGAGCCAACTGTTGAAGATGCTTTAATTAAAGCCTTTAAGATACACTCTGGTGCTCCAAATCAAGGTACCCTAAAGGGGTTAATATCCACACGTGGAGAGACACACGCTGACACAAAGCTGGTCAAGGCAATCTCTACTCTTATTACAATAAGTAAAGCAGTTATACACATTCAGGAAGGTGGTCCTTCCTGAGGCACATGCCATGATTTCATTGGCTTAAGAAGTAGGAGATAACACTTGGTTTCTGCGCAGAATGCACTAGCCCATAAACTTTAGAATGTGGATTAATATAAACATCTATGGGTCCACGCCATGTTGTAATGGTGGTCTTCCTAACCTCAATACTACATACGTCATATGTGACACTTTAAGGAGGTGCTTTTCTATAGGCAGGAAATAATATGTGTGTACAGTACAGACCAAAAGTTTGGACATACCTTCTCATTCAAAGAGTTTTCTTTATTTTCATGACTATGAAAATTGTAGATTCACACTGAAGGCATCAAAACTATGAATTAACACATGTGGAATTATATACATAACAAAAAGTGTGAAACAACTGAAAATATGTCATATTTTAGGTTCTTCAAAGTAGCCACCTTTTGCTTTGAATACTGCTTTGCATACTCTTGGCATTCTCTTGATGAGCTTCAAGAGGTAGTCACCTGAAATGGTTTTCACTTCACAGGTGTGCCCTGTCAGGTTTAATAACTGGGATTTCTTGCCTTATAAATGGGGTTGGGACTATCAGTTGTGTTGTGGAGAAGTCAGGTGGATACACAGCTGATAGTCCTACTGAATAGACTGTTAGAATTTGTATTATGGCAAGAAAAATGCAGCTAAGTAAATAAAAACGAATGGCCATCATTACTTTAAGAAATGAAGGTCAGTCAGTCCGAAAAATTTGGAAAACTTTGAAAGTGTCCCCAAGTGCAGTCACAAAAACCATCAAGCGCTACATAGAAACTGGCTCACATGAGGACCGCCCCAGGAAAGGAAGACCAAGAGTCACCTCTGCTGCGGAGGATAAGTTCATCCGAGTCACCAGCCTCAGAAATCGCAGGTTAACAGCTGCTCAGATTAGAGACCAGGTCAATGCCACACAGAGTTCTAGCAGCAGACACATCTCTAGAACAACTGTTAAGAGGAGACTGTGTGAATCAGGCCTTCATGGTAGAATATCTGCTAGGAAACCACTGCTAAGGACAGGCAACAAGCAGAAGAGACTTGTTTGGGCTAAAGAACACAAAAAATGGACATTAGACCAGTGGAAATCTGTGCTTTGGTCTGATGTGTCCAAATTTGAGATCTTTGGTTCCAACCACCGTGTCTTTGTGTGACACAGAAAAGGTGAACGGATGGACTCTACATGCCTGGTTCCCACCGTGAAGCATGGAGGAGGAGGAGGAGGAGGTGTGATGGTGCTTTGCTGGTGACACTGTTGGGGATTTATTCAAAATTGAAGGCATACTGAACCAGCATGGCTACCACAGCATCTTGCAGCGGCATGCTATTCCATCCGGTTTGCGTTTAGTTGGACCATCATTTATTTTTCAACAGGACAATGACCCCAAACACACCTGATGAGGTGCTGGACCTGAACCCAATCGAGATGGTTTGGGGTGAGCTGGACTGCAGAGTGAAGGCAAAACGGCCAACAAGTGCTAAGCATCTCTGGGAACTCCTTCAAGACTGTTGGAAGACCATTTCAGGTGACTACCTCTTGAAGCTCATCAAGAGAATGCCAAGAGTGTGCAAAGCAGTAATCAAAGCAAAAGGTGGCTACTTTGAAGAACCTAGAATATAATTATAATTCTGCATGTGTTAATTCATAGTTTTTCATAGCCTTCAGTGTGAATCTACACACTTTGAATGAGAAGGTGTGTCCAAACTTTTGGTCTGTACTGTATGTATCATTCAGCTAAGTGATTGACTTAAGCATTCTTCCACAGTGCATACATCTTCCTTGAGGCATCTGTACAAAGAGGAGAAGACAAACACTGCCCACAGCACAGCTCTCTGCCCCCCCTTCTCTCTCTCCAGTGTTGAGTCAAAAGGGGGAGAGGGAGGCGCTTGTGATTAGAAGAAGTAGTTTGTGACGACTTCAGAAAAGTTAATATAGAATAAAATTCATACATCTCTATCACAGCAAAGCACACCCTCCTCGAGCTGCGGCAGCAGAATTGCATCCCCCAACATAGGCTGATATGCAATGTTTCCACCCTTTGGAATTCCACCCTGCATATGTTGGACCGACTGTACGAACAGAGAAAGGTCATAAACGATTTCTTATAAACGATTATCCAAGCGGACAGCAGTGGCAGCTCATGCGTGACACCTGCCATTTGCTCAGGCCCTTTAAGGAGGTCACGTTATTTATCAGTCGCCAGGACTATGGGAGGAACAACATCATTCCACTGTTTCATGTCCTGAAACAGATGCTGGTAAATCTGGCTAGTCAGGGGACTGGAGACGTGGTGCCTAGATCTCATGGCCACATGAGCCCTGTGAGGGCTGACCTGGAGGAGGAGATTGGAGCACAAGCAATGTGTAGCTAAATGGGTATTTTTTCTACACAGGTGACAGGAGAGGAGGAGCAGGAGCAGCCAGAGGAGCTACAGTGCAATGAGGAAGAGGAGGCAGAGGACCCACACCATGGCAGTATGCAGTGGAGATGGAGGCAGGGAGTCCCTTGCGCAAATAGCCCGCTGCATGCTCACTTGCTTGGGTACCGACAGCTGAATTGTCACCATTCGGCATAGGGATGACTCTCCTCCTTGTTGGACCCTCGCTACCGGTTCAAAATGGGGGCCTTTTTTACACCCGCTGAGAGGGAGGACAAAGTAAACTACTATAGAGACATCCTATGTAGTCAGTTGGCTGCTGCCTATCTGCACCATCGTCCATCCTCTACCAAGTCTGATTGGGGGGGCCCTCTGGGCTCAGGTTCCACTGCCATGGCTGCTGGGGAGGGGTGGAGTGGCAGGAGCAGTACCAGCTCCATCAGCAGTAGCCCGAGTCTAAAGTCACTGATAAGCATCTTTCTTCATCCGCATAGTGAAGAAACTACCCACCAGCAGTTAGACGTAGAGCAGAACCTGAACCAGCAGGTGGTGGCATACTTGGAGTGCACCCTTCCAGCAGTCATTGAAGATCTGCTGGACTACTGGGCAGCCAAGCTGGATTTGTGGCTGCAACAGGCCAAGTTTGCCTTGGAAAAGCTGTCCTGCCCGGCCAGTAGTGTGGCATCAGAGCGGATGTTTAGTGTGGCAGGGGCCATAGTTACCCCAAGGAGAACTCATCTGTCTGGAGCCTCAGATGGTGAGGATAGACTTGAGCCATTAGGGTAGTTGCCAGGGGCTACTTTAGAGTGATTCCCGAGTCAGTGGCAGCTAGTCCAGGCGGACCAGGAGATACCTGGGTAGGTACCAGAAGCACATGGGCAGTCAGGCAGGTGGGGTCGTTACCAGGAGCAACTGTGCAGTACCGAAGGATGAGGCAGAGTAGTCAGACAGGAAAAAGGTCAGGGTAGGCGGCACAGGTACAGGTCAGACAATCCGGATCAGTAACAGGAGATACAAGGCAAGCAGGCAGGGATCCGACGATAACCAGAGTCCAGGAACAAAATATATATAAGGAGCACACAAGAGTATCAGGATCCAGCAAACTCAAGGACCTTGACACTGAGGCATCTTGAAAGGGGGCTGAGCCACTTAAATACCTGCAGGAGAGCCAGGGTTGGTCAGGGAGGTCATCTGACTTAACCCACACAACCCAGGGAGTGATGCGCTCCGCCCTTAGAGCAGTGTAATATAAACCTAGCCAAACTCATGCTGTGTCCAGGGCTGAGTGTAACCGGAATCCTCAAAAGCAATACCAGCTACAGAAACAGAGCCCAGGACCGCAGCGGTGAAATGGGAAGCACAGACTACATGCCCCATGCACTAGTAATATTGGCTGTAAAATAAACTCCAGTACATCAATAGAGGGTCTTGCTTCGTGATTTTTATTCAATATGCAGCTAGAGTGTGACGTTTCGGCCTTTCGTGGCCTTTCTCAAACTAAAACGCAAACACAAAATTACATACAGTTAGTGACAAAGGTAAGTGTATACATCAACATGTATTTTCACATATATTGTAATTCCATCAATCTCACAGCTGATATGTCATAACGGCTGACACATCTACTAGTAGGGTGATCTGCAGAATCACTTGAATTAGCGTTCGCATAACATTCTCTCTCTTATCATTATTCTTAATACTCCATGTATTGAGCCATGGATGCAGTTAATATCTTCTACATAATAATATTAAACATAGGTTCCATGAGGGCAGGGATCCAAGTCGAATTGAATGGTCGCCCTAGTTATGGATCCAAGGTACAGGAAAGCATATCTGGGTAGTATCTGTACATAATTGATTAAGGTAGTGACGCATTCTGTAGAGCCTATGGATATGGTTCCAGTGATCCAAGCAATGTTACCAGTGACCCATAAACCTCTTGGACATGTAATCTACAGTAGGTGGAATGTGACAATACCTGGTGCCGCTCTGTGATGGAGAGGAAAGGATGGCAGAAGGATGTATTTCTGGAGTGTAATAATATTACAGGATATAGCTACTAGAGAGGGATCGTTGATCCAGGGATTTATTCTGATTGCCTGATTGGAATCGGGAAGGAATTTTTTATTCCCCTAAATTGAGGAAAATTGGCTTCTACCTCACTTACAGGATGACAGGCCGAACTTTATGGACAAATGTCTTTTTTCGGCCTTATGTACTATGTTAGAAGCAGATGTGTGCACTTTTGGGAAGATGCCATTCCCCACTCACTCGGTCGGCGTCTTTTGAGGAAGCGCGTGCTTGTATGTCAGGCTAGTGCGCATGCGCCAGGTCCGTGCGTGCAATGTGCGTTCCAAGTCTCGATTTGCTAGGTGAATGCAAATATTAGCGCTCGAGATCTCGTGGGAATACGCAGTATACAGGTCATTCTCACAAAATTAGCATATTGTGATAAAGTTCATTATTTTCTGTAATGTACTGATAAACATTAGACTTTCATATATTTTAGATGCATTACACACCAACTGAAGTAGTTCAAGCCTTTTATTGTTTTAATATTGATGATTTTGGCATACAGCTCATGAAAACCCAAAATTCCTATCTCAAAAAATTAGCATATCATGAAAAGGTTCTCTAAACGAGCTATTAACCTAATCATCTGAATCAACTAATTAACTCTAAACACCTGCAAAAGATTCCTGAGGCTTTTAAAAACTCCCAGCCTGGTTCATTACTCAAAACCGCAATCATGGGTAAGACTGCCGACCTGACTGCTGTCCAGAAGGCCATCATTGACACCATCATTGACACCCTCAAGCAAGAGGGTAAGACACAGAAAGAAATTTCTGAACGAATAGGCTGTTCCCAGAGTGCTGTATCAAGGCACCACAGTGGGAAGTCTGTGGGAAGGAAAAAGTGTGGCAGAAAACGCTGCACAACGAGAAGAGGTGACCAGACCCTGAGGAAGATTGTGGAGAAGGACCGATTCCAGACTTTAGGGGACCTGCGGAAGCAGTGGACTGAGTCTGGAGTAGAAACATCCTGAGCCACCGTGTACAGGCGTGTGCAGGAAATGGGCTACAGGTGCCGCATTCCCCAGGTCAAGCCACTTTTGAATCAGAAACAGCGGCAGAAGCGCCTGACCTGGGCTACAGAGAAGCAGCACTGGACTGTTGCATGTAATTCGGAAATCAAGGTGCCAGAGTCTGGAGGAAGACTGGGGAGAGGGAAATGCCAAAGTGCCTGAAGTCCAGTGTCAAGTACCCACAGTCAGTGATGGTCTGGGGTGCCATGTCAGCTGCTGGTGTTGGTCCACTGTGTTTTATCAAGGGTAGGGTCAATGCAGCTAGCTATCAGGAGATTTTGGAGAACTTCATGCTTCCATCTGCTGAAAAGCTTTATGGAGATGAAGATTTCATTTTTCAGCACGACCTGGCACCTGCTCACAGTGCCAAAACCACTGGTAAATGGTTTACTGACCATGGTATTACTGTGGTCAATTGGCCTGCCAACTCTCCTGACCTGAACCCCATAGAGAATCTGTGGGATATTGGGAAGAGAAAGTTGAGAGACGCAAGACCCAACACTCTGGATGAGCTTAGGGCCGCTATCGAAGCATCCTGGGCCTCCATAACACCTCAGCAGTGCCACAGGCTGATTGCCTCCATGCCACGCCGCATTGAAGCAGTCATTTCTGCAAAAGGATTCCCGACGAAGTATTGAGTGCATAACCGAACATAATTATTTGAAGGTTGACTTTTTTTGTATTAAAAACACTTTTCTTTTATTGGTCGGATGAAATATGTTAATTTTTTGAGATAGGAAATTTGGGTTTTCATGAGCTGTATGCCAAAATCATCAATATTAAAACAATAAAAGGCTTGAACTACTTCAGTTGGTGTGTAATGAATCTAAAATATATGAAAGTCTAATGTTTATCAGTACATTACAGAAAATAATATCACAATATGCTAATTTTTTGAGAAGGACCTGTATATATTGTATATACAGTACAGACCAAAAGTTTGGACACACCTTCTCATTCAAAAAGTTTTCTTTATTTTCATGACTATGAAAATTGTAGATTCACACTGACGGCATCAAAGCTATGAATTAACACATGTGGAATTATATACATAACAAAAAAGTGTGAAACAACTGAAAATATGTCATATTCTAGGTTCCTCAAAGTAGCCACCTTTTGCTTTGATTACTGCTTTGCACACTCTTGGCATTCTCTTGATGAGCTTCAAGAGGTAGTCACCTGAAATGGTCTTCCAACAGTTTTGAAGGAGTTCCCAGAGATGCTCAGCACTTGTTGGCCTTTTTGCCTTCACTCTGCGGTTCAGCTCACCCCAAACCATATCGATTGGGTTCAGGTCCGGTGACTGTGGAGGCCAGGTCATCTGGCGCAGCACCCCATCACTCTCCTTCATGGTCAAATAGCCCTTACACAGCCTGGAGGTGTGTTTGGGGTCATTGTCCTGTTGAAAAATAAATGATGATTCAACTAAACACAAACCAGATGGAATAGCATGCCGCTGCAAGATGCTGTGGTAGCCATGCTGGTTCAGTATGCCTTCAATTTTGAATAAATCCCCAACAATGTCACCAGCAAAGCACCCCCACACCATAACACCTCCTCCTCCATGCTTCATGGTGGGAACCAGGCATGTAGAGTCCATCCGTTCACCTTTTCTGCATCGCACAAAGACACGGTGGTTGGAACCAAAGATCTCAAATTTGGACTCATCAGACCAAAGCACAGATTTCCACTGGTCTAATGTCCATTTCTTGTGTTCTTTAGCCCAAACAAGTCTCTTCTGCTTGTTGCCTGTCCTTAGCAGTGGTTTGCTAGCAGATACCATGAAGGCCTGATTCACACAGTCTCCTCTTAACAGTTGTTCTAGAGATGTGTCTGCTGCTAGAACTCTGTGTGGCATTGACCTGGTCTCTAATCTGAGCTGCTGTTAACCTGCGATTTCTGAGGCTGGTGACTTGAATGAACTTATCCTCCGCAGCAGAGGTGACTCTTGGTCTTCCTTTCCTGGGGCGGTCCGCATGCGAGCCAGTTTCTTTGTAGCGCTTGATGGTTTTTGTGACTGCACTTAGGGACACAAAGTTCTCCCAATTTTTCGGACTGACTGACCTTCATTTCTTAAAGTAATGATGGCCACTCGTTTTTCTTTACTTAGAATTTTTATTATGGCAAGAAAAAAGCAGCTAACAGTCTATTCAGTAGGACTATCAGCTGTGTATCCACCTGACTTCTCCACAAGGCAACTGATAGTCCCAACCCCATTTATAAGGCAAGAAATCCCAGTTATTAAACCTGACAGGGCACACCTGTGAAGTGAAAACCATTTCAGGTGACTACCTCTTGAAGCTTAAGAAGAGAATGCCAAGAGTGTGCAAAGCAGTAATCAAAGCAAAAGGTGGCTACTTTGAAGAACCTAGAATATGACATATTTTCAGTTGTTTCACACTTTTTTGTTATGTATATAATTCCACATGTGTTAATTCATAGTTTTGATGCATTCAGTGTGAATCTAGAATTTTCATAGTCAAGAAAATAAAGAAAACTCTTGGAATTAGAAGGTGCGTCCAAACTTTTGGTCTGTACTGTATATATATATATATATATATATATATTTGTGGTCGAGGCTCCGGGGGGAGCGCTGGGCGAAGGTGGAGAACTGGAGATGTGGAACCTAACTTGGCTAGTGGTGTGCCTTTAGCCATGTAACGCGGGTGAGCCAGAAAAGGGGGCTAACCCAGGGAGTCTGAGCTTGGAGCGAGACTGGACATGAGGGAGGGTAGGGTGGGGCACCACACGATGCCAACGCCGGACGGAGGCTGCACGGATAGTTAAGTACCCTATGCCCCTCCCACAAATGCAGGCTGGAAAACCAGCCTGCTGTACTTGTGGTCGAGGCTCCGGGGGGAGCGCTGGGCGAAGGTGGAGAACTGGAGATGTGGAACCTAACTTGGCTAGTGGTGTGCCTTTAGCCATGTAACACGGGTGAGCCAGAAAAGGGGGCAAAACATGGATTTAGGCAGTTTATTAGTTGAGGAATTACAGAATCAAACTAGAGAAGGCTTTGGCGATCTCGACCCGTGGATGGGGGATGTAACGGGAAAAACACGAAGACTGCCACCGTCCCATCTTCCGTATGACGTGAGCGGGAACGCTGTGTTTGGAAGCTGCGGACGCGGCCCCGATTCGGAAAGAATGCCCGGATATGGAGGCAGCGTGAAAACCTAGACCCGAAGCTAAGGAGCGGATGTGTTTGATGAACTGCGCAGTTCTGTCACGGAGAGTGGAGAGCAGTTGGTTGAACACTGTCACAGGGCACCAAGGGTTGAATGAATTGAAGTACTCGATCTGTACTGGCGGACCGACTTGGGAGGTTTTGGAGGAAGGAAGGAAGGAAGAAGATGAAGTGGTCTAGACTGCGGTGGAGCTGACTGATTGCTGGCCCTAAGTTCCGTGCTGAGGTGCAGCAGAACTCCCCAGGCCTGAGGAACCCATAGAAGCTGAGGTAGAGGGCAGCTTTGAGGACCAAGCTTTTGAATGGGCCAAAAGGACTACCATCTAGGGCGGCAGAAATTTTTTGAAAAATGTCCCCTGTGACCGGTTGTCTGGTGGGAGCGGATGGAGGAGAGAGCTTCTGGATGCCCCTCAGGACTGCCTTGACTGCCTGGGAGGAAAAAAAGGAGGTGTGACTGGGGTGACCGATCATGTGGTGGTGCTGGATCCCTGCTAGATAAAGTCTGATGGTATTGTGGGATAGCCGGAGTTCCTTGTGGCAGTAAGCCAGGAAGGCCAGGACGAAGAATACTTTGTCCCTATCCCCCCTGGGGTGAAGGTGTGAAAACCGTCTGAAGGTGTTCCACCCCATTAAATAGTTCCGGGCAGTATTGGCTGAGAGCGACTTGTGGATGAGACCATGGGCTGCGGAGATGTACTTATCTAGTCCATGATCAGGGCTTCGAACCCTGGAGGGGTGATTCCGACTGTCTGTGCTCCAGGCATGACCTGAAAAAACAAATTAAAGTTTAAACGGGACAGGGCATCGGCTGCGGTGTTTTTCTTGCCCTCAATGTGCCTGCAGATGATGCGGAAGTTGTGTTGTAAGGACAGCCAGGTGAGCTTGCGAACTAGACGCATGACCTTGGGGGAGCTGGACCTACCCCTGGCGAGGATGTCGACAACTGCTTGGTTGTCTGTCATAAAGCACACCGGCTTGTCACTCCATGACTGCCCCAGATGCAAGCAGCAGCTACGATGGGGTATACCTCGAGTAAGGGAGAGGACTTGGCGGCCTCCTGGTCTGAAGAGACCTGCGTGGGCCAAGGACCCGCAAACCATTGGTCCCCGCAGATGGCCCCAAAACCAAGGGAAGCAGCAGCATCAGAGAACACCAAGGGGGAGGCATCGTTCCACTGGGGAACAAAGAGGGAGATGCCGTTCCAACTGGACAAAAAAACTGACCACATGGCCAGGTCTGCCAATGCATCTCGTCCGAGGTGGACGAGGGCATGCTGATCCGAGGCTATTGGGAGGAGTCTGAGCAAGCCAGAGGTGAAGGATCTGCCCTGGGGCATGATCCTGGCGGCAAAGTTGAAGGACCCCAATAATGATTGGAGTTCCAACTTTGACACCGTGCGGGTACCCACGAGCCTGGCCACAGAGTCCCTCAGTCTGACTAATTTGTCCAGGGGAAGGCTGGCCTCCATTTTGACGGTGTCCAGGGTGATGCCTAAAAAGGTGATCACCCTGGAAGGGCCCTTGACCTTTGCTGAAGCCACGGGAACGTTCAGGCGGCTGAACAGGTTGAGGAGGCTGTCCAGCCTATCCGGGGCGTACACTGCCTGCTCGATGAGCAAGAAGTCGTCCAAGTAATGGATCACCCTCGGACAATGGACGTGATTGACCAGGATCCAGTGAAGTGCTTGGGCGAACTGGTCAAAGAGCCAAGGGCTGCTCTTTGACCCGAACGTCAAGCGGGTGGCGAAATAATACTTTGCCCTCCATTTGATGCCATAGAACTTCCACAGGTGAGGCAGGATTGGCAGCAACTTGAAGGCATCGGAAATGTCAGCCTTTGACAACCAGGCTCTTGCCCCGACCTGTAAGGTGAGTTCTATGGCCTCGTCCAGAGAAGAGTACTACATTGAAAATTCATCTGAGGGGACCAGGGAATTTAGGCTGGGGGTGCTGGATGCATGAGGAGCAGACAGGTTGTATATTAATCTTTTTTTATTTGAGGTTTTCTTGGTGACCAGACCTATGGGGCTGACCCGGTAAACGAGGAAAGGAGACTGAGCAAAAGGACCGATCATGAAGCCTTTCTGCAACTCGGCCTCCAACAATTCGTCCACAGCCACGGGGTCCGCAAGAGATGACAGAAGGTTGGGGCATTCATGAGTGACCTGTGGAAGGGTGACTAACCCTGTATGGAAGCCCTCCGAGAAACCCTGTTTGAGGAACAGGACAAAACTGGGGTCATGATGTTGTTGGAGGAGGGAGAGTAACAGGTCAATGTTGACCCCGCCTAGTCAGGAGCGTTTGGCCGTGCGTTGGGAACAGGAGGACTGCGGATGGGCCCTAAAGCAAATGGAGCAAATGTGCAAAGCTTTACACTTGTCATAACTGCAGAAACCTAGATTGAAATTATTACAAATTTGATTCTTCCCTAAAAAGGTGATCCGAGTTTGTCCGTGAAGGGGTTGGACTTTGGCGCACTGGAGTTGATCGCTGGTCTGGCAGAAGTCGGGTTGGAGACATGGGGGCACCAGTCGGAAGAATGGAGGACTGACTGGCAACTGGCACAAGCTGGAGCTTTCTGGCCGGCAAAATGCCTGCAAAAGAGTTCCATGTCCAGGACAGCCCAGTTGGTGACATGCTGGTACTGGAGGAACGCCGCTGCAGCTTTTGCGGGAAAATGACCGATGGTACTCATAGAAAGCGGAGCCGCCGTACTTAACCTAGCACGGTGATCCGGTATAGATAAGTATCCAGTTCTTCCCTGCGGTGGGGATGAACGGAGCACACGATGTCGCGGTACAGGCTGAAGGTCAGCATGAACTCGGGAATGGTGAGCTTCCTGTTGAGGCGGACGTCTTTAGACCTCAGCACCACCGATACGTCACCGCAGGCAATTGTCCGGTTTTCGACCGTGTCATGGGTGGAAATCAGGATGGCGGCCAAGTTGATGTCCTTTCCAGCCAGGATATCCCACCTGATGTTCTCTGGTACAAAGAAAACGGGGGCGATGTTGGGAGTGCCAAGACTTGTACTTGGGGGGTTGGCCTGGGAAGTTGAAGGAACAGCTTCGGGCTCCGTCGGAGGAGGAGACGTGGAATCCTTGTTCTCGATGGCCTGGAGTCTTGAATCGATGTCCGAAATTGACGACGCTAAGTTGTTTATGATTGCGTGGAGCTGGGTCAAGGATAACTGGATGGTAGACATAGAGACCAGGTCTTCGGAGGCTCTGGGTGGTTCAGGGGCCCTGGGTGTTTCAGGAAAGAGCAGACGATATAACTCAGCCTTTCGTGCAGATGCAGAGTGGCGGTGATCAACCTGGGGATGGTCCAGTGTCTGTATGACGCGCGGCTGGCTGCCTCGGAGATCGCTGACTCCGGGATAGACATTGAGTCTTCAATGTCAGACACGTGGGACATGATATCGAGAAAGATGGGCACACCGTTTGAGCCGGACCCTGTTGGGAGGATCTGAATTGAAATGACAAAACTCATGCAAATAACCCCAAACTTTTTTTTTTCTTACCTGGAGCCAAGAGGAATTAGGGTGGAAAAAGGGAAACCTGGGAGCAAGCAAAAAAAGCCTGGGAAAGTCCACGAAGAGGGTGAGACTTCGCACCCCGCAACCTGGGATTTGTAAGTGAGGCAGAAATTTAACAGGTACCTGCGTGAAGAGGTACACCAACAATATTTCTGAAAACGGAACTTACGCAGATGACGATCAGGAAGAACGAGACCTGAATGAGGGAAGAAAGAAATGACAATATGAGAGGGTCAGGAATTAACGAGAGTGATGGACTGAAGACCCCGGGAGATGGTTACTGGAGAAGAAGAAAACTGTGCCATGGCCGAGTTGCCCCTACGAAGCCGTGATGGAAGGTGAAAACAAGAACGGTAGCAGGTGATGGAAAAAACACGCAAGAACAAAATGGCCTGAGCGTATCAGGTAGTAAAAGGAGCATGAGCTGCTTGACAGGTGACTTGGAAAAAGTTGGGTCCTGTAAACAATACCGAAAGCCGAGATGCCTCTGGTGACGAGGCCTCAACTGGATGCCAACGTGGAATTTTACCAGAGTGGCAGCCAGCGAGGCGACATGACCCGCGCACAACGGCAACGGAGAGTCAACGGGACCCGAGTGTGAGAGGTAAAGAGCCTGAACTGACCGTGATAGGTATACCTAAAGCAGAAAGAAGGCGTGAGTGGACAAGGACAGGTGAAGGACCTTGACGGGACGGCTAGAAAACATTGAGTGATTGTGGGAGTGTCAGGCAACCGGCCCTGAAAATCCGTGCGTATCGGAAAGGAGACAAACTGAGCCTGACAAGCAAGGGGACACGATGAAAACCTGAACGTATCGGGTGACAGGACACAAAGCGAACCTGAACGTACCAGGTGACAGGACATGAAGCGAACCTGAACGTATCAGGTGACAGGACACAAAGCGAACCTGAACGTATCAGGTGACAGGACACGAAGCGAACCTGAACATCTCAGGTGACAGGACACGAGGAGAACCTGAAAAATCAGGTGTATCAGGTGACAGGACACAAAGCGAACCTGAACGTATCAGGTGACAGGACACGAAGCGAACCTGAACGTATCAGGTGACAGGACACAAGCGAACCTGAACGTATCAGGTGACAGGACATGAAGCGAACCTGAACGTATCAGGTGACAGGACATGAAGAGTAACAGGACACGAAGAGAACCTGAAAAAACAGGTGACAGGACACGAGGAGAACCTGAACGTATCAGGTGACAGGACACGAAGAGAACCTGAACGTATCAGGCGACAGGACACGAAGAGAACCTGAATGTATCAGGCGACAGGACACGAAGAGAACCTGAACTTTTATTTTTTTTTGCGCGGTGTTGCTAATGAGACGCAGCATGGTGAACGGGGGGCTCTCCACTGGCCGGACCGGGGGGGTGCGTTGGTGTGGAAAGGGGAACCCGGGGCTTGAGGATGCTGCGACTCATGGCGGACTGGGACCTGTTGAATGTGGCCCTGGGTGGGCTCGGATGCGGGTCATGCGGAAAATTGGGAGGACCTGGAATCTCAATTGTGAAATAGAGTGGCCTGCTGCGTGGAAGTGCACAGGTACTGGTTGTAGTAGGTTTTCCCGCCTTATGGTCGATTTGTGTTGTCAAATGCGATTGCGGACTTTTTGCGTGGTTTCCCCTACATACGCCTTCCCGCACAGGCATTTACGTACATATACGACATAGTTAGAATCGCAAGTGAAGTAATTGTTGATATGGAAAGGTTTCCCTGACTGTGGGTGATAGATGGAGGACCCTTTCTGCATATTGGAACATTGAAAACAATAGAGGTAGGGAAAACTTCCTTTACGTTGGGTGGACAGGACAGTTTGCCTAGTAGTCGGTCTTAGGGGCCCGATGTCTGCTCTAACCAACAGGTCTTTCAGGTTTTTTTTTTACGGCGAGTGCAAGATAGAACTGCGTTTTGAAATTCCTCTATGTGAGGGTATGCCTTGTGTAGTAACGGCCAATGAGTTCTAATGCTATTCAGTATTTTATTGGCTGCTGGGTGAAACGTGTGAACAAACGCTACCCCCATTTAGTATTTTCTGGTTTCGGCATGATCGGTTTGTCTGGGATTTGTATTGACTTTAGGGGGTATCCTCTATCCAAAAAATGTTTTTGTATTTCTGCGAGTCTTGTCTCCCATGCAGGGGTTGATTTCACTATACGTTTGATCCTTGTGTATTGGGATTTAGGTATTTATTTCTTTATGTGAGGTGCATGGAAGCTTGTAAAGTGAAGGAGATTGTTGCAATCTGTCGGTTGCGGTAGAGGTCGGTACTCATGGTGCCTGTTTTGGTTTTGAAAACTGTAGTATCTAGGAAATGGATGGTGTCCGAGTGATGCTGGATAGGGAATTGGAGTTCGGGATAAACGGAGTTTAGAAAAGTATGGAACTGTAAGAGTGTATCCAATGTTCCTTCCCAGATACAGAATACGTCATCAATGTAACATTTCCATGTCGTGACATGGGTAATGAAGTGTGGATTAGAGTAGAGGAAGGATTCCTCAAAGCATGCCATGTAATAATTAGCGTAAGGGGGCACCACATTAGACCCCATTGCGGTCCCCTGTAGCTGCAAGAAAAAATAATCGGCGAATAAAAAGAAGTTATTGTGTAAGACTAAGTGTTGTAGGTCCATGCATAAAGATATGGTTCCAGGGCTCAGTGTGGATGTCTGTAGGATCGATTTGACCGCTGCTAACCCCTTATCGTGTTTAATAGACGTGTATAGACTGGTTATGTCCCATGTGACTAGAATGGCATCTTGTTTTAGTGGAGGTAAGTTGTCAATCAGTTCCAAGAAGGAGGATGTGTCTAGTAGGAATGAACGTGTGTTCTTGACTAAAGGTCTCAAGATTTTCTCTAAGAAAATTGATAGAGGGGCCAGGATAGAGTCTGTAGAGGCTACTATTGGTTGGCCTGGTGGGTTGTTCAGACTTTTGCATAGTGAAAGCAAACCCTGCATGCGAGACAAGACTCGCAGAAATGTAAAAACCTTTTTTGGATAGAGGATACCCCCTAAAGGCAGTACAAATCCCAGACAAACCGATCATACCAAGACCAGAAAATACAAAATGGGTAGCGTTTGTTCACACGTTTCACCCAGCAGCCAATAAAATACTGAATAGCATTAGAACTCATTGGCCGTTACTACACAAGGCATACCCTCACGTAGAGGAATTTCAAAACCCAGTTCTATCTTGCACTCGCCGTAACAAAAACCTGAAAGACCTGTTGGTTAGAGCAGACATCGGGCCCCTAAGACCAACTACTAGGCAAACTGTCCTGTCCACCCAACGTAAAAGAACTTTTCCCTGCCTCCATTGTTCTCAATGTTCTAATATACAGAATGAGTCATCCGTCTATCACCCACAGTCAGGGAAACTTTTCCAGATCAACGATTACTTCACTTGCAATTATAACTACGTTGTATATGTACTTAAATGCCTGTACGGGAAGGCGTATGTAGGGGAAACCACGCAAAAAATCTGCAATCGCATTTGCCAACACAAATCAGCCATAAGACAGGAAAACCTACTACAACCAGTACCTGCGCACTTCCACGCAGCAGGCCACTCTATTTCACAACTGAGATTCCAGGTCCTAGAACATATACCAATACCAAGGAGAGGGGGCAACCGCGTAAAAATATTGAAGACCAGGGAAGCTTTTTGGATTCATAGACTGGATTGCCTGGAACCAAAAGGCATGAATATAGACTACGAGATCCAAAGTTTGACATAAACAATTAGGATGTACTCAAACCATATTAATTTGATATATGTTTTATAGTCAACATATATATATATATATATATATATATATATGGGGGTTCTACCATGATACCCTCTTCTTTTTGATCATTACATCGGTCAATACACGTTCTAGGTAACAGACACATGACGAGATACACACACGAGGTATCGCGAGACTTTGATCATTAGTAAGTGATTCTCGCTTAAGCACGAGGCCTGGGATGCACATGAAACGCAGGGATTTTGCGCAGGCACACATGCGGGATCTGACAATGAGACGTATTCCCGCGACATCTAGAGCGCTAATACTTGCATTCACCTAGCAAATCGAGACTTGGAACGCACATGGCACGCACGGACCTGGCGCATGCGCATTAGCCTGACATACAAGCGCGCGCTTCCTCAAAAGACGCCAAACGAGCGAGTGGGGAATGGCATCTTCCCATAAGTGCTGTTGCACACATCTGCTTCTGCCATCCTTTCCTCTCCACCACAGAGCGGCACCAGGTATTGTCACATTCCACCTACTCTAGATTACATGTCCCAAGAGGTTTATGGGTCACTGGTAACATTGCTTGGATCACTGGAACCATATCCATAGGCTCTAGAGAATGTGTCACTACCTTAATCAATTATGTACAGATACTACCCAGATATGCTTTCCAGTACCTCGGATCCATAACTAGGGCGACCATTCAATTCGACTTGGATTCCTGCCCTCACGGAACCTATGTTTAATATTATTATGTAGAAGATATTAACTGAATCCATGGCACAATACATGGGGTATTAAGAATAAGGATAAGAGAGAGAATGTTATGCGAATGCTAATTTAAGTGATTCCGCAGATCACCCTACTAGTAGATGTGTCAGCCGTTATGACATATCGATCTGTGTAATTGATGGAATTACAATATATGTGACCATAATGTTGATGTATACTTACCTTTGTCACTAACTGTATGTAATTTTCTGCTTGCGCTTTAGTTTGAGAAAGGCAGCGAGAGGACGAAACGTCACGCTCTAGCCACATATTGAATAAAAATCACCAAGCAAGAACCTCTATTGATGTACTGGAGTTTATTTTACACATTGAACGGGATAGGAATGTTGGTGCCATATAAAGTAGGAATCGACCGATTATCGGTTTTACCGATATTATCGACCGATATTCAGGATTTTGACTGTTATCGGTATCGGCATCTATTTTGCCTATATCCCGATAACGTATGGGGAACAAGGATCGTGCTGCTGACAGCGCTCTCCATGTTCCCTCAGCAGCACAGAGGAGAAGGAAGCAGTGTCTCCCTCCCCCTGTAATGAAGAGACATATGGGAAGAAGAGGGGAGGGGCTGTGGCCATTGCGCCATCAATGATGTTAACTTACTCTTTCAAATTGAACAGGAGACGGGAGCTGGCTGCAGAATAACATAGCCGGCTCCCGACCTCTATGAGCGGTAGCTGCGATCTGCGGTAGCCTCCTGTATATAAATAAATGAGAGATTTATTGTCACGGATGGTGTTAGCAGAAAACAAGAAGTAACAAATGAAGATCCGACTGACTTGATCCCAAACTAAGGAACAAAAGGGTGAGCCCTATTAAAGCCCTATAGCTCTCCCTGACTGCTCAGCCCATGCAAAGATCTCTGTGATAGAAAGTTGCATGTCCACGTGCCTAGACTGACTGACACCTGAATCCCCTATAATAGTGAGGGGACACGACCACCGGCTCTCTGCACTTAATACGGAGGGAGTCAGGGTCACCTAGAATCAAGCCAACAGGAAAACACAAATAACGGGATAGCCTTATCTGAGAAACCAGCAGTAGCAAACTTCTAGCAGTGAGCACAATCCAGGAAGTATTTTAAACCGCAAAGTGAGGCAGTATGGGATATAAAGGGAGGCAATCACTGCTAATAGATGACAGCTGGAAGAGGGAGAAGAGATGTCAAAGCGAAACCAAAACAAAAGAACATCATGCAGGAAGTACTGAAGAACGTCTGTCAGAACTTCTCAGAGACCTGGCGGTGACATTTATTTTCATTGGTGGCGCAGTGCGCCCCACCCAAGCCCACCAGTATTAATCATTGGTGGCAGTGGCCACAGGGTCCCCTCTCCCCTCCTCCTCCGATTGGAGCCCCAGCAGTGTAATCCTGGGGCTCCGGTCGGTTACCATGGCAGCCAGAACGCTACTGAAGCCCTGGCTGCCATGGTAAGCTCCATGCTGCTGTGTGCACAGAGCAGCAGGGACAGTGTGAGATCCTATTCACCCTCATAGATCTCTATCAGGGGTGAATAGGACAAGGGTTCTAGTCTCTAAGGGGGCTAAAAGTTAGTTAAAAAAAACCCCCACCAAAATATTAAGTATAAAAAAAGAAAATATAAGAAAAAGATTTACAAAAAACAAAAACTAGACGTTAACAATAAACATATTCATTTTCAGCAGATTTGTGTAGGAATTTTTATTTTTTTTTAAATGAAAATTCACTGAATATCAGTATACATTATCGGCTGAAAGTTCACAAATTATCGGTATCGGCCCTAAAAAATCAATATCGGTCGATCCCTAATATAAAGATTATTATTTGTATTTATTTCCCAACATCTCTACATTAGCATAGCAGCCTCTGTAATATGGCTGGCTAAACTGCATTATCAAACAATGGTATTGGTGAGTCACATGACAAAATTACATCACATGCAGGGGTAGACTGCGAATTTAAAGTGGCCCTGAAAATAAATCTCATAGTGGCTTTAGTAACATAGTTTACAAGACTGAAAAAACACATCTGTCCATCCAGTTCAGCCTGTTATCCTGCAAGTTGCATAAAGCAAAGTAGAGCAGGTCACCACTGTGGCCTGTGATTGGCTGCAGCAGTCAAGTGTACCCCCCAGTGATGGATGTTTTCAGCGCTGCAGGTAAAGGAAGAGCAAGCATGGAGGCAAAACTGAACCCAGTGGCACGGATCAGGTAAGTATGATCACCACCGTGGGCAAGCCACTCTGGGAGATCTGCATTAATCTTGGTTAGCCCCTTTAAGTACTGTGTATACAGTGATAGGGAAGGCAGGAATGTTAAAATACAAAAAAAAAAAACCATAACATCCCTGTCTTCTCTATGGGGAGTCTTGCTGTCATAGACAGTGGGCTTCCTGCTCCCGTAGCTGCATGATGGTTGTCTGGTAGCTACTGTTTGCAGTATAGCGTGGTACTACTTGTCCCATACTGCACTCTGTCTGTGAAAAAATAGCTGCTTCTTTGGATGTGAGGGCAGTTCCATTTTATTTTTGTGTACTTTAGAGAACCCTGAAGAAGCTCCAGCCTTCACCAAAGTAATTTTCATCTTCCAGCATTTATTCCTGATGCTTATATGTAAGGAGTTGCTTTATCTTTCTGACTCGTCTCGGGTTTCTTAAATCTTTATTTCCTCTTATCTTGGGATTACATTTTGGGGATTTGGAAACAATTACATGTTTTCCATAAAGTTATGGACTCAAGTTACAATGGTTGCGACATACAATGGTTGTCCTAGAACCAATTAACATTGTAATCTGAGGGACCACTGTAGACAACTTGTATTCAGCATTGCAGCCCCTGAGTGTTGTCACCCATCTTTCCCAGCACCCCAAAGGTCATTTTATTACTAAATAACTAGGCAATGGTCACCTGATATCTCCTTATAGTAAGAAGCAGGGCGGCACTACCTTAAATCGCGGTGCACGTGTCCGTGGAATGGCGTCCAGACAAATGTTTCAAAGGAAAGGACCGGCGCTTCGCTGATGTAGATCACTTATGGAATTTACCACGTATTTAAATTCCATCTGGGATGAACTTAAATTCACTGTACACCACAGTTCTGATAAAATTTCCTTTTTGGATACCTGGGTGACTAGGGACAAAGAAGGTAAAATACAGACGGATTTATTCGTGAAACCAACGGATAGGAACAGTTTGCTGTCCTTTTCAAGTAGTCACCCAGCAACCATCAAGGAATCTATTCCATATTCCCAATACCAGAGGGTTAGACGGATCGTTAGTGATAGGGATATGTGTCAAACAAGATTAGACGATATGACCAATAAATTTAGAGAGTGAGGATACCCCCCTGATTTATTGAAAATACAGCGTAATAAAGCTGAGACTACACCACCAGATAGAACTAAGAAAGAAACAAGGATCCCCTTAGTGATTAAATACCATCCCTGGTCCCAGCGCCTTAGGACTATTGTTAATCAACATTGGCACATATTATCCAAGTCCTATCCACGGATAGGAGAGTTCCAGAGGCCACCCATGATATGCTATAAACGGGCAGAAAATATTAGGGATAAAATAGTCCGGGCAGATGTGGGAAGTAATAAAATAGAAAGAGGACAGAGTTTTTTTTATCTACACCTAGACGGGGCACTTTTCCTTGTTTAAATTGTGTCAATTGTTCCAGCGTTATAAAGGGTTCATGTTTTTCCCACCCTCACTCAGGTGAAAATATTCCAATAAGGGGCACGTTCACTTGTGATAGTAGATTTGTGGTTTACATTCTTAAATGTCCATGTGGATTACTATATGTGGGGGAAACCTCGATGAGAATGAAGGACAGACTAAGTAAACACAAATCTACCATCCGTAAACAGAATTTATTACTCCCAATACCCCTTCATTTTCATGATAAAAAACACAACATCTCGCAGTTGAGGTATCAGATTATTGAAGGTGTATCATTACCCCGTCGAGGGGGTGACAGAAATAAATTGTTATTGAAAAGAGAGGCTTACTGGATCCATCGTCTTCAGACAATGGAGCCCAGGGGCCTCAATCGTGAGTACAATGTGTCCTGCTTCCTATAAGGCATTCGGCCTTATGCAATCTGATAAATATATTTCATTTTTTTCTTTAGCGTGATTAATCACTGCAAGAATGGACTATGTGACTGAAAATCTTCGCCAGTATGGAGTGGATATGTTTTTTGCGAATTTTCAATTGCGAATTTTTCAATTGCGAATTTTCAGTTGCGAATTTTCAATTGCAAATTTTCACTTGCGAATTTTTCAATGCGAATTTTTCATTGCGATTATTTGATATGCGAATTTTTATTTAATGAGGGAGGCGGAGCTCCTTTGATGATGTCAGTTCCTTTGTGTTTCACTTATGTATAAATAGCTGGAGTGTAAGATGTTTTATGCAGTCTGATGAAAGCACATTTGTGCTGAAACACGTCACTATGCCATTTGAATATGTGACTGAATAAATCTACATTGTGATCTACATCAGCGAAGTGCCGGTCCTTTCCTTTGAAACGTTTGACTGATATCTCCTTAGGGATATCCCCCACACCACAGCTCCAGATTGCGAACCTAATCAATTGAATGGGTCCGCATCCGGCCTAACTCAAGTCTTTCATTTTCTATCCTCCCAGGTCTCTACAAATAGCACAATAGACTTCACAGTGTTTGAAAGGCTCTGTAAATATAGAGCTTTAGAGAAGGGTACTCTCTCCCTTCTTTATTCTTCCCTGAATTCACCACTTTCTGATACCAAATTGGCCTTTATGCATGGCTGGGAGATAGATCTGGGGGAGGCCCCTTACATTGGAGCAGTGGAATGGGTGTTGCACGATGATCAGTAAGGGAAGTTGGCAGGTTACCTTAATGGAGACCTTTTTACAGATACTTCACAGAATTTATATGGTGCCCTCTAGATTACACCTCATTTATCCAATGGTGTCTACTTTAGGTTTTAGAGGTTGACAAGAAACCAGCAACACTCTTCATGTTTGGAGGACTTGTCCCATAGTGAGACGGTTTTGGACCAACATCAAAAGAGGACTATTTGAGGCGTTTGGGAAGGACCTCCCCTTGTTGGCACCTGTATATCTGCTAGGCCTTAAACCGCCAACATTCAACAACACTGCCTATAAGCTTCTACAATATATTTTTACTCTGTACTGTTTGTAATGCCGTGGGCTCCTATGACCAGTTTTAAAGACGGTCAGGGATACAAAAAAGTCACTTCAACACAGTTTATTGCTTGTTCCAGAGAAACTTACAATTCAGTTCAGCCCGGACAAGTAATCAGTTCATGTCATTCACAATAAAGTCAAGCAGTCTCTGGGCTCCTTTAGAAGCGTCCACAGGCCAGTGTTTGCTTCACACGTGCCTTGCAGCGTGTGAGCTGCAGCCTCTCACACAACGGACACACCCTGCCTAATGCTGCTGACTTTTAAACGCAATCGTGGACATGGGCCACATATCAACCCAGGAGTGGATCGTGGGGAGTAAGCACCCACCCAGCTCTTTGCTTACTCCCAGTAAAAGCCAAGCCCGGATTAGCTATAACCAGCTATACTAGCTAACAACAGTGTATCTATCTTAGTGGACACTCTTGCTCAGGGGTGCACAACCTTTCAAAGGGCAGCAAAAAACAAAGTTAATCAGCGCTTGTTTGCATCAGACTATTACACAAGCTAATGCAAAGTGACTGGGGAGGAATGATCGCTACAACAGTCATTCCTCCGTCATTCACTTGTATCGATTATCGGTAGCACATTCCTGATTACACGGTGAGATGTGCTTACCATAATTGTACGTCTTTCATCCTGATCAAATATGCAAATCAGCTGACAAACGAGTGATTCCTTGTTTATCGGCTGATCAGCGGCACGATTATAACGGCCAGATATCAGGAATGAGCGCTCCTATCAACACTTGTTCCCAGTAATTGTCCTGAATATCGTGCCGTGTAACAGGGGCTTAGAGATTTCCTGGTAAAAAATGATTTTTAACATGTTCCTGCAGCATGGGCCTAAAACCGAAGATTCATACTTTCCTGCTCCCCGCCGCTCCCGCTGTCTCCATCTTCTGGTTCTGGCGCTGTTTACATCCGGTTCGATATGAGCATAGTCACTTGTACCTCTCCAGCCAATGACTGGCTTCAGTGGTAATGTGGCCACAAGCAGCGTTTCACCGCTAAAGTCAGTCATTTGCTGGAGAGGTGCTCCGGGACCATAAGATGGAGACAGTGAGAGCAGCACGGAACAGGAAAGTAGGAATCTTCTGTTTCAGGGACCTTGCTGCCGGAACTGGCTAAAAATCATTTTAACTAGGAAACTCCTTTAACTGGTGACGTTTCCTTCCTGCCTCCTATTCACAAATGAGCGCTTTACTTCACTGCAGAGGACAGCACTCACTGTTATTACCACCTTCTGCACCCCCAGATATACTGTAGGTGCCCTGCAATAACCAGTAAGCATTTTCCCTGAAGGCTCACACACACGGCCATTGTTTTAGTCCGCATCTGAGCTGCATTTTTTTTTATGTGACTTGGATGTGGACCCATTCCCTTCAACGGGGCCGAAAAAGATGCGGACAGCACATGTGCTGTCCACACCCATTACTCTGGTCCACAAAATGCAGAACACACATGGCTGGTGTCCTGCGCACCAAAAGATAAGGTTACGTGTATGAGGCCTTACTAGCAGGGAAAGCACTTATTGGTTAACCCTTTAATGACCAGGCCTGAAAAGGCCTTAATGGGGTTGTCTCATCATGGACAATGAGGGCATATTGCTAGGATATGGCCCTATTGTCTTTTAGGTGCGGGTCCCACAGCTGGGACCTGCACCTATATTGAAAACGGAGCCCCTCAAGTGAAGGAGGGCGCACTGCGCATGCACAGCCGCCCTGAATTAATTTTCTACGGGGCCGGCGAAAATAGCCGAGCACTGGCTCGGCTATTTCTGTCGACCCCATAGAAATGAATGGGAGTGGGGATGCGCATACGTGCTGCGCTCCCATTCACTTCTATGGGTAGCCGGCTTGGTGGTGGCCGGACAGGAGTCCTCCAGCCACCACCTTGCGGGGCTCCGTTCTCGATATAGGTGCGGGTCCCAGGGGTGGGAACCACACCTATAAGACAATGGGGCCATACCCTAGCGAAATGGCCCCATTGTCTGAGATGAGACAACCCCTTTAATGACCAGTCACTTTTTTTAGATTTAGCGCACGTGGTTCAAACACTTGTAACTTTTGCACCTTTTTATTACATAACACAGGGCTTTTTAATATATTTATTTTTGTTAAATGGACAGCAGCCTGCCCATTTAACCACTACAGGACCGCCGTACGCAGGATTGCGTCCTGCCGGCGGCCCTGCTCTTCTGGGTAAACGCATATACGCGTCCTCCCGCGCGAGCCGAGATTTCCTGTGAACACGCGCACAAAGGCGCGCGCGTTCACAGGAACGGAAGGTAAGCGAGTGGATCTCCAGCCTGCCAGCGGCGATCGCTCGCTGGCAGGCTGGAGATGTGATTTTTTTAACCCCTAACAGGTATATTAGAAGCTGTTTTGATAACAGCGTCTAATATACCTGCTACCTGGTCCTCTGGTGGTCCCTTTTGTTTGGATCGACCACCAGAGGACTCAGGCAGCTCAGTAAAGCACCAAACACCACTACACTACACTACACCCCCCCCCCCTGTCACTTATTAACCCTTTATGAACCACTGATCACCCCTGATCACCCCATACAGACTCCCTGATCACCCCCTGTCATTGATCACCCCCCTGTAAGGCTCCATTCAGATGTCCGTATGATTTTTACGGATCCACGGATACATGGATCGGATCCGCAAAACACATGCGGACGTCTGAATGGAGCCTTACAGGGGGGTGATCAATGACAAGGGGGTGATCACGCATATAGACTTCCTGATCACTTCCCTGTCATTGATCACCCCCCTGTAAGGCTCCATTCAGATGTCCGTATGTGTTTTGCGGATCCGATCCATGTATCCGTAAAAATCATACGGACGTCTGAATGGAGCCTTACAGGGGGGTGATCAATGACAAGGGGGTGATCACGCATATAGACTTCCTGATCACTTCCCTGTCATTGATCACCCCCCTGTAAGGCTCCATTCAGACGTCCGTATGATTTTTACGGATCCATGGATCGGATCCGCAAAACACATGCGGACGTCTGAATGGAGCCTTACAGGGGGGGTGATCAATGACAGAGGGGTGATCACCCATATACACTCCCTGATCACCCCCTGTCATTGATCACCCCCCTGTAAGGCTCCATTCAGACGTCCGTATGATTTTTACGGATCCATGGATCGGATCCGCAAAACACATGCGGACGTCTGAATGGAGCCTTACAGGGGGGTGATCAATGACAGGGGGTGATCAGGGAGTGTATATGAGGTGATCACCCCCCTGTCATTGATCACCCCCCCTGTAAGGCTCCATTCAGACGTCCGTATGTGTTTTGCGGATCCGATCCATGTATCCGTAAAAATCATACGGACGTCTGAATGGAGCCTTACAGGGGGGTGATCAATGACAGGGGGGTGATCAGGAAGTCTATATGGGTGATCACCCCCTTGTCATTGATCACCCACCTGTAAGGCTCCATTCAGACGTCCGTATGTGTTTTGCGGATCCGTAAAAATCATACGGACGTCTGAATGGAGCCATACAGGGGGGTGATCAATGACAGGGGGGTGATCAGGGAGTCTATATGGGTGATCACCCCCCTGTCATTGATCACCCCCCCCTGTAAGGCTCCATTCAGACATTTTTTTGGCCCAAGTTAGAGGAAATATTTATTTATTTTTTGTTTGTTTTTTCTTACAAAGTCTCATATTCCACTAACTTGTGTAAAAAAATTTAATCTCACATGAACTCACCATACCCCCCACGGAATCCAAATGCGTAAAAAATTTTTAGACATTTATATTCCAGACTTCTTCTCACGCTTTAGGGCCCCTAAAAAGCCAGGGCAGTATAAATACCCCACATGTGACCCCATTTCAGAAAGAAGACACCCCAAGGTATTCCGTGAGGGGCATATTGAGTCCATGAAAGATTGACATTTTTGTCCCAAGTTAGCGGAAAGTGAGACTTTGTGAGAAAAAACAAAAAAGAAATCAATTTGCGCTAACTTATGCAAAAAAAATTCTATGAACTCGCCATGCCCCTCATTGAGTACCTTGGGGTGTCTTCTTTCCAAAATGGGGTCACATGTGGGGTATTTATACTGCCCTGGCTTTTTAGGGGCCCTAAAGCGTGAGAAGAAGTCTGGGATCCAAATGTCTAAAAATGCCCTCCTAAAAGGAATTTGGGCCACTTTGCGCATCTAGTCTGCAAAAAAGTGTCACACATCTGGTATCGCCGTACTCAGGAGAAGTTGGGGAATGTGTTTTGGGGTGTCATTTTACATATACCCATGCTGGGTGAGATAAATATCTTGGTCAAATGCCAACTTTGTATAAAAAAATGGGAAAAGTTGTCTTTTGCCGAGATATTTCTCTCACCCAGCATGGGTATATGTAAAATGACACCCCAAAACACATTCCCCAACTTCTCCTGAGTATGGCGATACCACATGTGTGACACTTTTTTGCAGCCATGGTGGGCAAAGGGGCACATATTCCAAAGTGCACCTTTCGGATTTCGCAGGCCATTTTTTACACATTTTGATTGCAAAGTACTTCTCACGCATTTGGGCCCCTAGAATGCCAGGGCAGTATAACTACCCCACAAGTGACCCCATTTTGGAAAGAAGACACCCCAAGGTATTTTGTGATGGGCATAGTGAGTTCATGGAAGTTTTTATTTTTTTGTCACAAGTTAGTGGAATATGAGACTTTGTAAGAAAAAAATAATATAAAATCATCATTTTCCGCTAACTTGTGACAAAAAATAAAAAATTCTAGGAACTCGCCATGCCCCTCAAGGAATACCTTGGGGTGTCTTCTTTCCAAAATGGGGTCACTTGTGGCGTAGTTATACTGCCCTGGCATTCTAGGGGCCCAAATGCATGAGAAGTACCTTGCAATCAAAATGTGTAAAAAATGGCCTGCGAAATCCGAAAGGTGCACTTTGGAATATGTGCCCCTTTGCCCACCATGGCTGCAAAAAAGTGTCACACATGTGGTATCGCCATACTCAGGAGAAGTTGGGGAATGTGTTTTGGGGTGTCATTTTACATATACCCATGCTGGGTGAGAGAAATATCTCAACAAAAGACAACTTTTCCCATTTTTTTATACAAAGTTGGCATTTGACCAAGATATTTATCTCACCCAGCATGGGTATATGTAAAATGACACCCCAAAACACATTCCCCAACTTCTCCTGAGTACGGCGATACCAGATGTGTCACACTTTTTTGCAGCCTAGGTGGGCAAAGGGGCACACATTCCAAAGTGCACCTTTCGGATTTCACCGGTCATTTTTTACAGATTTTGATTGCAAACTTCTTCTCACACATCTGGGCCCCTAGAATGCCAGGGCAGTATAACTACCCCACAAGTGACCCCATTTTGGAAAGAAGACACCCCAAGGTATTTTGTGATGGGCATAGTGAGTTCATGGAAGTTTTTATTTTTTGTCACAAGTTAGTGTTTTTTTTGCCCAAACATTTTTTTTTATCAAAGACATGTAGAACAATAAATTTAGAGAAAAAATTATATATGGATGTCGTTTTTTTTGCAAAATTTTACAACTGAAAGTGAAAAATGTCATTTGTTTGCAAAAAAATCGTTAAATTTCGATTACCGTATTTTTCGCCCTATAAGACGCACCGGCCAATAAGACGCACCTAGGTTTTTAAGGAGGAAAAAATAAAATAAAAAAATTTGAACCAAAAGGTGTGCCTAATGGTGTTATGTGGGATCTGGGGATGGCACTGTTATGGGGGGGTCGGTGGATGGCATTGTTATGGGGGTCTGTGGATGGCACGGTTATGGGGATCTGTGGATGGTACTGTTATAGGGGTCTGTGGATGGCACTGTTATGGGGGGTCCGTGGATGGCACGGTTATGGGGATCTGTGGATGGCACGGTTATGGGGATCTGTGGATGGCACGGTTATGGGGATCTGTGGATGGCACGGTTATGGGGATCTGTGGATGGCACGGTTATGGGGATCTGTGGATGGCACGGTTATGGGGATCTGTGGATGGCACGGTTATGGGGATCTGTGGATGGCACGGTTATGGGGGGCACTGTGGATGGCACGGTTATGGGGGGCACTGTGGATGGCACGGTTATGGGGGGCACTGTGGATGGCACTGTTATTGGGGACTGTGGATGGCACTGTTATGGGGGATCTGTTGATGACACATAAATAGCATTTTACGCTATGTGTCCACAGACCCCCATAACAGTGCCATCCATAGAATGACCCCCAATAGGGATGAGGGGCCGGCATCCAGCTCTGTAATTACAGCGGGCCCGGTGCAGTCACTGTATTCTGCTACACCGGGCCCGCTCACTGTAGGAATCCTAACTGCAGGCAATGCTAACAGTCTTTTATCCAGCCTGTACTTACGATACTAACTTTCCGGCAGGAGGCTGAACTGGTGGGCGGGCGCTTACAACGTAACTCACTATGTCACGCGCCGGCTCTCCCTTCTTCATTCATAAAGTGGGCGGAGCCGGCGCGTGACATAGTGAGTTACGTTGTAAGCGCCCGCCCACCAGTTCAGCCTCCTGCCCGCTGCCTGCCGGAAAGTTAGTATCGTAAGTACAGGCTGGATAAAAGACTGTTAGCATTGCCTGCAGTTAGGATTCCTACAGTGAGCGGGCCCGGTGTAGCAGAATACAGTGACTGCACCGGGCCCGCTGTAGTTACAGACCTGGATGCCGGCCCCTCCTCCCTCATCCATGCCCACTAATACACCCACCACCGCGCTGCGCAACATGCGGTCGGCGGTATACAAAGTCAAGTATTCGCCACATAAGACGCACTGCCTTTCCCCCCACAATTTTTTTGGGGAAAAAGTGCGTCTTATAGGGCGAAAAATACGGTAATAACAAAAAAAGTAAAAATGTCAGCAGCAATGAAATACCACCAAATGAAAGCTCTATTAGTGAGAAGAAAAGGAGGTAAAATTTGTTTGGGTGGTAAGTCGCATGACCGAGCAATAAACGGTGAAAGTAGTGTAGTGCAGAAGTGTAAAAAGTGGCCTGGTCATTAAGGGGGTTTTAGCTAGCGGGGTTGAAGTGGTTAAAGAGGACCTTTCACTAATATACAAACTAAAAACTAACTATATCTGTGGGCAGAGCGGCGCCCAGGGGTCCCCCTGCACTTACTAGTATGCCTGGGCGCCGCTCCGTTCCGTCTGTTGAATTGGACTGATTTTTTTGTAGGAGGCGTGTCCCTTGCTGTAGTGCTGGCCAATCGCAGCGTACAGCTCATAGCCTGGCTATGAGCTGTGCGCTGCGATTGGCCAGCACTGCAGCAAGGGACACGCCTCCTACAAAAAAATCAGTCCAATACAACAGACGGAGCTGAGACACCGGAGCATATACCGGGCGAACGGAGCGGCGCCCAGGCATACTAGTAAGTGCAGGGGGACCCCTGGGCGCCGCTCTGCCCACAGGTATAGTTAGTTTTGAGTTTGTATATTAGTGAAAGGTCCTCTTTAACAGTGAGTTCCAGAGCACCCCACCCTCTTGACAGTGACCTCCACAGGGGCCTGTCCCCTTAACAGTGACCTTTACAGCACCCACCCCTTAACACTGACCATAGGTTACAGTCCCATTAACTATGACCTCCACCATTCTTAGCCCTCTTAACAGAGACCTCTACAGCGACTGCCCCTTTAACAGTAAGGGTCCATTCACACGTCCGTAGTGTATTGCGGATCCGCAATATACCCGGCCGGCACCCCCACAGAACTGCCTATTCTTGTCTGCAATTGTGGACAAAAATAGAACATGTTCTATTTTGTTTGGGAGCCGCCGACCGGAAGATTGGGGCTGCTCTCCGGAAATGCGGATCTGGACAGCACACTGTGTGCTGTCCGCATCTCTTCCGGCCCCATAGAGAATGAATAGGTCCTGATGTGTTGCAGAATGGATCCGGACCCATTCTACGGATGTGTGAATGGACCCTAACTGCAACAGTACCCCGCTTCATTAACAGGCACCTCCACTGTACCCTGCTCCCTTAACAGTGAACTCACAGTACCACACTGCCTCTTTAATAGTGGCCTCCACAGTCCCCTCCTCCCTTAACAGTGACCTCCACAGTGCCAGCCCCTTTAACAGCGATCTCTACAGAGGCCTGTCCCCTTAACAGTAACACCCCCAGCACCCTCCCCTTTAACAGTGATCTTCACAGCGGCCCCCCTGTTTTTGTGGAATATGTGAGATGAAAACCTCTATATAAAATCATGGGCACAATAGGGTTGTTTCGGGTATAGAATTTTCGATACCCAATCGATACTTTTGTTCCGGTACCATATTGATACCAGGATTTGCCTTTTATAGATACTTGGCTGTGCTACTGCACAGCCCAGTATCAGAGAACATGGCTCACGCTGCTCTCAGAGCGGCCATGTTCCCTCAGCAGCACTGGCAGAAGGAAGCAGTCTCTCCCTCCCCCTGTGCCGCTGCTGCCACCAATGGGAACGAAGGGGAGGGTGCACTACGCCACCAATGATAACTAACGTTTAATACATTACAAATACAGGCGGCAGAAACCCATTGCCGGCAACTGACCTGACGCCCTGCTGCGGTCCGTGGCAATTAACCCCTCAGGTGCCACACCTGAGGGGTAAACTGCCGCTGATCGCAGATCCCTGTCAGAGGTCTGGTGCCGGCAATGTGATACTGTCGCCGGCTGTATTTGTAATGTATTAAACGTTAACTATCATTGGTGGCGCAGTGCACCCTCCCCCCGTATTAAACTCATTGGTGGTGCAGTGCCCCCTCCCCCCACTATTAAAATCATTGGTGGCAGTAGCCCCAGGGTCCCCTCCTTCTCATTGGTGGCAGTGGTAGCTTCTGATCAGAGCCCCAGCAGTGTAATCCTGGGTCTCCGATCGGTTACCATGGCAGCCAGGACGCTACTGAAGCCCTGGCTGGCATAGTCGGCTCCCTGCTGCTGTGTGCACAGAGCACAGAGCAGCAGGGACAGTGTGAGGTCCTATTCACCCTAATAGAGCTCTATCAGGGTGTTCAGGACAAGGGATGAGATATCCCAGGTTCTAGCCCCTAAGGGGGGGGGGGAAATGATTAATAAAAACTAAAAAAAAAAATATAAAAAGAATATTAAGTATAAATCACCCCCTTTCCCAATTTTACATATAAAATAAATAAACAATAACTAAATAAACAATACATATCACCACATCCGAAAAGTCCAAACTATTAAAATATAAAAAAAATCTCCTATGCGGTAAACGCCGTAAAAGAAAAACGATGCGATTCACCATTTTGTTTAGTCACCTTGTCCCCCCCAAAATAGGATAGGACCAGAGCTGTTGCGATACCAAATTTTGATTCGGTTTCGATACCATAAAAAAATATTGCAATACTCAATCCCACATGAAAAAAATTTAACAAAAAAGGCGAATCGCGCAGATTTTTTTTATATTTTAATAGTTTCAATTTTTCGGACGTGGCAATGTTTATTTATTGTTTATATATTTTATATGTAAAATTGGGAAAGGGGGTGATTTATACTTAATATTTTGGTATGTGGTTTTCAAACTTAATATATATATTTTTTACAGTTTATTTAATAACTATCCTGGGATCTTTTCATCCCTTGTCCTATTCACCCTGATAGAGCTCTATAAGGGTCCATTCACACGTCCTGGTTTTTTTCATCCTGAAAAACGGTCCGTTTTTTGCGGATCCGTTGTTCCTGAAAATATTTCCGTATGTCATCCGTTTTTTGCGGATCCGCAAAAACGGAAACATGTATACATTTCAATAATCAAATAAAGTTGTTTGGATTTCTTTGAAAAAAATAAATAAAAAATATGTGTTTCCAGGAACGGAATCCGCAAAAAACGGATGACATACGGAATGACATCCGAATGTCATCCGTTTTTTGCGGATCCATTGACTTTGTATTGTACCAGGATCCGATTTTTCAGGACAAGAATAGGACATGTTTTATATTTAAACGGACATGCGGAACGGAACAACGGAAACGGACAGCACACATTGTGCTGTCCGATTTTTTCCAGGACCCATTGAAAATGAATGGGTCCAGATCTGGTCCTGATCTGTTCCTGAAAAAACGGAACAGATCAGGAAAGAAAAAACGGACGTATGAATGGACCCTAAGGGTGAATAGGACCTCACACTGTCCCTGCTGCTCTGTGCTTTGTGCACAGGGCAGCAGGGAGCTGACTATGGCAGCCAGGGCTTCAGTAGCATCCTGGCTGCCATGGTAACCGATTGGAACCCCAGGATTACACTGATGGGGCTCCGATCAGAAGTTGCCGCTGCCACCAATAAGGAGGAGGGGAGGGGACCCTGTCACCAATGATTATAATACTGTGGGGGTTGAGGGCATCCTGTGCCACAATTGATAATTAACCCTTAATACAGGAGGCGGGTACTGGCAGCAGATCAGCGGCAGTTAACCCCTCAGGTGCCACACTTGAGGGGTTAACTGCCACTGATCACAGCTCCCTGTCAGAGGCAGGATGTCGGCTATGCGATTCTGCTGCCGGCACCTGCCTCCTGTATTAAAAGTTAAAGACGACCTTATATGGGTTCGGACTTTTTTAAGCAGCAGGCTACACAGAGATGTCCCAGCACTTACTATTATTCCTGGGCGCCGCTCCGTTCGCCAGCTGTGCCCCATTACTGTCTCCTGCTCCATATGCTAATTACTATCGGAGCAATGGGGAGGAGACAGCAGCTTCTCTAGTGGACGTTCCTTCTCCCCTGGCTAAAGTGCTGTCAAATCACAGCGCAGGGAGAAGGAATGCCCACTAGAGAAGCTGCTGTCTCCTCCCCATTGCTCCGATAGTAATTAGCATATGGAGCAGGACTGCAGGAGACGGTAACGGGACACAGGCGCACAGCGGATGAACGGAGCAGCGCACAGAAATAATAGTAAGTGCTGGGACATCTCTGGGCGCCGCTCTGTGTAGCCTGCTGCTTAAAGTCCGGACAAAGGAAAAGTACTATCATTGGTGGTGCAGTGCGCCCTCCTCCGCCCCTCTCTACGTTCATTGGTGGCAGCAGCAGTACAGGGGGAGGGAGAGACTGCTTCCTTCTCCCCTGTGCTGCTGAGGAAACATGAGTGCACTGACTACAGCGCGCTCATGTTCAGAGATACTAGACCGCAGCCCAGTATCGAAAAAATGGAAATCCCGGTATCTTATCGATACTGGGACAAAAGCATTGATTGGTTATCGAAATTTCAATACCCGCAACAACCCTAGATAGGACTGTTCGATTATGGGCCGGAAGTTCCCATAAAATGTGGAATGCACGTGGCTTTTTTTTTGTGTGGTATCGAGTATCGCAATACTTTTTTATGGTATTGAAACCGAATCAAAATTTTGGTATCTAAACAACCCTAGTACATAGAGTGGGACAGATTTACTGATCATATAGATCAGTGATGGCGTACCTTTTAGAGACCGAGTCACGAAACTGCAACCCTACAACACACTTATTTATCTCAAAGTGCCAGCACAAGTTAACCTGAATACCACAGTGCAATATAGTATATCTTCCATGTTCTTTATCATTTAGCTATAATAGCCTGCCTGCATTCAATGCACTGCCTGTGCTGTTCATAGTGCGTTCTGCGCTAATGAATGGCAGGAAAAGTCTAAGGCATATTGGTACACCTGAGACTTTTTCCAGGGTGCGGGTGCCCACATAGAGGACTCAGGAGTGCTACATATGGCATCTGTGCCCTAGGTTAGTCACCACTGGTATAGATGGTGTAAAGTTAGGCTGTCTAGAAATCTGGTACATGGATGGACACTTTTGCCTTACTTTCTACCAACTATTGGTTGGATTTGTTTGAGACTGAATTTTATTCAATCGTGGCACATTTTGTTGCAAATTAGGCCATGCCCCTGTCTGCTAAGTCTACACACTACAGTCTAACTTTATAGCAACTCTTCATTGGCTTAGTTTGTGACATAATTTTATGCCACAATTGTGTCGCAATTTGTTGCATACTGGGCAATAGGCCTGCACAATATATCGCCAAAGCAATCGCAATAAATCGCCATATCGCAATCGCCAATTGGCCGACCCAAAAATCCTGCAATTTTATTACCATATTTTTCGCTTTATAAGACAAACTTTTTTCCCCCCAAAAGTGGGGGGAAAATGGCAGTGTGTCCTATAAAGCGATGGTTGACACGGATGTATCGCCGGCCGCTATGCTGCACAGCGTGGCCGGCGATACATCAGTTACAGTATGGGGAGGGAGGAGGGGCTGGAGGCAAGTCGGTATTTTAATGAACAAATGTTCTATTTATCTGTTCTGTGCAAAGCTATTAAGAAAATGGCAAGTTTTATATTTTGTACTTTTGC
The DNA here is from genome assembly GCF_014858855.1 of Bufo gargarizans. Lineage (NCBI taxonomy): Eukaryota > Metazoa > Chordata > Amphibia > Anura > Bufonidae > Bufo > Bufo gargarizans. The sequence continues at coordinate 238,060,297 of NC_058084.1, forward strand.
AGTAAAGTAAAAGATGTTTTATTTTGAAAAACACTGTGCATTTCAGTTCTTGAGTTAAGCATAACTACATTTCAGCATTATCAGTAATTTCTGTGTGCTTTTGCCTTGAAAATCCAAGCAAATAGACCTCTAGCACAATTCCCTTAAAATATCGCATTGCATATCGTTATCGCAATTTTTAGGGCCCTAATCGCAATCACACAAAATTCCGATATCGTGCAACCCTACTGGTCAAATACCCAAAATCGGCTTTGGTTCCCAGTTCGGTTCCAAGTTTTGAAGTGGTTTTTCACATTAAAAATCAACTACATAAGTTATTCAACGAAGTCACGCACGACTTCGCAATAACTCATCAGAGCCCATACATTCTAATACCATACGGAGACGAATTTCCGTTCAGTATTATTCTGAAGTTTTGAAGAAAGTGACTTTGGACGAAGCATCTGAAGCTCACAGTCACGCAGCCTTTTCAATTAAGCCACGCTGTTTATCGGGTTATGCATACTGCAGGGACACACTGGGGAATCCTCCTGCTGCATTAGCCTGAGAGACTGGGAGAAATAGGTCAGGAAACAGTCACTCACGGTGGAGGCAACTGGGAGGTGTAGAAAAAGCCAGACATTGTGGAAGCCCTAGCTCAGGCATGGCCTACCTGCGGCTCTCCAGCTGTTGTAAAACTACAACTCCCACAATGCCCTGCTGTAAGCTGATAGCTGTTGGCAGCCTGGGCATGATGGGAATTGTAGTGTTGCAACAGCTGGGGAGCCTCAGTTGGCCATTCCTGCCCTAGCTGAAGGAATTTTTCTCAGTGTTTTCCACGATCCAGAAAAGAAGCTGAAAGCTTCCACAGGAAGGTGAAGTAAGAAACCAGTAAATTGCTCCACCAGTTCATAGACACGAGCAAAAAATCTACATCGCAGACCACTCCAAACCTACACAGGGCTTTTTCAAAATGGGCGGGTACACCAGGAAGCTGCGACACGGTCGGCCTTGTCACGTGACCATGATGTCATCAAGCTCCTTGAGCTCTATAGGAACTAGTAGTTACTGATCTAGCAGGCTGGAGGAATCTATGGTGTCAAGAGTGTGAACGGCAGAAACGACGCTGCTTCTTTGGGCATGCTAACCATGAGACACGCCATTTTCCTGCCTCTCAGTGACCCGGCCTGCGTCCTAGTCCTCCTGGTAAGTGGGCGATGCCTTGCCCTGATTTTCAGCACTAGTGTAGCCCCGTCCATTCAGCAGAGCAGTGGCCTGACCGCACACTTTCGAGATTCACCCTTCCTTCTGCGGTGCGGGTTTCGGTGGGCTCCTTCTGACTCCCCATAGTGTTGGGAATCACGCAGCCCACCGCACCGCCCGGTCCCCCCCTCCCCGCTCAGCCAATCACAGCCCGGTTCTCTGGAGTCCTGCGTTGTGTCTGCCTGTGATTGGCTGATAACCCGGAACTCCGTCCCGCACCGGTACTGCGCTCGCTGTGTGAGCAGGCGGCGGCTGCCTGGCGTTATATTGAATAAGTCATAAACCGCCTCCATTCGGTTCAGAGCGGCTGAGCTCTTCATTGAGCCCTGGATGCGATCTGCGCAGAGTGCCATAGATTCACCTTGTGGCCTCTATAATTAGAAGACAGGCCAAGTTATTTTAGGTGTGGGCCAGGCCCTGTAGCCGAAACCATGAGTGGACACTAGGGATGAGCGAATCGACTCCGGATGAAACGTCCAAAGACGATATTCATAAAGCTTTGTTCTAATACTGTACTGAGCAGGATCTCCGTACATTAGAATGTATTGGCTCAGATGAGCCGAAGTTATTGCTTCGTCAAGTCGCGTTAGACTTGGAGCAATAACTTCACAAATTAATTTGTACTGTAAAAAAACATTTCCGGAACTTGGGTTCTGTTCCAAGGTAGCAATAACTTCAGCTCATTGGAGCCAATACATTCTAATACTGTACGGATCCCCTGCTCTGTACAGTATTAGAACAAAGTTTTATGCGAATCGACTTCTGATGTTTCATCCAAAGTCGATTCGCTCATCCCTAATGGACACTAAAGCTTTTATTACATACACAATACATATACATGGACAAGAATAGGACATGTATATTTTTGTTGATGTCACGGAATGGATGTGCAGATGCAGACCAGTGTCCTGTCTGGATCTTTTGTAGCCCCATAGAAGTGGATGGGTCCTTCTGTAATATATAAATATATATACACACACAGTCATGATTCGAGTCTATGTTGGCTTACTTTGTCAGTCATCAAATGGTGCATCTGTCACCAGGATCAACCCTATTAATCATGGTGAATAAAATAAACTCTCTAAGGGCTCTTTCACACTTGCGTTCTTGTCTTCCGGCATAGAGTTCCGTCGTCGGGGCTCTATGCCGGAAAAATCCTGATCAGGATTATCCCCATGCATTCTGAATGGAGTGAAATCCGTTCAGGATGCATCAGGATGTCTTCAGTTCCGGAACGGAACGTTTTTTTGGCCGGAGAAAATACCGCAGCATGCTGCGCTTTTTGCTCCGGCCAAAAATCCTGAAGACTTGCCGCAAGGCTGGATCCGGAATGAATGCCCATTGAAAGGCATTGATCCGGATCCGGCCTTAAGCTAAACGTCGTTTCGGCGCATTGCCGGATACGACGTTTAGCTTTTTCTCAATGATTACCATGGCTGCCGGGACGCTAAAGTCCTGGCAGCCATGGTAAAGTGTAGCGGGGAGCAGCATACTTGCTGTCCGTGCGGCTCCCGGGGCGCTCCAGAGTGACGTCGGGGCGCCCCACGCACATGGATGACGTGATCGCATGGCACGTCATCCATGCGCATGGGGCACTCTGACGTCACTCTGGAGCGCCCCGGGAGCCACGCGGACTGTAAGTATGCCGCTCCCCGCTCCTACTATGGCAACCAGAACTTTAATAGCGTCCTGGCTGCCATAGTAACACTGAAAGCATTTTGAAGACGGATCCGTCTTCAAATGCTTTCAGTACACTTGCGTTTTTCCGGATCCGGCGTGTACCTCCGGCAAGTGGAGTACACGCCGGATCCGGACAACGCAAGTGTGAAAGAGGCCTAATGCTGCAAACAGATGTACTGTTGTAGCATTATAATCATTTTTTTTTTTAAGCAGATGAGGATGAGATCAGCTTTATTGGAGCACCATGGAGCTAGCCTAGCCACTCAGAGCACCACTTCCTCCTCTCCATGCTTGCACTGGTGGTAATGTATTTGTGCATGTGCAGTTGGTCGCAGGAGGCCCCCCTGAGATTTAGGGCTCATGTACACGACCGTAGCCTGTTTTGCCATCTGCATTTTGCAGAATAGAATGTCAGGTCCGTAATAGAACTGTCCTATCCCTGTCTGTAATAAGGACAAGAATACGGCATGTTCTATTTTTTGTGCATCTTTCGCGGCCCCATTGATGTGACTGGGTCAGCATCTGACCCACAAATAAATGCGGATCAGATATGGACTAAAACAGCGGTCGCATGCGTGAGCCCTAACACTGCGCTAGTGCCGTTGACTATGTTGCTGTACAGACAGCACGATCTGCCTCCCAGAAACGTTGATTTAGGTGATCACATCAGCTATGCTTTCACCCAATGAACGGGTTGCTCTCTGTGTCAACAGAATTAATGCTGACTGGCCTTTGCAGACTGTTTAGACTGCATTAGGATACCTGCTCTAATGATTCTATAGTCATTTAGTAGTGATTGGAGTTAGGCTCTATCTACCTAAAGGAGTTGGCCACCTTATGGGATTTTTGGGGCATCCCCTCCCCTCCTGGCCAGATTTGGGGAAAGCACACTTATGGTGGATTTAGACAGACGGAATGAGCGGACGATTGTCGGGGAACAAAGCATTCCTTCCCGACAGTCTGCTGCTCGCTCAGTGAAGGAGACTGCGCACTTACATGTAGCAATCTTCTTCACTGTATGAGAACAGGGATTCACTATTACAATCCTTTCTCCTCATACAGAATCATGGCTTCTGAGCAGCAGATGGCTGTTCAGACCACACGATCTTCTGCTCAGAAGCCATGATCAGTGGTAGGGATCGACAGATATTGATCGACAGTGAGCTTTCAGGCCAATAGCTGATAATTTATACCGATATTTTATATATACCAACTAATATAATATAAGTCACTGAGGTGGTGAAAATTTGCACTAGTATATTATAAATGTACAGTAAATTATAAAGCCCTTAGTTGGTAGTCAATTTATAATTTACATTTATAATATACTAGTGCCAAATGCCAATTTCCACTCCCCCCCCCCCCCCCCCCCTTCTCACTGACTTTATTAACCCCTATCAGACCTCAGATCAGACTTTATTTAACCCTTCAGACCTCAGATGAATAAAATAAAAAAACTCCTCACCTCTCCTGCACCGTAGCTCCTCTTCATCACCGGGTCCGGCGTCACCTTACAGCGTACAGCGTCGGGTCATAGTGCACGCACTATGTCCTGGCGCTGTACGGGCCTCATCAAAAAAGACCAGGGAGGGTGAGTATTGGCAGCGCTTGCTGCTCTTCTTCCCTGCTCCCGGCACCCAATGCATACTAGTGAGCGCTTCCATAAGTGCTCACTAGTATTCGCTTTATATGCATTGTCGGCATATCGGCAAGGTTAGATGCCTATACCGATAATATGCAAAATCCTTAATATCGGCCAATAATATCGGTACTTCCGATAATCTGTCGATCCCTAATCAGTGGTGCCTGCATGAACGCTTGGATCACCTGATGAATGATCGTTTCGGTGTTGGCGGCACATTGAGCCAGATGAATTAACGGACATTCCCGATAATCTGGACGGTTATTGGTGTGTCTAAATCCACCTTGCTGCTGAGTTCTGACTTTTTTAGCACTGTTCACAATAGATGATTGTAAAAACTTATCTACACCCTCCTGACCACTACAGGCCATGGAGCATGCCTAGAAAACTTTCCATTAGAAGTCGGTGAGGTCCCCTCCTGACCATTGTCTGTGGACCACGTGGCTACTGTAAAGCAAATCTCTAAATGCTTGGGCTGCCCCAATAATGACATTTAAGAAATAGAATAAAAAAATCAGAAAATAAACAGTTTAGGAAAAAAGCACTTTCTGTCACTATCAGATTTTTAACTGGCAGAAAAAATTGTAGCAACACATTCCCTTTAATGTACACTGGAAATGCAGTATGAGATACTCAAAATCTAACCCGAGAACTTGGACAGAATATTATTTTCCTGAAAAAGTAAATAAAGCCAAATTATTCTATCCACCCTCAATGGCAATTACACACCCTAGATTGTCCACAATGCTGACACCTACTAAAACTACTATACCAACAGACATCTGATAAGCCTGGTCCACCACACACGCCTTGCATGGTTTAGAACAGAATAAAAAGAACTGTAGTTGAAACACTGAAAACCACACTAAAATAATTAAAAGCGTACAGTGCCTGTAAAAAGTTATGTTATGCAATCTATTCCGAGAGCAACGAAACACATTTGACTGTGACGCTAGGCAAACACCTTACAGTCATCATGTTTCCTGTCAGATATTTATTTAGGATTTAGAATAAGTTACATCCTTGATTAGAAGGATCACCAAGGCCAGAAAAAAGGCAAGCCGTTAGTGACTAATACCGGATTTCCACTGCCGATTGTGCATGGGACTGTTTTTCCCAGATAATTGCCTGCTCGTCTGTGGAAGTAAAGAGGTGCATGCACAATCACCTCTGGGACGAGCGATGGCTACTGCAATTGCTCGTCATTGTACAAATGAATTCTTTCTAGGCAGCAGATCGCTGTTCATAGAACAATCTGCTACTCGGAAATGATGATTTAAAGGGGTTCTCTACCTTTTTCCTACTGATGATGGGATCAACGGGGATCCAACGCTGGGGACCTGTTTATTGTGCTGTATAAAAGATAATTTCACCAGATGAATGAGCACAATACACAAAAGGTAGTTGATTCTGAAAAGTCATCTGATGTGCAGGTATCTGGTAGACAAACCAAGTGTACATGGCTGAGATATGTGTTCAGAATGTTTCATTCAAAGTCGATTTGATCATCCCTAATGATAACTATTCTAATCCTGCCTGTAATGATAAGCAGATAGCTGCAGTAAAGTGATCTATACAGAACAAGATGCGCTTATTATTAGGCTTTGTGACCAGTGTGAAAACTGCAGGATTTAAATTTTTTTATATTGTGACATTAAAAACATGGTTTAAACAATGGGGCATTTCCATTTAACAAAATGCAAAGTGGAAGAGCAAAAGTGCAAGCACTGCATCCTATTCAGTGTTTAACTGCACACTGTCTAGTCCAGGCATCCTCAAACTGCGGCCCTCCAGCTGTTGTAAAACTACAACTCCCACAATGCCCTGCTGTAGGCTTATACCGTAGGCTGTTCGTGCATGCTGGGAGTTGTAGTTTTGCAACAACTGGAGGGCCGCAGTTTGAGGATGCCTGGTCTAGGTGGTGGTGTAGTGTAATAACTGATCGTCCCTTTCAGTTGAATGGGACCAGCAGTTGCAATTGAACCGCACCACCTCTATAATGTAGATGGCATGCAGGTAATCACTGAAGAGGATGTATGTTATATATCTGGACTTCCCCAAAGAATTTCATACTGTGCCACATAAAAGGTTAGTATATAAAATGAGAATGCTTGGACTGGGAGAAAACGTCTGTATATGGGTAAGTAACTGGTTCAGTGATTAACACTACATACTCTGGTTGGGTCACATACCATTAAGAATATCTCTGGTATGATGGCAGCCCCCATAATCGTGTTAAAAAAAAGTTTGGGCACCATGTAAATAAAATCAGAATGCAATGGTTTTCAAACTTTAGACCCATATTTTGTTTACAGTACATTATAGAACACATATCAGATATTGACTGTGAAATATTTTACCATTTTATGAATAAAAGTAACCTATTTAGAACTTGATGGCATCAACACATTGCAAAAAAGTTGGGACAAGGCCATGTCTGCCATTGTGTAGCCTTCCCTCTTCAGTCTGGAACTTTTATGGAATTGGGGTTGTAAAAACAGATTAGAAAAAAAGGATATGTGTCGCTCTCTGGCTGTAACTTGCAGGAAAAAAAAATTGGTTTAAATTTCCCCTCCCTTCTTCCCACCTTCAGTATTTTCCTGTCCCTATTGAGATCTGTAGGGGGGTTCAGGCTTAAGCCTGAAAGAAGCAAGAAGACGGGAAGGAATTTATGTAGAAGAAATTGGCAAAGGCTCCCTAGCCTCGTCACTATTGCTCATCATGAATAAGCCTTCCTAAATTCACTCTGCATGTTTACTGTGAACAGAGGTGCTAAAGACTGTAAAGCTGTTCCTCCAGTTAAGCAGTAGAGGAGCTAACCTGTTTAGCAGCATTCCCCCCTTTGGTGGTGGTAGGAAGCATTTTGCTGAGAGGCTTGGATGCGGTGGTGAGTCATGCTACCTTCTGAGTGATGTGTTTCTGGAGCAGGCCAGCGCTCAACAGTGACGGGATTCATGTTGTACTATGTAGAATGCCAAGTTGGGAGTGTGAGCGCTGCCCATTTTCCCCTCCCCCCCACGACAGCACCACTGAGAGATGGCTCCGCCTCCATGGACAGGAAACCTGTAGCATAAAAAAGGTGGAGCCACTCTCCCACCTCAGTGAGGTTTCCTGTCTCTGGAGCAGGAGACTTGTAGCTTTTTCCTCTTAGGGACCCATGGCTTGGAAATCCTAGGAAAGCCTAGAAAGTCATGGGTCTTACCAGCCTGAGACCGGGTGCCGGGTCTTTTTTCTTTAAGGATGGGGGTTGGTCCGGCCGATCTTCATCCGGAGGCTGAGGACACCGGTCCCTCAAAGTAGTGAAACAGTGTGGGAGCCGCAGAGCAGGAGGGCGGCTCATAGGGACCCCCGCCAGAGGGCAGTTGTTCCGGGCGCGCACGTGTGGGCTGCAGACTCTCGGCGCAGGAGCAGTGGAGCGCGCCGGAGCTCAAACCGGAAGTCGCAGGGATGACGTCAGGTAAGACGTGCGTTCCACAGACAAGTTCCGGTCAGGTGACCTGAAATAAAAGAAGTAGCAGGCTGAACAGCGTTCTCAGACTTGCAGACACCATTGAGGTCTGCTGTGGATGGTTTTCTTCTAACTCTGGGCTATCAGTTATTCCCCTTTTCAGTGGAAGCGCTTGTTCATCAGTCGGATCAAGGACGGGTGAGAACCCCAGATGGTTTCGGTCACAGCGGCTCCCAGGGAACATGTGGAACTCTCCAAGGAGAGGTGCTGTTCCCTGCTTCATATTGAATCTTAGCCTCTATGCCTCTAGGAATATCATGGACAAGAGGCCAGAAGAAGTGGAGCCAGAAAAACAGACGCCAGTATAAGGAGCTTCTGAGGGGGTAAGATACAATGGTTAATGAGGATACTGATATACAGTCATGTGAAAAAATTAGGACACCCTTTGAAAGCATGTGGTTTTTTGTAACATTTTTAATAAAAGGTTATTTCATCTCCGTTTCAACAATACAGAGAGATTAAAGTAATCCAACTAAACAAAGAAAACTGAAGAAAAGTCTTTTCAAGATCTTCTGTAAATGTCATTCTACAAAAATGCCTATTCTAACTGAGGAAAAAGATAGGACACCCTCACATGTATTCCCTCTTAAATTGGCTCAGATCTCACACAGGTATATCACACCAGGTGCACATAATTAGTAGATCGTTACTCTGCATGTTGAATGAGGCTTGCCCTATTTAAACCTCAGACATTTAGTTTGGTGTGCTCCTGACTGTTGAAGTGAGAGTGAGCACCATGGTGAGAGCAAAAGAGCTGTCAGAGGACTTCAGAAAAAAAGATTGTAGCAGCCTATGAGTCTGGGAAGGGATTTAAAAAGATCTCAAAAGATTTTGAAATCAGCCATTCCACTGTCCGGAAGATAGTCTACAAGTGGAGGGCTTTCAAAACAACTGCCAACATGCCCAGGACTGGTCGCCCCAGCAAGTTCACCCCAAGAGCAGACCGCAAGATGCTAAAAGAGGTCTCCAAAAACCCTAAAGTGTCATCTCGAGAACTACAGCAGGCTCTGGCTACTGTTGATGTAGAAGTACATGCCTCTACAATCAGAAAGAGACTGTACAAGTTTAACTTGCATGGGAGGTGTGCAAGGAGGAAACCTTTGCTTTCCAAGAGAAACATCGAGGCCAGACTGACATTTGCCAGAGATAAAGTTGACAAAGACCAGGACTTCTGGAATAATGTTCTTTGGACAGATGAGTCCAAAATTGAATTATTTGGACACAACAGCAGAGGACATGTTTGGCGTAAACCAAACACAGCATTCCAAGAAAAGAACCTCATACCAACTGTGAAGCATGGAGGTGGAAGTGTCATGGTTTGGGGCTGCTTTGCTGCAGCAGGACCTGGTCAGCTCACCATCATAGAATCCACGATGAATTCTACTGTGTATCAGAAGGTGCTTGAAGAACATGTGAGACCATCAGTTAGAAAATTAAAGCTGAAGCGGAACTGGACCATGCAACATGACAATGACCCAAAACATACTAGTAAATCAACCAAAGATTGGCTGAAAAAGAAGAAATGGAGAGTCCTGGAATGGCCAAGTCAAAGTCCAGATTTGAATCCCATTGAGATGCTGTGGGGTGACTTGAAAAGGGCTGTACGTGCAAGAAACCCCTCAAACATCTCACAGCTGAAAAAGTTCTGCATTGAGGAGTGGGGTAAAATTTCCTCAGACCGATGTCGAAGACTGGTAGATGGCTACAAGAACCGTCTCACTGCAGTTATTTCAGCCAAAGGAGGTAACACTCGCTATTAGGGGCAAGGGTGTCCTATCTTTTTCCTCAGTTAGAATAGGCATTTTTGTAGAATGACATTTACAGAAGATCTTGAAAAGACTTTTCTTCAGTTTTCTTTGTTTAGTTGGATTACTTTAATCTCTCTGTATTGTTGAAACGGAGATGAAATAACCTTTTATTAAAAATGTTACAAAAAACCACATGCTTTCAAAGGGTGTCCTAATTTTTTCACATGACTGTATGTTCTTCGTATATACTATTTGTTCATTTGATGGCACCTAAAAAAGCCGTATCATAAAAGAAAAATAAGGCTTGTGCGTTGTGTAGATGCCCCTTGTCTTCGTCATATTCTAAGAAGTTATGTCAGGAATGTATCGAGAGGACACTGGCAGAGGAATCCCTGAATTTCATAAAGGATATTAGAGCATTGATTAAATCGGAGGTGAAGGAATCCCTTAAAACATCTAAAAAATCTGTGGAAAAAAACTGATTCGGATGTGGAATCTATAGGTGTTGGTGAGGAAGATAAGGATGAGAGGTCTGAGGATTCATCCTTCTCAGAAGAGGAGAGTGAGAAAAAATTCCTGTTTCCAGTAACGGATATGGAAAAACTACTTAAAACTACTAGGGCTACTCTAGAGCTAGAGGACGTCAAAGAAGACAGATCTATGGCAGACAGTCTTTGAGGGATTACAGGAAAAGAAAAGAAGATGTTTTCCTTTACATAAAAGTATATAAGCTCTAATAGAAAAAGAATGGAAGAAACCAAACAAAGGCTTTTGTAAGTAAACATTTTAAGAGAAAATACCCCTTTGAGGAGGAAGCCACTACATCGTGGGATAAGGCGCCTAGATTGGACGTAGCCATATCTAAAGTTTCCAGAAGATCTTCCTTACCATTTGAGGATATGGGGTTTTCAAAGGACCCACTAGATAAAGATACTCTTGTCTCAAAAATACTTGGAAAGCATCTACAGCTTCCTTCAGACCCAACATAGCAGCAACAGTTACAGCCAGGTCCTTAGCCATATGGCTTGAAAGACTAGAGGGGCAGTTAAGAGATCAGTGCCCTAGGGATCAGATTTTGACTTCATTGCCAACCTTACAAAAAGCTGCAGATTTTTTATCCGACGCTTTGGTTGAGGCAGTTCGATTATCGGCTAGGTCTGCTTCCATTTCAAACCTGGCCCGTAGAGCCTTATGGCTGAAGAACTGGAGGGGAGGAGACATGGCTTCTAAACGGCGCTTGTGTAGTATTCCCTGTCAGGGACAGTTCCTGTTTGGTCCAGAACTTGATGCCCTCCTAGAAAAGGCAGCTGACAGAAAAAAGAGTGCCACAAGAATCCTCCTTCTCACAGTTTAGACCCTACAGACGCCCCTTTCGTAATGCATCTAGGTTTCAGGGAAAGAGACAGTTGGGGGACAGAGATCAGTTTCCCAGACCCAGGGGGTCAGGCGGTAGGGGCTTCATGTTCGGGAATTCCTCCTCCCAGAAGGACAAGTTGTCCAAGAAATGATGCCAGACTGCAGGTACGAGGGAGACTAAAGTTCTTTCTTTCTGCCTGGAAGAAAATCGATGAAAAATGGGTGACTGATATTATGACAGAGGGCTTAAAACTGCAGTTCAGAAGACATTGTCCTCAAAGCTTTGTGGTTACAAGAAAATCAGAAAAATTGTCAAAGGAGGTGTATCATCTGATAGACAAAAGGGTGTTAATAGCGGTACCAAAAGCAGAGTGGGGGAAAGGCTTCTACCCGACTCAGTTCTTAGTGAAAAAAACGGACGGCTCCTTTCGGACGATTATAAATTTAAAACAATTAAACAAGTCTCTAGTCATAAAGAAATTCAAGATGGATACCATAAAGTCTGCAATTCATTTAGTTTTTCAGGGATGTTTCATGGCGGTGTTGGATTTGAAAGACTCATATCTGCATATCCTGATGCATTCTCTCTTCCAAAAATTTCTAAGGGTGGCGGTTGTCGAGAACCAAGGAACCAGACCCCTACAGTTTCAGGCTATGCCATTTGGCCTGTCGAGTGCGCCAAGAACCTTTACCAAGGTGATGGCAGAAGTGGCCTCTTTTATTCGCAAGGAAGATATTCTTTTCCTGCCCTATCTAGACGACTTCTTGATTATAGCGAAATCGCGGGAGAAGTTTCTGAATTCCGTTCAGAGCGTGATTCAGATTCTGGAGCATCTGGGATGGATAATCAATGTAAAGAAATCCAGGTTAGAACCCAGCACAAGCCAGACATTTTTGGGATTGCAGCTGGACTCCATGCAACAGAGGACTTTTCTTCCATCAGAAAAAAATGAACGAAGCCCGGAGAGCTCAGGAAAATACGAGTATGTCGGTCCGGAAGGCCATGTCCCTACTAGGGTTAATGACAGCTTGTATTCCAGCAGTACAATGGGCACAGTTTAGTTCAAGACAATTTGGAGAGGAGATATTGGACATAACAAGACTAAAGGGGATCACCTTGGACTCCCAGATGAATCTCTGCAGGAGGACTCTTGCCTCCCTCAACTGGTCGTTGGAGGTAAAGAATTTGGACCAGGGTATCCCGTGGAATTACCCAGATTCTGTAGTTGTTACGACAGATGCCAGCCCATGCGGGTGGGGGGCACATTTCTAGGGTCAGTTAAGGCAGGGAAGTTGGTCCCCGTTGCAGAGACAATTCTCCTCCAACAGGAAGGAATTAAGAGCAGTGTTATTAGCCTTAAGAGCGCCCCTTCCAGAGATACAACACCAGCATGTCAGGATTATGCCAGACAACAGAATGGTGGTGTCATACCTGAACCGTCAAGGAGGTACCAAATCCCAATCTTTTAATGAGGGAAACAGAATTAATATTCTCGGAAATAAGGGTCCAGTTAACCCGCATATCTGCTCTGCATATAAAAGGGAAGGAGAATGTCCAGGCCAACTTTTTAAGCTGTCATCGCTTCAGACAAGGGGAGTGGTCCTTAGATACCTTAGTTTTTGCGAAGATTGTGGAGTTATGGGGAAACCCGGAAATAGATCTTTTCGCCACCAGGGAGAACAGGCAGGTGAAGAAATTTTGCTCTCTCAATCCTTACGAATCCCCGTTTGGGGTGGATGCTTTCCTCCTAGAATGGACGTTTCATCTAGGATATGCCTTTTCCCCCCTTCAACTCCTTCCCAGGGTTCTCAAGAAAATAAGAAAGGAGAAATCAGACATGATGGTGATCGCCCCCTTTTGGCCAAAGAGGGCATGGTTCTCTCTTCTCAGGTCCATGTCAGTGGTTGAACCATGGGTTCTTCCCGAGATTCTGAATCTCCTGAGGCAAGCCCAGTAATGCACCCAGAGGTAGTCCTTACATCTTACGGCATGGAGATTGAAAGGGCGCACTTAATCAAGGAAGGGTTTTCTGAGGCGCTGGTTTCTACCATACTTAAAAGCTGGAAGAAAGTGACTAACACTATTTACGCTAGAATATGGAAAAGATTCCTATCCTTTGCAGGTCTTGACACCAATGTTTGGCCAGAAAAAAATTCTACTAGACAGGTCTTGGAGTTTTTACAAAGAGGGTTATCTTTAGGCTTGGCAAAGAGTGCCCTGAAGGTTCAGGTTTCGGCCCTCTCGGGATTAAGCGGTAGAAATCTGGCCATGGATCCCTGGATAGTCAGGTTTTTCGGGGCAGTGGATAAGGTTGCTCCGGTTAAGGGAATTTAGTGTTAAAAGCTTTGACTAGTCATCCATTTGAGCCTATTGAGGATAGTTCTATAAAAAATCTCACTCTAAAGTTGGTTATTTTGATAGCTCTTACTTCTGCGCGAAGAATTGGCGAGATTCAGGCCCTGTCTATTAATTCCCCGTTTATGACCATACGCGAGGATAGGGTAGTATTAAGGCTAGACCCAAAATGTATTCCTAAAGTCCCTTCTAAGGCCAACAGATTACAGGAGATAGTTCTCCCAGTTTTTTTTTCCAGACTCAAAGAATGAGGATGAAGAAAAATGGCATCTGTTAGACGTAAGAAGGTGCCTGATCCAGTACCTAGAAAAACCCAAGGACAGGAGAAAATCCTCATCTTTAATGGTCTTGTACGCTGGGGCTAGGAAAGGTAATGCTGCCTCTAAGAGTACCATCGCTGGGTGGATTAGAGAGCTAATTTCTTTAGCTTACTCTTGTTCTGGGTCTTCTCCTCCGCTATCCTTGAAAGCTCACTCTACTAGGGCGGTGTCTACCTCCTGGGCAGAAAGGTCCAGCGTTTCAATTGACCAAATCTGCAGGGCTGCCACGTGGGCTTCTCATCTACCTTCTATAGGCACTATAGACTTCAGCTTGACTCCATCTCTGACCTCCTTTTTGGTACAAAGGTGTTAGAAGTTGTTACCCACCCTTGAATTCTATGTAATTTCTCTCAGTGGTGCTGTCGTGGGGGAGGGGAAAAATGATTACACTTACCGGTAATAGGATTTTCCTGACACCACGACAGCACCCGTCTAATTTCCTCCCTATGGTGGTGGTTGGGGTTAAATTTCACGTGGTGTGATGCAAAAAAGTATAGTATATGAAATCCGCCAGCACTCACTTTTGAGGTTATCAGGTGCAAGCGTCTTGCCTTTTGACCATAGGCTTGTATATTCAAGGAAAAATCAACGCAGCACTATTTAAAAAATAAAAATAAAAAAACGCATTGTCTTTATTCACACATGTGACACAAAAATAGGCAACGTTTCCATCCCCTTCCGGGATGCTTATCTTGGCTTGAGAAGGATCCCGGAAGGGGATGGAAATGTTGCCTATTTTTGTGTCACATGTGTTAATAAAGGTGTTTTTTAAACCAGAAGAGCGATGCGTTGATTTTTCCTTGAAAAAATAAATATAATATATATATTAACCAAAAGGGGAGTCCCTCTCATACTCTCAGGCTGGTAAGACCCATGACTTTCTAGGCTTTCCTAGGATTTCCAAGCCATGGGTCCCTAAGAGGAAAAAGCTACAAGTCTCCTGCTCCAGAGACAGGAAACCTCACTGAGGTGGGAGAGTGGCTCCACCTCTTTTATGCTACAGGTTTCCTGTCCATGGAGGCGGGGCCATCTCTCAGTGGTGCTGTCGTGGGGTCAGGAAAATCCGATTACAGGTAAGTGTAATCCTCATTTTCTCCTTGCAGCCTCCTGGTGTCCTGAAAGCTTCAGGAAAGCAGTGAACATGGAATGCGGAAAAAGTTTGTATTTTAATAGTACTGCTGTTTTCAGACTCTGCAGTGCCTAAGTTTATTTTTATTTATTTTTTATAATTTATGGAAAGGGGATTATTTTAATATATATATATATATATATATATATATTTTTTTTTTTTAAACTTATTTTAACATCCTACAAGGTAACAGCTTCCCCGATCTCAGCCAGGGAGAGCTGTTACCAGAGCAAGAGTGCGCGGCCGATCATAGACATTTAGCATTTGATCTTAAACCTTAGGTTGGTTGTCCTATCCTCACGGTCATTGGGGTAAGCATGTGGAATAGATCTGGAGTAATTCTTCTTTTGGGAATAGACTCTTCCCTAGGCTCTCCAATTATAGTAATGAAGATGAGAAGCGAGTTCTGTTATTTTCTTCCCTTGTAGCCCAGTCAGCTGGGAAATGCTCCCTCTTTAGAAGAGACCTATTTTTACTAGTGGTGTAAGGAAGGTGTACCCTTAAGAGTATTGAAATCCTAAGTAGAATTCCATGAAGAAGGCAGGGAGCTATTTAGCTTTGCCGGCTTCCTCTACTTTCCTCCTGAATCTTCATATGGATCTTTCTTCCTATCATCAGGGCTAAGTAACCCTGACCTCTGCAGCTTCTGTCCTTGTACAGGTACAGAAAACAGGTGGAGGATGGGGAAGGGCTTTTTAAAGCTCTATGCATGTGCTTTTTCTGTCCAAACAGTGTGGGTAAAATCTCAAGTGTGCTGTTGTGGAGATGACTGGGGAATGGTTATGCACGTGGGAAGGGAAAATACAAGTCAGCTGTACATACTAAATGGTAAAACGCTGGGTAACACTGACATGGAAAACTAAGCTGTAGAAACCAGTGTCAGGCAGCTGCTGCCAATGTCAATAATATAATGGGTTGCATCAAAAGGGGCATAAATGCCCATGATGAGAACATAGTCCTACCACTTTATAAAGCACTAGTCAGACCACACATGGAGTACTGTGACAAGGCAGACATAGCCGAGCTGGAGAGGGTTCAGAGGAGGGCAACTAAAGTAATAACTGGAATGGGTGGACAATAGTACCCTGAAAGATGATCAAAATTAGGGTTATTTAGTTTAGAAAAAAATGAGGGGAGATCTAATAACATCTCCCATGATCTATGTATACCCAGGACAGTTACTGTGACAAGGGGACATCTTCTACATCTAGAGAAAATAAGGTTTAAGAGGGGGCAACTAAAGTAATAACTGGAATGGGTGGACTACAGTACCACGAAAGTTTATCAAAATCATTTATTCTGATTTTAGCCTGATTTCCTTTTAAAGCGCAGTCTGCTTCTACCTCATTTTCCTCTTAACTTTGAAGGATAACAGGCTGATCTGGTTGGATGTATGTCTTTGCGTGGAAACCCACGCAAACGCACACAAACTCCATGCAGATGTTGAACCTATGCATAGCTACTGTACATCTGTAAAGCAGAAACCCCAGTACTGAAAACAAGGGTATGTGCATGGAGAGGCAGGTAAAAAAGGCATGTTTGCATGTGACAGATACGCAGCATGCCTTCACACTTGGCATATTTTGTTGTGGAGAACTTTCTGCGACTGAAAATCGGTTCCAGTCACCTGAATGGAGTTTGCAGAAATTCATGTGCTTGCTGCCTAAACAACCTCATTTAGATGCATGGAACTGATTTTCTGTCATAGAAATTTTATGCAACAAAATCTGTATAAGGGACCTAGCACACGTGACTGAAAAGAATCGTAATTGACCATGCCAATTTGTTCTGCAGATTTCACCCTTGGCAATGGAGAGGGTGAAATCCACAGCCATTTCAGTGACAAGGACCACGACAAAGGACTCATAATAATTTTCTGCTGTATTTTCAGTCACATGGGCATAGCCTAAATCTGCAGCCTGTCTGTCTATAACAATTATCCACTGCAGATGTCAGCCTTTCTAACACTTTACTCTGGATAGGTCATCAGTATCTGATCGGTGGGGGTTCAACACCTGGGACCCGCTTCTCTCAGCTTTCCATAGGCCATGTGATGTCACGTTCATTGGTCACATGGCCTCGGCACGGCTCAGCAGCATTGACGTAAATGAGGCTAAGTTGTGATACCAAGCACAGCCGCTATACAATGTACGATGCTCTGCTGGTGAACTAAGAGAAGGCCACTATGCTACTGCTAATTCTGGTAACCTCTCAAACAGCTGATCGGCGTGGATCCGACCCCAGATACTGATGACCTCTCCATTGAACAGGTCATCACTAGTACAGTCTTGGGAAACTTTTTTAATTGTGCAGCAAATCTGTGAAAAATTGTCATGTAGCACATGCAGATTTACTGTGGATACCCTGTGCTTTTCTCGGCGGAAATTTTGCCTTGTGTGGCCATAACTTAAATGTTTGAAATGTCTGATTAGGTCAATTATTGTATCTATGCACAATTATGTATGTAACAAATTATGACTTGCTTGTAATATTCAAGCCAGGAGGCTGAAACGGTAATCCTTATCAATGCATTTCCTCTGGTGTTATTTTAATTAAAAACCAGTTTGGTATGTAGAAAATGCCTACAGTACCCAGGTGATGAAAGCGATTTGTGAATCCCATAAGGTTAAAGCCTTGGGTAAAGGAGATAATGTCAATCTGGATTATAGACATTTCAAATATCATTTTCAGGCTATTTCTTAATTGACAACTTAGGTGTAGCATGCTGTTAACTAAAGTGTGTGCCTATGACATGCGTTACCATGAGACGGGATGACCTTTCCAAAGTATTAAGAATTTAGCATTATCTGGAAAGTTAAATGGAAGTGAAATAACGGTAACTCTTTTGCAAGTTGATATTTATAAAAATTGTCAAATTACACATACTAGCAGTCCTCTAAGGCTGGGTTCACAAGTCCAGAAAAATCCCTAATTTTGGAATATTAAAGGGAACCTTTCTGGTGTCAGAGCTGCAGGAAGCAAGCTATTGAACAGGGGAAGCGGAGCAGATTCCATTTTATTAGCAAACGCTTGATAAGACTACATTCACACAATGGTGAAAAAAAAAATGGCCATGAAAAAACGGACACTCTGTTTTTCAAGGCCATTTTTGCATCTATTTTCTAACTGCCTGTTTTTAATCGCCATTTTGCATATGTTTTTCATGGCCGTTAAAAATGGATGAATTTTTTTCAAATAAAATACCAACCCCTGCAGTATACATAATATCCCCAATGATAATAACGGTAATTACTTTATTTTTTGTTTTTAAATTTAATATTACGTTTTTGATGGTAATCCTATGTTGTATTTTTTTTCTTTTTTACAGGCAGCATGGGCTTGCACTCCAGCAAAAAGTGACATCTTAAATTTAGAAAGTGGCAATATAGATGACACTTTAGGTAAGTGATTGTCTCTTGTGTAAAGTATGCCGTCTGTACAGCATCTCTTTAGATTTTTGCAAATGAAACCTACTTGATACCTATAGAAAGTAGACATCCATTATATTGTCAGAATCCCTGCATGCAATTTTGCGACAAACAGCAATAAAAAAAATATGCATTACTACAGTTCAGTAACTGGTTTAAAGGGACTCTGTCACCAGTTTCTAACCCCCCCTTTTATAACTATGGTTCTCTCCATGGTCCCCTTCTCATTACAAAGCTGTTGTTATAAGTTAAATCCGCCGTGTAGTTTTCATAAAAATCACTTTTATCTAACCTGTCAATCTTCAGGATAAGGTGCCCAGGGCGTTTCTGATGGTCTGAATCTGCCGCTCTTCGCCGCCGCCGTTGGTGCCCAGCTCCTCCCATGATCCTTTCAGCGCCACCTCGATGTAATGCAATCCGCCTCCGGCTCTCCTCAGTGCCCCCTCCTCCTTTTCAAAGATCTCGCGCGTGCGCACAGGCCTGTGCCTGATGCGCCCGTGCGGACGTTTAGATTCTGCCTCGTGGATCGAAGTGCGCATTCGCACTTCGCTCAACGAGGCAGAATCTAAACGTCCGCACGGGCGCATCAGGCACAGGCCTGTGCGCACGCGCGAGATCTTTGAAAAGGAGGAGGGGGCACTGAGGAGAGCCGGAGACGGATTGCATTACATCGAGGTGGCGCTGAAAGGATCATGGGAGGAGCTGGGCACCAACGGCGGCGGCGAAGAGCGGCAGATTCAGACCATCAGAAACGCCCTGGACACCTTATCCTGAAGATTGACAGGTTAGATAAAAGTGATTTTTATGAAAACTACACGGCGGATTTAACTTATAACAACAGCTTTGTAATGAGAAGGGGACCATGGAGAGAACCATAGTTATAAAAGGGGGGGTTAGAAACTGGTGACAGAGTCCCTTTAAGACTTGGCCATTTTCATTGAAGACACATATTAGATTTTTTGTTTTGTTATTCCCATTGTTTATATTTTTTTTATTTTTAATAAGGAGGAAAATGTTAAAAATAAAAGGGAATGTCTATTTCTTTTTTTTTTTTTAAATGGCAATTTTTTTTTTCTTTTTGTTTATATTTCCCCAATTACATATACTATACACATAATTGGTATCGCAGCACCCAAAAATGCCCAGAGTTTTATAATACAAAATTATTTATCTTGTACAGTGAAATGCATAATGGGGGGAAAAACTATTAAAAAGTGAGCAAATATTCATGCATTCCCCAAAATGGTATGGTAAAAACTACATTGCTCCTAAAAAAACAGAGCCTTTACACAGCTCCATAGAGGGAAATATAAAAAAAAAGTTAGGGGTGTCAGAATATGGTGATGCAAAGAAATATATATTTTCCAGAGTTTTTATGTTTTTTAAGTATTAAAACAAGTATATGTATTTGGTATCAGGTAAGCTGTGCCCATCATCCATCTCGGTTTTGGTTCCTGTGTTATCTACCGTCAGTTTAAAAAGGTCCTGTCCAATCTGCAGGCAACATGTTATAGTGCATTAGAAGCTGAGCAGATTAATAGCTTTATGGGTAACTATTCAGTACAACCAGTAATTTTTACATTGATATCTCAGCTTTTTCTGATTTCATTGTTCGCCAGGAGGTGTTATCTGTGACTGACAACTTCCTCTGTATAAGGCCCCTTTCACATGGGCGAGTATTCCACACTGAATCCTGACCCATTCATTTCAATGGGGTTGTGTACATGAGCATTGTTTTTTCACACAGCACTTGTGCGTTGCGTAAAAATCACAGCAGGTTCTATATTCTGCGTTTTTCACGCAACACATGCCCCATAGAAATGAATCGGGCTGCGTGAAAATCGCATAGCAAATGCGGATGCGGTGTGATTTTCACACATGGTTGCTCGGAGATGATGTTAGTAAATAGGGATGAGCAACCCCAGACTCCATTAAAGGGGATGTCTGAGTTATTTTTTTTATTCTTTCTATGTTTCTAACTAGGCAAATATAACAGCTTTCCAATTCACTCACTTTATCTCCAGTGGCTAGTTTCTCAGATTTCACTGAGGGTCACATGACCTGTGATGTCAGCTTCTCTCCCTGCTCTGATAATGTTCGTGCACAAGCCTGAGAGATCTGTACAGGAGATGTCACTGTGCTGGCCCTGCCCCCCGCACTTCTGGCTGCTGCTTATTGCTCTCTCCCAGGATTCTTAACCCCTTCAGCTGCACAGACTCAGGGCTAAAGTGAAGTGTTTACTGTGTAGCTGCAGGCAGTGAGGAGACAAATGCTGGGCACAGTAGCTAAAAGACAAGTTCTGCAGCGCATTGCAGGTAGGAGCAGGGCCGGACTGGCCTGCCGGAATACCGGGAAATTTCCTGGCAGGCCTGAGAGCCGCAAGGCTGCGGCCCTGGTGGCAAGTAGGGGCGGCCGGTGGCAGGGCACAGCAGCACGAGATGAGCGACGGCGATACAGATGTCTATGCTGCGGCAGGGGAGGGAGAGGTGTGTCGGCCTAGTGCTGGCAGCCTATCAGAGGCTGGTGCAGGCGGCGCGATTACGTCATCGCACTGCCTGAGCCGTATAGAAAGGGACACAGGCCGGAAGAGGCCTGCATCGCATCGCTGGAGGTAAGTATAAGTGTTTATTTATTATTATTATTATTATTATTATTTTTATATATAGGTACAATACTGGCACATGATTGGGGGGGAGAGGGCTACTGCAACATGATGGTCGGGAGAGGGCTACTGCAACATGATGGGGGGGAGGGGGCTACTGCAACATGATGGGGGAAGGGGGCTACTGCAACATGATGGGGGGAGGGGGCTACTGGCGGCTGGCACATGATTGGGGGCACATCTGAGGCTAAAAAGAATGGGTATTTTATATGGGGGGCTCTTTATAGGGGCATTTTATACTGGGAAATATGGTGGGGGGGGGAAGTGGGGAGGAGCATTATCTACAGGGGCACATTATGGGAACCTTAGCTCAACTGGGGGCATTACAAAGGGGTATGTTTTGCACATTATAAGGAGAATTATTTCTACTGGGGGGTGGGCATTATGGTGGGCTTTATTACTCCCCCATGGTATGAGCCCCCCTAGAAGCAGCACCAGCCTCTCCCTGCTCTGCTATCCCTCGCCCCCTTCTCCAAATCCTTTATTATGAAATCTTTCTCATTGGGATAAAACACAACATCAGCTCCGCCGAGCCCCCAGTCAAGTGTTGAAATGGTGTCCGAGATCCCCAAGGGTCAAGCCAAGTAATTGTAAGTTTACATGTGAAATGTTTGTTTGTAGTTTATCTTTATTATCGATTGTACATTGCAGATTTAATTTTATTTTTTGCAGCATATGGGTGAGAGATTATATAAATATTTTTATTATTTGGTCGAAAGGCTCATTGGAGGGGATTGTAACAGGACTGCCGTAGAATATCTAAAATAGCTGGTCAAGTAAAATGTTGTATGCAACAATCATTCATTAAATAGGTGGGCAACAAAAAAGGGGCGGGTCAAAGGGAGTGGTAAAACACTGTCTGAGCATGCTGAGAGTTGTAGTTTTGCAACAGTTGGAGGCATCCTGGTTGGGAAAACACTGTGATAATATGAACAATGGGGGTTCTACAATAGAGCTATCGTGGGGCAAAGTTCATATTCGTGTTTACATGAATGCTTTCTCCAATTATAAACAAGTAAATAATGACGCAATGCTGTGGGGCTGGTATGCAACTTTTTCCAGGGCTGGTTTTTATCCCCAGTCCGGCCCTGGGTAGGGGGGAGATCCTGTGTGTCTTAGCAGTGTCATTATACAGCTTGCACTTGTAGTTCTACACATACAAGATGCTGCTGAGTCTCCCAGCAGGCAGACATGTCACTCCCTCAGCCGTGCAGGAGGAGGGGCAGAGATTGTTTTTATTGCATGTAAACAAAGGGCCAGAAGAGAACCAGGGAAATTAGGAAATGTATTTATTTTTTTTGGGGCCAAAAACTTGCTTAGCTTATATATTGCTGACCATCAGATTCACAGTGCTATATCTCTTTCTTTTTTTTTTTTCCTTTTTTTTTTTTCCCCCGTAACCCCCCTTTTTATAGTCAATTCACTGTGTTTGTTATAAGGGAAAATAATAGCATTCTTAATACAGAATGCTAACTAAAATGTCCATTGAGGGGTTAAAAAAAAATAATAATCGCCTCATCCACTTGATCGCGCAGCCCGTATCGTCTTTTTTTTCTTCTTCCTGCAGGACCTGTGCTGACGTCAAGGTCCTTCTATCTTTATTCAGCAGGACCTGTGCTGACGTCACCACACTCACCACGTGTTGAGTGTAATGACGTCATCGGAAATCCTTTTGCAGGTCCTGCAGGAAGAAGAAAGGCGACGATACCGGCTGCGCGATCATGTGGATGAGTATATTATATACAGTACTGACCAAAAGTTTGGACACACCTACTCATTCAAAGAGTTTTCTTTATTTTAATGACTATGAAAATTGTAGATTCACACTGAAGGCATCAAAACTATGAATTGACACATGTGGAATTATATACATAACAAAAAAGTGTGAAACAACTGAAAATATGTCATATTTTAGGTTCTTCAAAGTAGCCACCTTTCTGCTTTGCACACTCTTGGCATTCTCTTGATGAGCTTCAAGAGGTAGTGACCTGAAATGGTTTTCACTTCACAGGTGTGCCCTGTCAGGTTTAATAAGTGGGATTTCTTGCCTCATAAATGGGGTTGGGACCATCAGTTGTGTTGTGGAGAAGTCAGGTGGATACACAGCTGATAGTCCTACTGAATAGACTGTTAGAATTTGTATTATGGCAAGAAAAAAGCAGCCAAGTAAAGAAAAACGAGTGGCCATCATTACGTTAAGAAATGAAGGTCAGTCAGTCCGAAAAATGTGGAAAACTTTGAAAGTGTCCCCAAGTGCAGTCACAAAAACCATCAAGCGCTACAAAGAAACTGGCTCACATGCGGACCGCCCCAGGAAAGGAGGACCAAGAGTCACCTCTACTGCGGAGGATAAGTTCATCCAAGTCACCAGCCTCAGAAATCGCAGGTTAACAGCAGCTCAGATTTGAGACCAGGTCAATGCCACACAGAGTTCTAGCAGCCGATACATCTCTCTAGAACAACGGTTAAGAGGAGACTGTGTGAATCAGGCCTTCATGGTAGAATATCTGCTAGGAAACCACTGCTAAGGACAGGCAACAAGCAGAAGAGACTTGTTTGGGCTAAAGAACACAAGGGATGGACATTAGACCAGTGGAAATCTGTGCTTTGGTCTGATGAGTCCAAATTTGAGATCTTTGGCTCCGGATGGACTCTACATGCCTGGTTCCCACCGTGAAGCATGGAGGAGGAGGTGTGGGGGTGCTTTGCTGCTGACACTGTTGGGGATTTATTCAAAATTGAAGGCATACTGAACCAGCATGGCTACCACAGCATCTTGCAGCGGCATGCTATTCCATCCGGTTTGCTATTAGTTGGACCATCATTTATTTTTCAACAGGACAATGACCCCAAACACACCTCCAGGCTGTGTAAGGGCTATTTGACCATGAAGGAGAGTGATGGAGTGCTGCGCCAGATGACCTGGCCTCCACCGTCACCGGACCTGAACCCAAACAAGATGGTTTGGGGTGAGCTGGACCGCATAGTGAAGGCAAAAGGGCCAACAAGTGCTAAGCATCTCTGGGAACTCCTTCAAAACTGTTGGAAGACCATTTCAGGTGACTACCTCTTGAAGCTCATCAAGAGAATGCCAAGAGTGTGCAAAGCAGTAATCAAAGCAAAAGGTGTCTACTTTGAAGAACCTAGAATATGACATATTTTCAGTTGTTTCACACTTTTTTGTTATGTATATAATTCCACATGTGTTAATTCATAGTTTTGATGCCTTCAGTGTGAATATACAATTTTCATAGTCATGAAAATAAAGAAAACTCTTTGAATGAGAAGGTGTGTCCAAACTTTTGGTCTGTACTGTGTGTATGTATATGTGTGTATGTGTAAATAAATATATATACAGTTGCAAGAAAAAGTATGTGAACCCTTTGGAATTATATGGATTTCTGCACAAATTGGTCATAAAATATGATCTGTTATTCATCTAAGTGAAAACAATACACAATCACAGTCTGCTTAAACTAATAACACACAAATAATTAAATGTTACCATGTTTTTATTGAACACACCATGTAAACATTCACAGTGCAGGTGGAAAAAGTATGTGAACTAGACTAATGACATCTCCAAGAGCTAATTGGAGTGGGGTGTCAGCCAACTGGAGTCCAATCAATGAGATGAGATTGGAGGTGTTGGTTATTACTGTTCCTGCCCTATAAAAAACACATACCAGTTCTGGGTTTGCTTTTCACAAGAAGCATTGCCTGATGTGAATGATGCCTCGCACAAAAGAGCTCTCAGAAGACCTACGATTAAGAATTGTTGACTTGCATAAAGCTGGAAAGGGTTATAAAAGTATCTCCAAAAGCCTTGCTTTTCATCAGTCAATTAAGACAAATTGTCTATAAATGAAGAAAGTTCAGCACGGCTGCTACTCTCCCTAGGAGTGGCCGTCCTGTAAAGATGACTGCAAGAGCACAGCACAGACTGCTCATTGAGGTGAAGAAGAATCCTAGAGTGTCAGCTAAAGACTTACACAAGTCTCTGGCATATTCTAACATCCCTGTTAGCGAATCTACGATATGTAAAACACTAAACAAGAATGGATTTCATGGGAGGATACCACAGAGGAAGCCACTGCTGTCCAAAGAAAAAAAAAAACATTGCTGCACATTTACAGTTTGCACAAGAGCACCTGGATGTTCCACAGCAGTACTGGCAAAATATTCTGTGGACAGATGAAACCAAAGTTGAGTTGTTTGGAAGAAACACACAACACTGTGTGGATAAAAAGAGGCACAGCACACTAACATCAAAACCTCATCCCAACTGTGAAGTATGGTGGTGGGGGCATCATGGTTTGGGGCTGCTTTGCTGCTTCAGGGCCTGGACGGATTGTTATCATCAAAGGAAAAATGAATTCCCAAGTTTATCAAGACATTTTGCAGGAGAACTTAAGGCCATCTGTCCACCAGCTGAAGCTCAACAGAAGATGGGTGTTGCAACAGGACAATGACCTAAAGCAAGAAGTAAATCAACAACAGAATGGCTTAAACAGAAGAAAATATGCCTTCTGGAGTGGATTAGATGATCAGATCACACTTTATGACCAATTTGTGCAGAAATCCATATCACTCCATTTCTAGGGTTTACAAAAAGAATGGTGTGAAAAGGGAAAAACATCCAGTATGAGGCAGTCCTGGGGGGGGGGGGGGGGGGCCCAAATGCCTTGTTGATGATTTGTGAAGCCACAACACGCACAACCTTGAGGCGGATGGGCTACAAAAGCAGAAGATCCCACCGGGTACCACTCATCTGCACTACAAATACAAAAGACGCTACAATTTGCACAAGCTCACCAAAATTGGACTGTTGAAGACTGGAAAATTGTTGCCTGGTCTGATGAGTTTAAATGCCACGGGATACCTGAGCATTGTTTCTGACCATGTCCATCCCTTCATGACCACCATGTACCCATTCTCTGATGGCTACTTCCAGCAGGATAATGTACCATGTCACAAAGCTTGAATCATTTCAAATTGGTTTCTTTAACATAATGAATTCACTGTACTAAAATGGCCCCCACACTCACCAGATCTCAACCCAATAGAGCATCTTTGGGATGTGGTGGAACGGGAGCTTCGTGCCCTGGATGTGCATCCCTCAAATCTCCATCAACTGCAATATGCTATCCTATCAGTATGGGCCAACATTTCTAAAGAATGCTATCAGCACCTTGTTGAATCAATGCCACGTAGAATTAAGGCAGTTCTGAAGGCAAAAGGGGGTCCAACACCGTATTAGTATGGTGTTCCTAATAATTCTTTAGGTGAGTGTGTATAGATAGATAGAGATCTATATATAATATATATATATATATATATATATATATATATATATATATATATATATATATATATATATATATATATATACAGACGTGGACAAAATTGTTGGTACCCTTTGGTCAATGAAAGAAAAAGTCACAATGGTCACAGAAATAACTTTAATCTGACAAAAGTAATAATAAATTAAAATTCTATAAATGTTAACCAATGAAAGTCAGACATTGTTTTTCAACCATGCTTCAACAGAATTATGTAAAAAAATAAACTCATGAAACAGGCATGGACAAAAATGATGGTACCCCTAACTTAATATTTTGTTGCGCAACCTTTTGAGGCAATCACTGCAATCAAACGCTTCCTGTAACTGTCAATGAGACATCTGCACCTCTCAGCAGGTATTTTGGCCCACTCCTCATGAGCAAACTGCTCCAGTTGTGTCCGGTTTGAAGGGTGCCTTTTCCAGACTGCATGTTTCAGCTCCTTCCAAAGATGCTCAATAGGATTGAGGTCAGGGCTCATAGAAGGCCACTTTAGAATAGTCCAATTTTTTCCTCTTAGCCATTCTTGGGTGTTTTTAGCGGTGTGTTTTGGGTCATTGTCCTGTTGCAAGACCCATGACCTGCGACTGAGACCAAGCTTTCTGACACTGGCTAGTACATTTCTCTCTAGAATTCCTTGATAGTCTTGAGATTTCATTGTACCCTGCACAGATTCAAGACACCCTGTGCCAGACGCAGCAAAGCAGCCCCAGAACATAACAGAGCCTCCTCCATGTTTCACAGTAGGGACAGTGTTCTTTTCTTGATATGCTTCATTTTTTCGTCTGTGAACATACAGCTGATGTGCCTTGGCAAAAACTTCGATTTTTGTCTCATCTGTCCACAGGACATTCTCCCAGAAGCTTTGTGGCTTGTCAACATGTAGTTTGGCATATTCCAGTCTTGCTTTTTTATGATTCGTTTTCAACAATGGTGTCCTCCTTGGTCGTCTCCCATGTAGTCCACTTTGGCTCAAACAACGACGGATGGTGCGATCTGACACTGATGTTCCTTGAGCATGAAGTTCACCTTGAATCTCTTTAGAAGTCTTTCTAGGCTCTTTTGTTACCATTCGGATTATCCGTCTCTTAGATTTGTCATCAATTTTCCTCCTGCGGCCACGTCCAGGGAGGTTGGCTACAGTCCCATGGATCTTAAACTTATGAATAATATGTGCAACTGTACTCACAGGAACATCTAGTTGCTTGGAGATGG
This sequence comes from Bufo gargarizans, assembly GCF_014858855.1. Lineage (NCBI taxonomy): Eukaryota > Metazoa > Chordata > Amphibia > Anura > Bufonidae > Bufo > Bufo gargarizans. The sequence continues at coordinate 238,087,925 of NC_058084.1, forward strand.
TCTTATAGCCTTTACCTTTAACATGCTTGTCTATAATTTTCTTTCTGATCTCTTGAGACAGCTCTTTCCTTTGCTTCCTCTGGTCCATGTCGAGTGTGGTACACACCATATCACCAAACAACACAGTGATTACCTGGAGCCATATATATAGGCCCAATGGCTGATTACAAGGTTGTAGACACCTGTGATGCTAATTAGTGGACACACCTTGAATTAACATGTCCCTTTGGTCACATTATGTTCTGTGTTTTCTAGGGGTACCATCATTTTTGTCCATGCCTGTTTCATGAGTTTATTTTTTTACATAATTCTGTTGAAGCATGGTTGAAAAACAATGTCTGACTTTCATTGGTTAACATTTATAGAATTTTAATTTATTATTACTTTTGTCAGATTAAAGTTATTTCTGTGACCATTGTGACTTTTTCTTTCATTGACCAAAGGGTACCAACAATTTTGTCCACGTCTGTATATATATATATATATCTATCTCTCTCTCTATCTCAATTTTTTTTAATTATTTTTAACCCCTCAATGCATTATCATTCTGTATTAAGAGCTCATGCACACGACCGTTGTTGTTGTTTTGCAGTCTGTTTGTTTTTAATGGATCCGTTGTTCCGAGGAGTTTTTATTTTTTTATTTTTATTTTTCCTCAGATTTAAGTCCTCTTCTGTTCCGTTATTCCACAAAACATAGCCATATGGTGTCCGTATGCGATCTGTTTTTTGCAGATCGGAAAGAGTAACTTATTAATCGCCAAACACATGAGCAATATGGGCTGGGCATAGCATGTCTACAGTATGGATCCGCAAAATACAGATGAAATACGGATGTGTTCTGTGTGCATTCCGTATTTTTTGCAGACCCATTGACTTGAATGGGGCCTCAGACCATGATTTGCAACCAATAATAGGACATGCACTACTTTTTTGCGGAACGTAAATGCGGAAACTGAATGCACATGGAGTACCTTCCTTTTGTTTTTGTGGACCCATTGAAGTGAATGGTTGCGCATGCGGTCCGCAAAAGGAACGAAAGCGGAAAGAAAATACATTTGTGTGCATGAGCCCTAAGAATGCTATTTTCCCTTCTAACCATGTTAGAAGGGAAAATAATAAAATCAACAGAATACCTAACCCAAACCTGAACTTCAGTGAAGAAGTTCGGGTTTGGGTACCACATTCAGTTTATCACGTGCGTGCAAAACGCATTGCACTCGCGCGGAAAAAAACTGAACAATGAAACGCAATTGCAGACAAAACTAACTGAAATTGCGTGCCTACTCGTGTGGGTTTGCCGCAATGCGCCTGTGAGAAAGAGGCCTAAGTGTATATAGAGACAGCTATCAAACACATACGGTTGTGTGAATGTAGCCTTATACTGGGGTAAAAGAATACAAATTTGCACCAAGTGCAGGCCCATGCCACTCTATGCACTTTTGCTCCTCATGCTTCCTTTGTCAGCCCTTTATTGATTGACAGGGCCAGGTTCCTTTGTATTCCTGCCTTTGCAGCACGGGCACAGAGCCCTTACGTTCGTGGGCAAGAGGCCTTAAACTGTACACCTGACACCCACTAGCAGGGACAAGAATTGAGATGACTTTTGGCTCATGCGCACAAACATTATATTTTGTCCGTATCCGATCCGCATCCGTTCATTTCAATGTGGCCGCAAAAGATGCGCTGTCCGTATCCATATGTCCGTTCTGAGGCATGCACTGAAATCTAGAACATGTCCTGTTCTTGTCCGTATTATCGGCAAGGATAGAACTGTTCTATTATGGGCCAGATATTCCGCGGAACACACACGGATGGTATGCAGTTGTGTGCATAAGCCCTTTTTCACGCTAAAAATAAGCCCTCATATGGGTATGTGGAAACGTTATGGCTCTTGGAAGGTGGGAGGGAAAAATTGAAAAAAAGAAAATTGTCCCAGTCCATAATGCTTTAAAATGGCTTCCCAAGTTTGTCGTACCTATTATGAATAGTTTCCGGTGAAAGGGGGGCTATGGCAATTGGTAATATAATATTTTTTTTATACTTGTGTAATGATGTATGTAACAGAATGTTAGGGGTCATAGAAGATTTCTGGGGGACATTTAGGCCCCTTTTACACGGGCGAGATTTCTGCGCGGGTACAATGCGTGAGGTGAACGCATTGCACCCGCACTGAATCCGGACCCATTCATTTCTATGGGGCTGTGCACATGAGTGGTGATTTTTCACGCATCACTTGTGCGTTGCATGAAAATCGCAGAATGCTCCTCTTTGAGCGCTTTTTTTCACGTAACGCAGGCACCATAGAAAAGAATGGGGTTGCGTGAAAATCGCAAGCAAGTGCGAATGCGGTGCGATTTTCACGCACGGTTGCTGGGAGACTATCGGGATGGGGACCCGACCATTATTATTTTCCCTTATAACATGGTTATAAGGGAAAATAATAGCATTCTAAATACAGAATGCATAGTACAATAGGGCTGGAGGGGTTAAATATTATATATATTTTTTAAACTCCCCCTAATCCACGTTCGCGCAGCCGGCATCTCTTCTGTCTTCATCTGTGAGGAAAAGGACCTTTTGATGACGTCCCTACGCTCATCACATGGTCATTCACCATGGTGATGGATCATGTGAATGACCATGTGATAAGCGTAGTGACATCATCAAAGGTCCTTTTCCTCACAGATGAAGACAGAAGAGATGCCGGCTGCGCGGACAAGTGGATTAAGGAGAGTAACATTTTTTTACCTTTTTTATCGCAAAAAAACCCAAAAACTGAACAACGGAACGCAATCGCAGTCAAAACGGACTGCAATTGCGTACCTACTCGCGCGGGTTTGCCGCAATGCATCTGGACGCATCCGGACCTAATCCGGACACGCTCGTGTGAAAGAGGCCTTACAGTTTAATTTTATATTTTGCTAATTTGAACTGTAATGGCAGATTTAGACGAGTGGATTAAATTGGTTATCCCATGATTAATGTAAAAAATTAACTTCGAAAATCATATAGTACATGGCAATCTAGAACCTGACCTGTACCTCACATGGATCCCATGGATCCAGAGATCTCACCATTCATAGTTGAAATTCGTATCCTTTTTGCTGAAGCCCTCTATCTATCAGAGCTGAGGAGGCAGTTGAAGAATGGAACTGAGCATGTCCATCCACCCCAGCAAGGTGGACAGAGAAATGGGGGGGAAGCAAATAAATAGCAGATGGCACTATACAGATACATTTTATTGAATAACAAAAGTATTCAGATCCAGGTGTATTTTTAATGGGACAACCCCTGTCACTATGAAAATTTGAAATAATCTCCGGCAGCATGTTAAAGAGCAGGAGAGGCTGAGAAGATTGATTGTATAGTGTTGTGAGAAATTATTCGGTATAACTTGTATTTCATTCCATTCCTGCTCATTCTGAGCTTTGATGTCAAGTGATTGACAACCTTCCCTCTGACATACATATAGACCTGTCAGTCAAGGACCATGTACTTCAAAGCCCGGAATGAGGGGGAATTTAAATGTATAAATTATAAGTTCTAGATAAGATTTTGGGTAGCACTCGATGTCCCAGGCTGTGAGGTGCAAGATAGGCTGGATATGCTCCACAATCAGTAATATTGAAGTACCGCTGTACAGTTTTAATTATAATGCAAGTCAAATATTTTTTTTATTGTTGGGATACTTTCACATTAGCAGCAGGGGACTCCGGCAGGCTGTTTCGGCGGGTGAACAGCCTGTCGGATCCGTCCTGCCGCTTGTTCACGTGTGCCCCTGGACTGCCACTCCGTCCCCATTGACTATAATGGGGGCAAGGGGGCGGAGTTCCGGCGGCGGCACGGCAAGAGTCAGCTGGACTAAAAGTACTGCATGCAGTACTTTTAGTCCAGCTGCCTCTCGCCGTGCGCTGCTGTGCCGCCGCACGGCAGTGGCAGTTCCGATTGGATCCCCAGCAGTGTAAGCCTGGGGCTCTGATCGGTTACCATGGCAGCCAGGACGCTACTGAAGCCCTGGCTGCTATAGTCGGCTCCCTGCTGCTGTGTGCACAGAGCACAGAGCAGCAGGGACAGTGTGAGGTCCTATTCACCCTTATAGAGCTCTATCAGGGTGAATAGGACAAGGGATGAAAGATCCCAGGTTCGGAAACATCCGAAGTCGATTTGCATTAAACTGTGTTCCAATACTGTACGGAGCAGAAGCACATTTCATTTAAAAAAGGTTTGTTCTTGGAAAATGAGTTTGGGAGCTAACCTAAGGCTGGGTTCAGACATGAGCGTTTTACAGCGCGTTCCTACGCGCTGTAAAACGCTCAACAGGCAAGAACCAATGATTCCCTATGGGAATGGTTCTCACCTGAGCGTTTTACAGCGCGTACGATCGCTTCTTTGGGGCGTACAGGAGCTTCTTTGGGGCGTCTTGTCGCGCATTCCCGTACATAGACTTCAGCGGGAACGCGCAACAATGGGCGTTCGCTTGTCTCTGTATGCGCGATTGCAAATACCCGTACAATCGCGCATACAGAGCGTACGTTCAGTATGCTCAGGTCTGAACCCAGCGTAAAAGTGAATCTGTCACAAAGTTACAAGCTGTAGCAATCCTGAAGTCTCTATATAGCAGGAAGCTCTTCTTCTCAGTAAGAAGCTTCAGGGTACATGCACACTTTCAGGATTCATGTGCGGAGAATACGCACTGAAATCCGCAGGTGTTCGCAGGCAAATCTGTGCGGTCAATCTGCATCAATTGGTGCGGATTTGCGTACAGATTTTCCGCATGCGGTTTTTACTAAGTGAATGAAGAAAATCCGGTCAGGAAAAATAAAAAAAAATTGACATGCTGCGGATTTTAAAATCTGCACCGCAGGTCAAAATCCGCACAGTGTGCATTGAGAATTTCTAATTCTCATAGAATACAATGTACATGACCTACGGTGCAGATTTTCTGCACGCAATCCTGATCTTGTGTATTTAGCCTCAGGTTTTTTTTGTTTGTTTTTTCCCTTACAGAGTTCACTGCATGTAATAGTGATGTTGTAATATTTTGGACATGGCGATACCAATTATGTTTCTTTTATTTGTTTTTATATGGGTATAGGCGGGGGTTGAATTTTTTTCAAATTATTTTTTTTTTTTACTTTTATTAAGACTTTCACACTAGCATTTTTGCTGGATCCGGCAGGGTCCAGCAAAAACACTTCTGTTACTGATAATACAACCGGCTGCATTCGTTATGAACGGATCTAGTTGTATTATCTTTAACATAGCAATGACGGATCTGTCAGGAACTAATCAGGCATTTTTAAGACTGATCAGGATCCTGTTCAGTCTTAGAAATGTAATCAGTTGGCATACATTTTGCCAGATCACTCTGCCGCAAGTGTGAAAGTAGCCTTAATAGATAAATACTCGTAAAACATTTTTTCCCAAGAGAGTTTTAGGCAAAGGAAGCATGTGTAGGCAAGTTGTAAGTTTGTGGTTTTCTGAGAACGTGAACAGTGATGGCCAGTTTGCAGTGTTCGCCCGCGAATGCATGCGATCTGCCATCTTAAATGACAAGTCCGGCAAGGCACAGGTAAGTCCTTACCTGTGCCTGTGTGTGAGCCGGTCTGAAATGAAATGCGGTCTCTGGGAGCAGGCAGTTCCGAGAACAGCCTCCGGGGGCCGTTCTCGGAACCATCTGCCCCAGGAGACCGCATTTCATTTCAGACCGGCTCGTGCACAGGTATAGGTTAGGACTTACCTGTGCCTCGCCGAACTTTGGATATGTATTAAAGAGAAAAAGGATGTGGTTACCAAACACTACCTAAGTACACAGAGAGGTTCACCTCGCCGGACTTGTCAGTTAAGATGGCAGATCGCATGTGTCCGCGGGCGAACACTGCGAACTGGCCATCTCTAAACGTGAATACTTATTTACATGCTATGCAGCTTCAGTTTTATTGTTAAACCAATGTTTTTCTTTCTTGTTACAGGCAACGCAGATGTCGCTTTAGTTAATTTTTATGCTGACTGGTATGTTTCCTATTTTACTTCTGCTTTTTATTTGCACTTACATTTATACATTATTATGTGACACATTCGTAATTGAAAGTGCTGTTTTGATTTTAGAAAGTAAGGTCGGGTTTAAATGTTGCTGTTTTTGTTGCTTATTATCCCCTTAAGGACTCATTTTTTGCAAATCTGACCAGTGTCACTTTAAGTGCTGATAACTTTAAAACGCGTTTACTTAGGCTACTTTCACATTAGTCTTCGGGGCTCTGCTTGTGAGTTCCGTTTGAAGGCTCTCTCACAAGCGGCCCCCGAACGGATCCGTCCAGCCCTAATGCATTCTGAGTGGATGCGGATCAGAATGCATCAGTCTGGCACAGTCTGTCCTCCGCTCAGCAGGCAGACACCCGAACACTGCTTGCAGCGTTCGGGTGTCCGACTGGCCGTGCGGAGGCAAACGGATCCATCCAGAGTTACAATCAAAGTCAATGGGGGCGGATCCGTTCGAAGGTGACACAATATGGTGTATTTTTCAAACGGATCCACCCCCATTGACTTTCAATGTAAAGTCTGGACGGATCCGTCTGAATACAAATTGTACTTAGACTTTTTTAGTCTGAACGGATACCATCGTTTGCATTATAGGAGTGGATCCGCTCCGAACGCAAGTGTGAAAGTAGCCTTATCCAGGCCGTTCTGAGATTTTTTTTTTTTTTTTCCGTCACATATTGTACTTCATGACACTGCTAAAATTGGGTCAAAAAAGTTTATTTTTTTGCATAAAAAAAACCAAATTTACCAAAAATGTTGAAAAATTAGCAAATTTCAAAGTTTCAGTTTAAAATGCATAGTAATACCCCCAAAAATTGTGATGACTTTACATTCCCCATATGTCTACTTCATGTTTGTATCATTTTGGGAATATTTTATTTTTGGGGGGATGATACATAGCTTAGAAGTTTAGAAGCAAATTTTGAAATTTCTCAGAAATTTTCCCAATCCCTCTTTTTATGGACCAATTCAGGTCTGAAGTCACTTTGTGAGGCTTACGTAATAGAAACCACCCAAAAATGACTCCATTTTAGAAAATACACCCCTCAAGGTATTCAAAACTGATTTTAAAAACGTCGTTAACCCTTTAGGTCTTTCACAAGACTTCATGGCAAATGGACATAAAATGTAAGATTTATTTATTTATTTATTTTTTTTGTGGGGGGGGGGGGGGATTTTACAATATAATACTTTTTTTTTTTTTTTTCAGGAAAAAAGCAAGGGTTAACTGCCAAACAAAACTCAATATGGGTTGCCCTGATTCTGTAGTTTGCAGAAACACCCCATATGTGGTCGTAAACTACTATTTGGCTAAACGGCAGGACATAGAAGAAGGGGAACGCCATATGGTTTTTGGAAGGCAGATTTTGCTGGACTGGTTTATTTACACAATGAACCCTTTCAAGCCCCCTGATGCACCCCTAGAGTAGAAACTCCATAAAAGTGACCCCATCTAGGAAACTACGGGATAAGGTGGTTGTTTTGGGACTATTTTAGGGGTAAATATGATTTTTGGTTGCTCTATATTACACTTTTTTTGAGGCAAGGTAACAAAAAATTAAAATTCTAAAATTGTTTCTACATTCGCTATTTAGTTTTATGGAACACCTAAAGGGCTAACAAAGTTTGTAAAGTAACTTTTGAATACCTTGAGGGGTGTAGTTTCTTAGATGGGGTCACTTTTTGGGAGTTTCTAGTCTAGGCTACATCAGGGGGGCTTCTAATGGGACATGGTGTAAATAAACCAGACCATCAAAATCTGCCGCCCAGAAACCATATGGAGTTCCATTCGTTCTATGCCCTGCGGCTATATAGCCATTTACGACCACATATGGGGTGTTTCTGCAAACTACAGAATCAGCGCAATAAATATTTAGTTTTGTTTGGCTGTTAACCCTTGCTTTATTACCGGGAAAAAAAGGATTCAAATGGAAATTTTTCCCAAAAAGTTGTGTTTAGGCACCGCTTTTATTTTATATTTTTAACGCTGTTTAGGCTACTTTCACACTAGCGCTTGATCGGATCCGTGGCAATACCTAATATGTCTACGTTTTAAAATGTATTTAGATTTTACACTGTATTATCATTTTAGGAACCCCAAAAATTATTTTAGTATCTCCATCGCCCTGGAACTGCAGTTTGTTTTTGTTGGGCGACTATCGAATGTAGGGTTTTTCTTTTTTGTTGGGCGACTATCTAATGTAGGGGCTCATCATGCGGGATGAGATGGCGGTTTTATTGGCACTAATTGGGGGTGCATATGACATTTTGATCGATTGCTATTACACTTTTTGTGATAATTAGGGGACAAAAAAATAGCAATTTTTTTTTTTTTTACACTGCAGTTTGAGGATGCCTGCACTAAAACTAATATTTTTTGGGGGAAAATTAATTGTTTCAGTGTCTCTAGGGGACTGTTGGGGATTATAAAAATGTAGTACTCCATGGAAGTGTGATACTCCCTGAAGCAATCGATAATGCAGAGGCCCGGATGATCTGGCCACATGTCGCACTGAGTGGTGGTGTCCTTCCGTATCCCCCTCCTGCGACACACTGCACTTTTTTGGGGTTCGTCCCTTCTTTCCTTTATGGGGGACCACGCCTGGAAAATGTTGGCCTTGGACGATCCGGGCGCCTCCAATTCCCGAGGTACTCCGGCCTGCTCTTTCCCGGTCCGAAATGATCAGGTCCTTGAGGACTGCCTCATAGAATTGGAGGAATGTCTCTGTGCTGCCAGCACTTCGGGATAGTACAAAAGAGTTGTACATGGCAACCTGCACCAAGTAGACCGCAACTTTTTTGTACCATGCCCGGGTTTTGCGCATGGCATTATATGGCTTGAAGACTTGATCAGAGAGATCAACTCCTCCCATATACCGATTGTAGTCGAAGATACAATTGGGCTTGAGGACCGTTGCCGCGGTACCTCGCACAGGGACAGGGGTGATGCCGTTACTGTGGATTGTGGACAGTATAAGGACATCCCTCTTGTCCTTATACCTGACCAGCAACAGGTTTCCACTGGTAAGGGCACGGGTCTCACCCCTGGGGATAGGTACCTGGAGGGGGAGGGTAGGGAGGCTGCGTTGATTTTTTTCCACACGGTCCCACAAGCGAACGTGGATCTGGCAGCATAGGAACCGGAACAATGGAATGCTAGTATAAAAGTTATCCACGTACAAGTGGTAACCCTTATCTAGCAGTGGGTACATAAGGTCCCACACGAGTTTCCCGCTAGCACCCAGAGTGGGGGGACATTCTGGGGGTTGAATACGGGAATCTCGCCCCTCGTATACACAAAATTTGTAAGTGTACCCTGAGGTACTCTCACAAATTTTGTATAGCTTCACGCCATACCTCGCCCGCTTAGTGGGAATGTATTGGTGGAAACTGAGTCTCCCCTTGAACGCAACGAGAGACTCATCAACCGCAACCTCCCTTCCAGGTATGTAGGCCTGCGCATATTTGGCTCCGAAATGATCGATGACCGGCCGTATCTTATACAGACGGTCATGGGCAGGATCACCTCGGGGGGTGTCATGGCCATACTGAATAATGCAGACATTTACAGGTGGCCTCAAACCGGGATGTGTCATGGCCATACTGTAGAGTGGGGTCTGGTAGAGGACGTCCCCACTCCAGTATTGCCTGACATTGGGTTTTTGCACTAGACCCATGTGCAGCACGAGGCCCCAAAATGTCCTCATCTCGGCTGCACTAACCGGCGTCCATCCACTGGGTCTAGCCAAAAACGAGCCCAGGTGTTCAGCGACGAACTGTTGCGTACAGGTTCGTCTGCTCCACCATCAGATTCACAAATGGGTTACTGAAAAAACACTAAAAAAAGTCTATTTCAGTAAACCCCACTGTGGGAATCTGGATTCCTGGATTGCCAACAAAATCCAGAATCTCTGGCTCAAAATCCACTGGGGGGGACACCAGCAGGGGGCTCCGGTGGGCTTATTTGGTGGGCTGGGAAACCAGTGCAAGCCCCAGGGCTGATCGTACTAGGGTGGGCCACAGGGTTCCTAGCATGTGGGGCCCTTGGCTCCACCTGGCGGCATCCTGTTCGGATTGACCCCCCCCCAGCCCCGCAATCGCGTTTTTAAACTTGGGACGTACTGGTACGCCCTGAGTCCTTAAGGACATGGGAAATAGGGCGTACCGGTACGCCCCAAGTCCTTAAGGGGTTAAAAACATGCAATATTACTTACTGAATTCTACTCCTGTAATGAGAGCTCACAACAATGATTTATGATGCTGTGCATCCCTGCCTGACATAGGCAGCATTAGGTCAGTACAGTTCATTACAGCCAATGTCCTCTGCCATAATAATATGACACTGAGTGAGTGCCGCTCTTGCGCTCGCCCGATCAGCAGCAGGGGCTTGGCTGTTGCAGACAGCCAGGCCCCAGCTATATCCACTGGCATCGCTGAAAGCTCAGATGCTAGGAGATTAACCCCTTATTTACCGCAGTCGATACTGAGCACAATATCTAAGGGGTTTGCAGAGGTAAGGGACTCTCTCTGTCTCTTCATCAGCTCCCCACACTGTGAGGACTGGTTGATTACTGCCATGGTAGCCCCAGGCCTTGCAAAGACCTTTGGTCTACCAACTACAGAGGCGTTTGTGGCCCAGCCCTCAGGCTGGGTCTCATAGGCAATTGTCAGTGTAAGGCTACATGCACACAACCGTATGTGTTTTGTGGTCCGCAATTTGCGGATCCGCAATAAAAAATGGATGACATCCGTATACCATCCATTTTTATTTTGCAGATCCATTGTAACAATTCCTAAAACTGACAAGAGTAGGGCATGTTCTATTATTTTGCGGGGCTACTGAACGGACATACTGATGCGGACAGTGCACAGTGTGCTGTCCGCATTTTTTGCGGACCCATTGATATTAATGGGTCCGCATCCTATCCACAAAAAAAAACAACTAACAGAACGGACATGGAAACAAACAACATTCGTGTGCATGTAGCCTAATACTGACCATTCCAATGCATTACAGTATAGCATGTATTGTACTGCATTGAAACTGGGATCAAACCCTCAAAAGTTGAAGAATTCCGCCCCCCCCCCCCCCCCATTAACCTCTTAAGGACCGGGTAATTTTTCACTTTAAGGACCAGATGGATTTTTGCAAATCTGACATGTCACTTTATGTGGTAATAACTTTAAACCGTTTTTACCATTCTGAGATTGTTTTCTCGTCACATATTTGAGTCAAAATATTTCATTTTTATTTATAAAAAATTTGCAACTTTCCAAATTTCAATTTCTCTGCTTTTAAAACAGATAGTGATACCTCATATAATAGTTATTACTTTACATTTCCCATATGTCTACTTCATGTTTGGATCATTTTGTGAATGGCATTTTATTTTTTGGGGACATTACAAGTCTTATAAGTTTTTAGAAGCAAATCCCACTTTTAAAGAGGACCTTTCACCAGAACTAAACTTCTAAAGTAACTATACAGGCATGTAGAGCGGCGCCCAGGGACCCTCCTGCACTTACTGTTTTACCTGGGCGCCGCTCCGTTCCCCCGGTATCTTTACAGTTAGGCTCCACCCAGCGCCTGCCGGCGCCTCCTTCTCCCATGCTGCAGCGCTGGCCAATCACAGTGCTCAGCTCATAGCCTGAGAGGCTTTTTTCTCTCTCAGGCTATGAGCTGAGCGCTGTGATTGGCCAGGGCTGCAGCATGGGAGAATGAGCTGACGGCAGGTTCCCCTGGGTGGAGCCTAACTGTAAAGATACCGGAGGCAATAACTGGGGAACGGAGTGGCGCCCAGGTAGAACAGTAAGTGCAGGGGGGTCCCTGGGCGCAGCTCTACATGCCTGTATAGTTACTTTAGAAGTTTAATTCTGGTGAAAGGTCCTCTTTAAGGACCAGTTCAGGTCTGAAGTCACTTTCTGAGGCTTACATAATAGAAACCACACAAAAATGACCCTATTTTAGAAACTACACCCCTCAAGGTATTAAAAACTGATTTTACAAGCTGTTAACCCTTTAGGTGTTCCACAAGAATTAATGGAACATGGAGATGAAATTTCAGAATTTCACTTTTTTGGGAGATTTTCCATTTTAATCATTTTTTTCCGCTAACAAAGCCAGGATTAACAGCCAAACTAAACTAAATATTTATTGCCCTGATTCTGTAGTTTACAGAAACACCCCATACATGGTCGTAAACTGCTGTATGGGCACACACAAGGTGCAGAAGGAAAGGAATGTCATTTGGCTTTTGAAGGTCAGATTTCACTAGGATAATTTTAACTTGCCATGTGACATTAGGAGATTAATTCTGAGCCCTGTTGTATTTCCAGGCATACGATTAGGGCCACATGTGGGGTATTTCTAAAACCAGTAAGCTAAGCATAATAATAAGAGGGCTTGCTTTTCAAACTGGCATACACTGGGCACAACATAATGAGCACTGAGATGGCATATCTGTGTAAATATAGCAATTTTCACTGTGCACCATCTGCTGTGAATACATTTTGCAAAACACCAGTGGGGTCAAAATCTTTACTACACCCTTTGGTAAATTCTGTAAGGGGTGTGATTTCTAAAATGGGGGGGTCACTCCTTGGGTGTTTTGTCTCTTCTTCTTTTAGTTTACCTCAGAGCCTCTGCCAGTCAGACTAGGCCTCAGATACACATGGTGCTCTTTCTCTTCTGAACGTTGTAGTGTGTCCATATAGGACTTTACAAGCATATATGGGGGTGTTGCTGTGTTCAGGAGAAAATTGGTAACAAATTGTGCGGTGCATTTTCTCCTGTTATCCCTTTTGAAAATGAAAAATTTGTGCCTAAAGCGACATTTTCTTATAAAATATGTAGTTTTTCATTTTCACAGCCAACTGTTTTTGAATTCTATGGAACACCTGTTGCACTAAAGTGCTCACTACACCCCTTTAACATTTATTGGGAGGTGTTGTTTCTAAAATAGGGTCGCTTTTTATTTTATGGGTTTCTATTGTAGGGATACCTCACGGTGTCTTGAAATGCGACAATAAAATCTTCCCTCCAAAAACCATACAGTGCTCCTTCTCTTCTACACCCTGTTGTGTGCTCAAACAGCAGTTTACAACCACATATGGGGTATTTCTGTAAACTGCAGAATTAGTCTCTATTCACACGTTCGCAATTGTGTTCCGCATTCATTTCTATGGGGCCACACGTTGTGCTGCCTGGATCCGCACTTCAGGGTCCGCAATTCTGTCCCCGAAAAAAAAATAGAACATGTCCTATTCTTATCTGCAAAAGCATTCCAAAGTTATTACCAGATAAAGTGGCACATGTCACATTTGCAAAAATAGGCAGGTCTTGAAGGGGTTAATGTCTGTGTGATTTAACTGCATCTTGTTGCACCCTAAACTTATTGCCTGAAGCAGTCCCTTGTAATCTGCTGAGCTATGAAACCATGGGGGAGATTTATGAGAACTGGGGTAAAGGAAAACTGCCTTAGATGGAGTGAGAGGAGCTCTAAAAAGTGTAAGGCGGAATCTCATTGGTTGCTATAGGCAACTAAGCCTGTTTTCCTTTACACCAGTTTTGATAAATCTCCCCCAATGTGTCCATCTGGAAATATATCAGATTTTGTTTTAGTTTTTCTATACGTTGAATTTTCAGTTTATTCTGTTTCCATTTTTTTAGGTGCAGATTCAGTCAAATGCTGCACCCTATATTTGAGGAAGCTTCAAATATAATCAAAGAAGAATATCCTGATAAAAATAAAGTTGTGTTTGCCAGAGTAGACTGTGACCAGCATTGTAAGTAGCAGCTTCATAATTGTAATATATTTCTAATTTTAAGGTTTACTTCATGTAGTGTGTACTTTACTTGTAAAATAATGAGTTGTGCCAGCAGCTATCAAATGTATGGAAGTAAAACAGCATTGGCAATATTTAAAGTGGTAATATTTTAAAGGGTCATCCCATCTCCTCTTAGATCTTGCGACTATCCGGGAAAAGCCGTGGACGGCCTCACATTTGAACTTTGTACCATGGCCTGGTTTTGTACCATTTTTTTTTTTTACTTGTTATACTAGGTGTGGAAACGCTGAGAGGTGGAGTGAGTGGGTTTGTGGGAGTCAACAACATTTGTGGTGATCACAACTAGACGATCATTTCCAGGCTTTGTTTATTGTGGATTATATATTTTGGATCCTTTCTTTGTATCTGTATTGTTTCTAAATTACCTTAGAGACCAACAATGCTGCCTATTATCTGGGATACCTTTTTAAATGTTTATTGGAAAGTAGGAGGGAAAAAAGACAAATATAAAATTGTCAGAAAAGCTAAAACAGTGGTAAACTATAAAATTTTTATCTACAGTACTTGTTTTATATGCCATATATGCGTGCATTATGTATTGTAAGCTAATTTCATATATTCTTCATATACAGCGGACATAGCCCAAAGATATCGGATAAGCAAATATCCCACATTAAAGCTGTTCAGAAATGGGATGATGATGAAGAGGGAGTATAGAGGTCAACGGTCAGTTACTGCAATAGCAGACTACATTAGACAGCAAAAAAGTGATCCAATACGGATAGCGGGAGATCTCGAGGAACTGAAAACCATTGATGTGAGTATTTTGCTAAAGTTTTTAATATTCTACATTGACTTTCAGCAAGTTTGCAGTTTGAAAGATCCCATCCACACCAGGACAGGCGATTGGCATGTATGGGTGTACGTAATCCTCAAGGATGGATTTTATCCAAAACTGTTGAGACTGGCTTTCCACATGGATGACTGGGCCCAGAGAATGCCACAGAAACATTCCCCAGGCCATAACACTGCCACCACCAGCTTGTGTTCTTCCAGCAATGGTTGCAGGGTGTTCTCTTATGTTTCTCGCCTGATGCACCAAAATCCTTCTGTTCAATGAAGCAGAAAACGTGACTCATCGGAGATGGCAAACCCTTTACCAATAAGTGGAGGTCCAATAATGATACTGCTGTGAAAAGCTTTTTCTGCCAATGCAGTTTTGTTAGCAGTCCATATATCTGCCTTGGAGCCCCATATGCAGTAGGGTTCATTGTACTGTTTTAGACTCGTGTCTGGTAGCCCTCTGGTTTATTTTGGTGGTGAGCTGCTCCATGGTAGTGTGTTGGTCCACCCTTGGACACCTTCATAGCTGACCATCCACCTCTCACATCAGTAGTACCTGGTGCTCAGCAGTTTCCACACTGCTTATTCGCAATGGTTCCATTTGTCCACTCACAATACACTTGTCAGCAGCACTCAATCCGTTCACAAACTGCACAGTTTCAGAAATACTGTCCCTTTTGGCCCGACAGCCAACAAATATCTCCTTTTGCAATTCTGATAAATCGCCCCTTTTACCCGTGACAATGAGGGGTACATGTGCAGGCAGTTTTTTGCACTTCGTATATACACACAGTCAGCTCACTACATGTGATTTCCTTCATGAGCTATGCGCTGCCGACATCAAAAGTAGGGAGTGGTCTAAATAATCAGATTTTACTGTGTATATAGTTATAGTGTTTTTTCTCATTATTTGTATTTTTCTATAGTTTGAGAGTTTTTAGGTTATTGTTTTTTTTATTTTTTTTTATTTTCCCCTGTGTATTTTTGTTTCTGGCTTCTCCTAAAACAAAGCATGCCATAACTGTTGATGGTTTTTGCATCACCTTCTATAGGGGAAAAACACCTCTAGTGGGCGAAAGCATTGTTTAAAAAAAACAATTTACATATGATGGTACGGGTCTAACCCCTTAAAGAATGTTGTCCAGTTTCAGATATTGATGACCAGTCCTCCAGGATAGGTCATCAGTATCAGATCGGCGTCTGTCCTTCTCCATGCACCCCTGATCAGCTGTTTGAAGAGAATGCATCGCTCTTTTCACTGGAGAACAGGTTAAAGGGGTTGTCCGGGTTCAGAGCTGAACCCGGACATACCCTTATTTTCACCCCGGCAGCCCTCCTGAGCCTGGCATCGGAGCATCTCATGCTCCGATGCGCTCCCGTGCCCTGCGCTAGATCGCGCAGGGCACAGGCTTTTGTGTTTTCAATAACACACTGCCGGGCGGTAACTTCCGCCCAGCAGTGTGTTCGGTGACGTCACCGGCTCTGAGGGGCGGGCTTTAGCTCTGCCCTAGCCGTTTTACTGGCTAGGGCAGAGCCAAATCCCGCCCATCAGTGCCGGTGACGTCACCGGGCTGCCTGTCAGCCCCATAGAGAGCCCCGGTACGTCACCGGAACTCAGAAAAATGCCTTTGCCCTGCGCGATTTAGCGCAGGGCAAAGGAGAGCATCGGAGCATGAACTTCTCCGATGCTCATGTCAGGGGGGCTGCCGGGGTGAAAATGGAGGTATGTCCAGGTTCAGCTCTGAACCTGGACAACCCCTTTAAGGCCTCATGCACATGACCGTTGCTCAGCCGTGGCCATATTGCAGTCCGCAATGTTCTATTTTATTTTGCTGTGTGGACTGATCACTGGCATATTCATGTTGAATGGGTCTCGTCCTGGCCTCTGCACAGATGTTGCCCGTGCATTGGGGACCGCAAATGCACGGAATGGCCACACAACGGCTGCTTCTCTCAATTCATGTAAATAGGAGGGGGAGCTGTCATTAAATCTGCTCACCACTGCAATGACATAGGTGAGCACGTGCAGGTAATATTTGTTTTTTGGAAAACATAAATTACTGTGTAATTTAATACAATGTTAGTTTTTGCTGCAAAAATATAGAAAAAGCTTTTTTTATTTTATTTTTATTTTTGAAAGACATGAAACAACCTGATAATTAAATTATTCAGGTTATTCTGGTTGTGTGGATACCTAATGTGTATTCCTTTTTTTATTTAATGTGTATTTGACACTAAATAATTTTTTTTTTGGGGGGGGGGGGTGCAATATTTTTATTTTATAACATTTAACCTCTTTAGGACACAGGGCGTACAGGTATGCCCTGATGTCCTGGTACTTAAGGACACAGGGCGTACCTGTACGCCCTGTGTATTTCCGATCACCGTCGCCCGGCGGGCGGTGATCGGAACAAGGTCCCTGCTCAAATCATTGAGCAGGCACCTTGGCTAAATGCAAGGGGGAGGGGGGGGTCCCGTGACGGCGATCACCGCAAACCGCAGGTCAATACAGACCTGCGGTTTGCGGCTTTTCATGTTGCAGGCGGCGGCGGTGCCATTGGGTCCCCGTGGGGCTGTAGGGGGGACCCGATGGCATGGAAGGCAGCGTGATGCCTTCCTGAGGCATCGCCGCTGCCTTCCTGTGACGTGCCTGTGAGATCCAGCCCCTGGATCTCACAGGCAGGAAGCTGTATGAGTAATACACACAGTATTACTCATACAGCCAATGCATTCCAATACAGAAGTATTGGAATGCATTGTAAAGGATTAGACCCCCAAAAGTTGAAGTCCCAAAGTGGGACAAAAAAAAGTGGAAAAAAATGAAATCATTGTGTAAAACTTAAATAATAATAAAAAAAAAAAAAGGTTACATATTAGGTATCGCCGTGTCCGTATCGACTGGCTCTATAAAAATATCATATGACCTAACCCCGCAGGTGAACACTGTAAAAAAAACTGTAAAAAAGCCTTTTTTTTTATCTTACATCACCTAAAGTGTAATAGCAAGCGATCAAAAAGTCATATGCACCCCAAAATAGTGCCAATCAAACCGTCATCTCAGCCCGCAAAAAATTAGACCCTAACCTTAGATAATCGCCCAAAAACTGAGAAAAACGATGGCTCTCAGACTATGGAGACACTAAAACATGATTTTTTTTTTGTTTAAAAAATGAAATCATTGTGTAAAACTTACATAAATAAAAAAAAATTGTATACATATTAGGTATCGCCGCATCCGTGACAACCTGCTCTATAAAAATACCACATGATCTAACCTGTCAGATGAATGTTGTAAATAACAAAACAAAAAAACGGTGCCAAAACAGCTATTTCTTGTTACCTTGCCTCACAAAAAGTGTAATATAGAGCAACCAAAAATCATATAAACTAAACTAAAAACTTCCACCCTATCCCGTAGATTCTAAAATGGTGTAACTTTTTTTTTTTTTTTGAGTTTCTACTCTAGGGGTGCATCAGGGGGGCTTCAAATGGGACATGGTGTCCAAAAAAAACAGTCCAGCAAAATCTGCCTTCCAAAAACCGTATGACATTACTTTACTTCTGCGCCCTGCCGTGTGCCCGTACAGCAGTTTACGACCACATATGGGGTGTTTCTGTAAACTACAGAACCAGGGCCATAAATATTGAGTTTTGTTTGGCTTTCAACCCTTGCTTTGTAACTGGAAAAAAATGAAAAATCTGCCAAAAAAGTGAAATTTTGAAATTGTATCTCTATTTTTCCATTAATTCTTGTGGAACACCTAAAGGGTTAACAATGTTTGTAAAATCAGTTTTGAATACATTGAGGGGTGTAGTTTCTAGAATGGGGTCATTTTTGGGTGGTTTCTATTATGTAAGCCTCACAAAGTGACTTCAGACCTGAACTGGTCCTTTAAAAAGTAGGTTTTTGAAAATTTCTGAGAAATTTCAAGATTTACTTCTAAGCCTTGTAACGTCCCCCAAAAATAAAATGTAATTCCCAAAATGATCCTAACATGAAGTAGACATATGGGAAATGTAAAGTAATAACTATTTTTGTAGGTATATGTATTATAGCAGTAGAGAAATTGAAACTTGGAAATTTGCAAATTTTTCCAAATTTTGGGAAAATGTATTTTTTTTTATAAATAAAAAATAATTTTTTTTTACTCCATTTTACCAGTGTCAGGAAGTACAATATGTGACGAAAAAACGGTCTCAGACTGGCCTGGATAAGTCAAAGCGTTTTAAAGTTATCACCACATAAAGTGACACTGGTCAGATTTGCAAAAAATGGCCTGGTCCTGAAGGTGAAAATGAGCCCGGTCCCTAAGAAATCCCATTTTGCGATTACAGGATTACTATTTTTTGACTATTTAGTTCAGTTTTATAATGTATTGGCATACTCTTGTGTGCTAATGCACGGTTATTTTGTCAGTGTGACTTTTAGCTAAATGGTTAAGATGACTAGACCTGCCTGAACACAATCAATGGTCATAATTTAAAGAGGACCTTTCCGCCAGTTTTTTTTTTCCTTATAAAAGCAATACCTCATGCTGTAGTGTAAGATCAGGAGACGCTATCTTGCAATTTTTTTTCATGATCTGCTCCTGTGTTGTGGCGCTATGCCACCCACCTGGTTTTGGCACCTGATATGCTAATTAATAGCATCAGTACAGGGAGGAGACATCAGCTTTTCCCTGTGGGCATCTCCTTCTTGACTGTGGCACCATCCAATCGCTGAGGACCACTTCACAGCCAGGGAGAAGACAAGCTGTTCTTTACTTACATAGCCTGTTCTCATGAAAACAGCTTGTCTTCTCCCTGGCTGTGAAGCGATTGGACAGCTTCACAGCCAGGGAGAAGGAGACGCCCACTGAGAAAAGCTGAAGTCTCTTCCTCCCTGTACTGATCTATTAATTAGTATATTGGGCACCAAAACCAAGCAGGGGGCATAGAGGCACAATGGAGGAGCCGATCATGGGGAAAAAAATAGCAAGATGGGGAAAAATAGCAAGATAACTGCTGCTACCAATACCTAGGTGCTGCTACAAATTAATATTGCCATTTGTACAAGACTGATTTGATGAATGTTTAGTATTTTAAATTGTTCTCTAAATAAAATCTCACTTTCTCATGAACCCATAAATTGAGTGCCTGCCCTGCATTACTTTATTTTCTATACCAAACGGCACAGCACAAAATACTACCCCAGCAGAACTAAATACCACAGTGCAGAACAAAATACTGTCCCAGCAGATCTAAATACTACAGTGCAGTAGAAAATACAAAACATTACCCCAACAGAACCAAATACTGCAGTTCAGCATAATGTACTGCTCCAGCACACCCCAATACCACAATTCAGCACACTATACTGCATCAGCAGCACAAAACACCTACCCACTGTGTCTACCTACGACACAGAGGGGAAGTATTGCTATTGATGCTGGAGGTGCTGCCAGTAAGCCTATACAACACAAGTATGAACTGTAGAAACTTCCTTTAAAAAAAAAAAAAAAAAGGTCTGGCTGTCCATTTACAGAGACAAAATGGTGTTGCTGGAGTTTGTTGATTTAAGTGGCAGATTTTTTATCTCAAAATGAATTATCATTATCCAGCAGCAGTATGAATCGCACAACTGTGAGTGACTAGTCCCTCCCTAATTGCTTTCCCTGATAAAGCTCTCAATCTACCTAATTATGTCCCTTTTGTTAGACACAGCCAAGGCACATGCTCTGAGGTCGCAAGCTGCCCAAAGAATGGCATTATATAGCATTGTCACAGGGACCTGCCAGAATCCTCCCCCTTGTTTGGCTGACAGCCTGTCTGCCAGCCTCTGAGCCAATCAGGGGCAGCCCTTCCCTCCCAGAGTCATATGATCCTCCATTTTCTTCCTTCCGGTCTTTTCCCTGCCAATTTTCACAGTAAATTGGCTGTGGCGCCATTTCTGGCCAACTCATCTGAAGCGAATCACAAAACTTCGGATTCATTTGGTAGCAGAATTTTTGTGAAAGACGTTGTTAATCCACTTTTGTTCAGAATCAATTCACTCATCTCTAGTTTTTAGTATAGTGTAAGTAATATATTACTTGCTGTTGAAGACCTTAGTAAAATTATAATACAAATCAACAAGACTACCAGATGCACCTGAGCAAATAAAACGACAAAGTAAATTCCTGTGTAATGTGTGGTTTTAGTTATACTTTAAAAGTATAGTTATGCTATGTTGTCTTTTTTGTAAATTTTGATTTGTGTTGGCCATATTGGTTAGTTAGAAATATTCCATCTAGATAGAGGGGAATCTGCTATCTGTTCCAGGTGTGTGGGTATATAAAGGAAGACAGATGTAATGTTTTAATAGTCCTATGTTTCTGTGTTTGTTTGTTACCTTATTTAATCATCATATATTTTATTACAGCGTAGTAAACGAACAATAATTGGTTTTTTTGAAACCAAGGAGTCTGACAACTATCGAACATTTGAAAAAGTATCAAACATTTTACATGACGATTGTGTATTTATTGCTGCTTTTGGGTAAGTGATAAACATTTTCCATATTGTGTGTGTATTTAACTATCTAAGGCTACTTTCACACTTGCGGCAGGACGGATCCGACAGGCTGTTCACCCTGTCGGATCAGTCCTGTGGCTATTTCGCCGTGCCGCTGGACCGCCGCTCCGTCCCCATTGACTATAATGGGGGCGGAGCTCCGGCGGTGCACGGCGAAAGGCCGCCGGACTAAAATTGCTGCATGTCAGGCTTTTTAGTCCAGCGGCTTTCGCCGTGCACCGCCATGCTGCGCCGGAACTCCGCCCCCCGTTCCCATTATAGTCAATGGGGACGGAGCGGCGGCACGGCGAAATAGCCGCAGGACGGATCCGACATGGTGAACAGCCTGTCGGATCCGTCCTGCCGCAAGTGTGAAAGTAGCCTAACTATCCAAATATGATTCATAAAACTCCCTTTTTGTTTACCCTTATTTTAGAGAGATTTCTAAGCCAGAAAGATTTAGTGGAGACAACGTTATCTACAGGCCCATAGGAGTAAGTATTAATTTATGGGTTTGAAATTATTTGTATGGCAAGCATATTTCCATTTGGTTATTGTAAGTAGATAATGGTGTTCATTTATTACCCGGTTTTTGGCGTAAAATGTCACAAGACCCTATTTTTTTTATATATATTTGTGCTCCTAAATTTTAAGAGCACATTACATTTTTACCCTGTCCTCGACACTAGAGGGGAGGAAGAGTGGGGGTGTATCAGAGGTGGGGGCCATAGGTTCCGGCAAACTCGCTAGAATTTATGCCAGAAAGCTGGCATAAATGACTATTGAAATCTACACTAGCCTCTGGCTGGAGTATATTTCAATCTAGGCTCACAGACTGGCAGAGGATGCATCTAAATAGTTACGTGGACTGCACCTTGTCATAAATTAGGTCTATCCTCTGGCAACACAGGGAGTATGAAAGACTAGCGTAAAATGACCACCAATAAATGTATTCTTTCTTTTACAGTCCATATGAATCAAATAATTAGTGCAGTCTAGAGCTTAAAGCTTATATTACATGGCAGATTGTCTGCCAGATCATCGCTAATTAGTGTTTGTGGTAAACTCTTGTTAGTGATGATTTGGCAGTATAATATTGCCACTGATTACCTAGTGACTGTGCAAACGCTCGTTCACCGGCACATGTGATTTTGAGCTTGCTTAAAAATCTGCCGCTGGCAAACAACTAGACATTATGGGGATGAGCAATTACATAACAATCGCTCCTCCCCATACTATGGAGGAGATATCTGCATGTAATAGCAGTGGTCTCCTCCACTAGCGAGCAGGCGATTGCCAGGAAGAAACGCTTCTCTCCTGACAATCACCTGCAGAATCTTCTAGTGCAATACTAGCTTAAAGGGGTTCTCCGGGAATTAAGAAAATGAAAATACGTAAATATTACTTTTATTATATTCCCAAATACCTTTCATTAGTTATAATGGCTATTTTTGTCTGGGGAGCAATGATTAGGAGAACCAAAATGGCCACTGTCCTGTTAGTGAACACAACCTGTCCTAATCACAGAGGAGGACGAGTTGCTTCACAACACTGAGATAAAGAGCTGCCTCATCCTCCTCTCTGCTCTGCTTGTCAGGAATTATGATCCTGAATACAGTTTAATGTGATATTTAGCTGAATCTCTGTAGGAATGGAGTTCATAAGGAGACATGAAGTACAGAGAGGACGGAGAAGACAGACTGTGATAATGTGGGGCTGCAGTAATGGAGACTGCATAGAGCTTATCTGTATTCACGATCATAATCCCTGACGAGCTGAGAGGATGAGGCAGCTCTTCAGCTCAGTGTTGTAATTTATCCTGCTGTGTGATTAGGACAGGTTTTGTGTGCACTGATAGGACAGTGGCCATTTAGTTTCTTCTGATCATTGCTTCCCGGACAAAAGGAGCCATTATAACTAATGAAAGGTATTTGGGAATGTATTTATAATGAAGTAAGGCCTCTTTCACACTTGCATTGTCCGTATCCGGCGTGTACTCCACTTGCCGGAATTACACGCCGGATCCAGAAAAACGCAAGTGAACTGAAAGCATTTGAAGACGGATCCATCTTCAAAATGCTTTCAGTGTTAATATGGCAGCCAAGACGCTATTAAAGTCCTGGTTTCCATAGTAGTAGTGGGGAGCAGGGGAGCGGTATACTTACAGTCCGTGCGGCTCCAGAATGACGTCAGAGCGCCCCATGCGGATGGATGACGTGCCATGCGATCACGTGATCCATGCGCTTGGGGCGCCCTGACGTCACTCTGGAGCACCCTGGGAGCCGCACGGACGGTAAGTATGCTGCTCCCCACTACGCTTTACCATGGCTGCCAGGACTTTAGCGTCCCGGCAGCCATGGTAACCATTGAGAAAAAGCTAAACGTCGGATCCGGCAATGCGCCGAAACGACGTTTAGCTTAAGGCCAGATCTGGATCAATGCCTTTCAATGGGCATTAATTCCGGATCCGGCCTTGCGGCAAGTCTTCAGGATTTTTGGCCGGAGTAAAAAGCGCAGCATGCTGCGGTATTTTCTCCGGCCAAAAAAACGTTACGGTCCGGAACTGAAGACATCCTGATGCATCCTGAACGGATTTCTATCCATTCAGAATGCATTAGGATAAAACTGATCAGGATTCTTCCGGCATAGAGCCCCGACGACGGAACTCTATGCCGGAAGAAAAGAACGCAGGTGTGAAAGAGCCCTTATATTTAAGTATTTTCATTTTCTTAATTCCCAGAGAAACCCTGTAATGAGCAACACTGACAGGACTTTCTCACTAATTGGACAGTCTGTATGTTGGGTTCGGGGGGAGCATTTAAAAAAAATATATATATATATATATATATATATATATATATATATCTACAGACTTATTTTCCTTGACTGTTATAAATAGGAATTTTGAGGGGAAAAAAAAATTATATTTTGTATATCACTATAAACCTATTTATGAGAACATGACTGCTGCCAATATTGTGTTAAATGTTATATACAATATACCACTTTATTGTACCAGGCTGTAAAATTAAGGACAGCTAATCTTTGTTTTTCATAAAGGAAAGTGCTCCAGATATGGTTTATTTGGGTTCACTCACCAACTTTGATTTGGCTTTTGCTTGGACGCAAGATAAATGTGTGCCTCTTGTACGGGAAATCACATTCGAGAACGGAGAGGTAAAAATGTAAACTTTTTCCAAGATGTCTTTCTTACCTTTCTGTATGCATGGCTAATTGAATGTTTGGGAATGAATAAGAAAAAGCATTACGAAATATAGTTAATAAAATAATAATTTATTAGCTATATTTTATATGGTGGCTATAAAGAAAAAATGATGAGATGTTACAAACAATGCATTTTTTTTATTTTTATTTTTTTTATTTTCATGTTGGTGCTTTTTTATTTATTTTTTTTTGGGTGTGGGGGGTCCATTGCATTTTTTTCATAATGCACCATGCTGTAGGTATTGGCATTTTTCAGAAGACTATGGAGTGGCAATCATAATGCTTATCTGCATGTCTAATATAGCCTTAACCGCCTCCGGACCACCTAAAGCAGGATCGTGGTCCGGAGGCGGCAGTCTCAGGCAGAGTCACTCATGCGCATCGCGGGCCGGCAAAAGTTAGAGGGGTATTACATCATCAGCCTGCCAGCCAAAGATCATCGCTGGCAGGCTGATGCTTTTTAAAAAAAAACGAATCACAAGCTATTTAACACCTTATATTTATAAATATAAGGTGTTAAATGGCTTCTCTGCTCCTCTGCTGGTTCTTTTGGTCGGTTGGTTCCAGCAGAGGAGCAGACATCACAGTGAGTACACCAAACACCACACTTAGCCCCCAGATCACCGCCCATCACCCCAATTAACCCCTTGATCGCCCCTGTCAATCACCTAGTGAAAGGGAAAAAAGTGATCAGTGTAAACTGTCACCTTTTTTTCCCACTGGTATTAACTGTTAGGTTTTAGGATAGTTTAGGCCCCTTGGTTAGGTAGTTAGCGATTGTTTAGCGCCCAGCCCACCGCACTGCAGTCACTGATTAGCGTATCGCTAATCAGCATTTGTACTGTTATAGTATCTGTAAGTGATCAAAACTGATCACAGTCTAATCTATAATAGTATCAGTGTCACCTTAGTTCGCCCTCCACCCAAAACGCAGTGTTTGCCTGATCGGTCGCCCACACGTGCTTTCACCAACGCCCGCCCCGCCGCAGTGACAAAAAATATATTATTTTTTTTGATCACTGCACAATCACTTTACAAGCGCTGCGGCGATAAAAAAAATAAAAATCAAAAAGCAGCGGCCTCCGGTACTTTGCTAGCCTCCCATTTGTAAGATAGGCTTACTTTTTTTCCTGGGTAATCTCGGGGAATACCCCCTAAATTTAGTAATGAAAATGTCAAACAAGGGGTATTCTTCTGAAGAGGCCTACAGGATTCTGACCCAGTCGGATGAGGAATGGGAACCCTCATCTGACAAATCCAGCGGGTCAGAATATGAACCTGTAGAAAGCAGTGGCAGTCTGACCCAAAGTTCGGACGAGGAGGTTGAGGTCCCTGATAGCACCAGGCGTACCCGGCCCCGTGTTGCTACACCACCGGTTGCGCATGATCCGCTTCAAGGGCAGCAGAGTGGGGCTGGCGCTGTCGGATTACGTGGTGAGGCATACACCAGCAGCGCAGCCCACCCTGGACCTAGTGCCAGCACTGCCGTTCAACATGGTGAAGTGGCAAGCACCAGAAGGGCAGTTGAAGCTGGTACGGTGGCACGTGCAATAGTTACCCCGTCGCAGCCACCGCACAGACGGGCCCGTAGAGTCCCTGAGGTGCTGGCAAACCCGGATTGGCAGTCCCCAACTTCAGCCGCACCATTAGTTCCCCCTTTCACCGCCCAGTCTGGAGTTCGGGTTGAGACAGCTCAGATCGGTTCGGCACTGGGATTTTTTTTTAGCTGTTCTTGACTGCGGAGCTCTTGGACATAGTCGTGGCAGAAACAAATCGGTATGCCACTCAATTTATAGCCGCCAACTCGGGAAGATATTATGCCCAGCCTTTACGGTGGAAACCCGTTCAAGTTTCCGAATTAAACATTTTTCTGGGCCTTCTCCTCAACATGGGTCTAACAAAAAAGCATGAATTGCGGTCATATTGGTCCACAAACCCAATTCATCACATGCCCATGTTATCTGCTGCCATGTCCAGGGCACGATTTGAGGACATCCTGCGTTTCCTGCACTTTAGCGACAACACCACCTCCCGTCCCAGAGGCCACCCAGCTTTTGACCGGCTCCACAAAATTCGGCCCCTCATAGACCACTTCAACAACAAATTTGCAGATTTGTATACCCCTGAGCAAAACATTTTACCGGGCGCCTTGGCTTCAAACAATACATCCCAAGCAAGCGCGCCCGGTATGGGGTCAAATTGTATAAGCTCTGTGAAAGGGCCACAGGCTATACCCACAAATTTCGTGTCTATGAGGGTAAAGATCAGACCCTGGAGCCGGTCGGTTGCCCTGACTACCTGGGGAGCAGTGGGAAGACAGTTTGGGACTTGGTGTCACCCTTATTTGGCAAGGGGTACCATCTTTAAGTGGACAATTTCTACACAAGTGTGCCCCTCTTCAGGCATTTGTTTATAGAACAGATTGGCTGCTGTGGCACCGTGCGACCTAGTCGCCGGGGCTTCCCCCAATGGCTCGTTACCACACGTCTTGCAAGGGGGGGAGAGAGCTACCTTGTGTAATGAAGAACTGCTCGCGGTTGACGTTTACATGCTCTTCTCCATTCACGCAGACACGACAATACAAATTGAACGAGCAACCAGTGTCATTCAAAAGCCCCTCTGTGTCCACGACTATAATTCGCTCATGGGAGGGGTGGACTTCAATGACCAGATGTTGGCTCCTTATTTAGTTTCCTGACGCAACTGACGCTGGTATAATAAGGTGTCTGTATATTTGATTCAATTGGCTATGTACAATAGTTTTGTTCTCTACAGTAATGCTGGGAGAACAGGATCCTTCCTCAAATTTCAGGAAGAGATCATCGCGAACCTCCTGTATCCAGGAGGTTCCGTGGCCCCAACCACCAAAGTAGTGAGCCGTCTATATGAGCGACATTTCCCCAATGTCGTTGCTGGTACCTCAAAGCAAGCTCCACCCCGAAAAAGATGTCGTGTCTGTAGCAGGAGTGGAATAAGGCGTGACACCCGCTATTTCTGTCCTGACTGAGCTGAGCACCCTGCCCTATGCTTACGAGAGTTTTTCTGGAAGTACCACACACAGGTACACTTAACATAGGGATTGCATCTCACAGGACAGGCACACAGGGCTATTAGGGCCTATTCACACAGAGCTGCTGCAAACCTCTCCTTTCACCTGGGACAAAATCCATAATGTACTTCGCCACATCTCTGGGCGATTTGCACTTTGCACATTGTCCCATAGGGAAGTAGAGGTTTGTCCTATAAAAAAAAAAAATCACCGGTAAGCAAACAAGTTAACGTTCTGTTCAAAAAGTTAAATTTTATGTGTTCCATTCAAATGTTTATTGCGTTGCGGCCTGGTTTTTTTTCTTGTTTTTTTTTACCTTCCAGGTGGACCAACCGATCGACTAGCTGCAGCACTGATGTGCATTCTGACAGAAGCATTGCGCTGCTGTCAGATTACACAAAAGTCGGTGTATGCGGCGCTGCAAGACGAGATTTCTCCTCTGCAGTAAAAGATACGTTTGCCGAGGCATATGAGCTGAGGGGACTGCAGTGTTCATATGCTTTGTATATAAAAAAATAATAATAATAATAATCCCGGCAATGATTTATTCATCCACATCGATTGATGTGAATGGAGAAATCGGGTTTGCCAGGGCATACGAGCTAAGTGGGTATGAATGTTGGGCGGAGCTCCTATGTCCTGGCAGATGCCTTTCCGCTCCTCTGCAGCAAAAAAAAAAAAAAAAAAATTTTTTCATTCACATTGATCGATGCAAATGAAGAAATCTGTGCCGTTCATTTTTTCTTTCAGCCCAGAGGCTGTGCCGCTCATTACCTGTATGCTCAATATAAGGAGAATAGCAGAAACTTCTAATGCTGGCCATACCTGTAATGATTGCAGAGACCCTCAAATGCCAGGGCAGTACAAACACCCCACAAATGACCCCATTTTGGAAAGAAGACACCCCAAGGTATTCGCTGAGGGGCATATTGAGTCCATGAAAGATTGACATTTTTGTCCCAAGTTAGCGGAAAGGGAGACTTTTTGTGAGGGGGAAAAAAATAAAATAAAATATTTCCGCTAACTTGTGCCCAAATTTTTTTTTTCTATGAACTCGCCATGCCCCTCATTGAATACCTTGGGGTGTCTTCTTTCCAAAATGGGGTCACATGTGGGGTATTTATACTGCCCTGGCATTTTAGGGGCCCTAAAGCGTGAGAAGAAGTCTGGGATCCAAATGTCTAAAAATACCCTCCTAAAAGGAATTTGGGCCCCTTTGCGCATCTAGGCTGCAAAAAAGTGTCACGCATGTGGTATCGCTGGGAATGTGTTTTGGGGTGTCATTTGATATATACCCATGCTGGGTGAGATAAATATCTTGGTCAAATGCCAACTTTGTATAAAAAAAAAAAGGGAAAAGGTTGTCTTTTGCCAAGATATTTCTCTCACCTAGCATGAGTATATGTAAAAAGACACCCCAAAACACATTGCCCTACTTCTTCTGAGTACGGCGATACCACATGTGTGACACTTTTTTGCAGCCTAGGTGGACAAAGGGGCCCACATTCCAAAGAGCACCTTTCGGATTTCACAGGGCATTTTTTATACATTTTGATTTCAAACTACTTCTCAAGCATGAGGGCCCCTAAAATGCCAGGGCAGTATAACTACCCCACAAGTGACCCCATTTTGGAAAGAAGACACCACAAGGTATTTCGTGATGGGCATAGTGAGTTCATGGAAGTTGTTTTTTTTTGTCACAAGTTAGTGGAATATGAGACTTTGTAAGGAAAAAGAAAAAAAAATAATCATCATTTTCCGCTAACGTGTGACAAAAAATAAAAAGTTCTATGAACTCACTATGCCCATCAGCGAATACCTTAGGGTGTCTTCTTTTTGAAATGGGGTTTTCTACTGTCTGGGCGTTGTAGAACCTCAGGAAACATGACAGGTGCTCAAAGTCAGAGCTGCTTTGAAAAGCGGAAATTCACATTTTTGTACCATAGTTTGTAAACGCTATAACTTTTACCCAAACCATTTTTTTCTTTTTTTTTACCCAAACTTTTTTTTTTTTATCAAGGACATGTGGAACAATAAATTTGGAGAAAAATTTATATATATAGATGTCTTTTTTTTTTGAAATATTTTACAACAAAGTGAAAAATTTCATTTTTTTGCAAAAATTTTGTTAAATTTCGATTAATAACAAAAAAAGTTCAAATGTCAGCAGCAATAAAATACCACCAAATGAAAGCTCTATTAATGAGAAGAAAAGGAGGTAAAATTCATTTGGGTGGTAAGTTGCATGACCGAGCAATAAACGGTGAAAGTAGTGTAGTGCAGAATTGTAAAAAGTGGTCTGGTCATTAAGGGTGTTTAAGCTAGGGGGGCTGAGGTGGTTAAAGAAAAACTCCCGCAGAAAATTTTATTCTCTGACCTTCTAGACATGTGCATGATGTAATCTTTTCATCAGTGTCTGTTTTTTCTGAGCTATCCCCTCCCTTCTGCCTCTTGGCTGTGTCAGCAATCATACTTTCCTAATAACAGCATCTTATATGGTGACAGGATGCCAGTTTTTCTATGTAATCCTTTGGGAGCCTCAATGTCAGTCTAAGGGCTCATTCAGACGGCTGTATGCTGTCCGCAAAAATGTGGATCCGTTTTTTTTGCAGACAGTTCAGCATGCCTGCAAAAAAACTGATTGCATTCCGTTTTTTGGCTGATCTATAGACTCCAATAGGGCCATGTCCTGATTTTCATTGACAAGTATAGGACATGTTTCATTTTTTTGCTGAGCTGTGCAATGGAAGAAAAGTCTGAATGAGCCCTTATAGGAATGAATAGAGAAGTAACTGACTTCCTGTCCTGTGTCCATTGGAGATCAGAGTTGGTCACATGACAGCTAAAAATTTGAATGGAGGGGATAGATCACAAATAGTTACTGATGAGAAGATTACATTCACTAAAGATTACATAATGTACTTTTCTAACAGGTCAGAGAATACAAATTTTTGCAGGAGTTCTTCATTATCACATCGCTTACACAGCACTGACGGCACGATCTCTAGGTCCTCCTGTGTACTCCTGAACAATCTTCTAAGCTCAATTCTGATCAATACTTGGAAGTTTCAGGAGAAAAATTGCTTAAAGGGGTTGGCAACGTTCTGTTTATTGTTGACCAATGTGTTTCTTGGATGATTATATGTCACTTTCTAATATAGCCTTTGTTAAAATTGTGCACAATTTTCTAGATTTTATAAGCTACACACAATCTTTTGTGCTGTCTACATAGAGGTCCAGTCCATAAAATGGGTGCTGAAGGAGTGTCATATGACCTGGCAAATCACCTTCATGTGATGCCTTCTCCAATCAAACACAATGCACCTGCACTAAAATCCCAACAAAACAAGTACAGATGGCAGGTGCAGTGTGTTGGAATGGAGGAGGTATCGCATAGAGATTACTTAACTGGTCACATGACCCTCAATCAGCAGCCATTTTATGGACAAGATCTCTGTGTGGACAACACAAAAGACTTTGATAACAAGGGGTATGCCTTATCTAATGTAGAAAATGGAGCAGAATTTCAACAAAGGCTATATTAGTAAGTGTCATAATCATCTCGCAAAGGCACTGGTCAACAATAACAAGAAAGTGGTTAACCCCTTTTAATAAAAATCAATTGCAAAAGCGTTTAATGGAAACGGACACTCTTCTGCCTATAGTGTTATAACAGTACGCATTGGTATTAAAGGGAGTCTGTCACCTCCATATGGCCATATACAGTGCTTACATGGCTCTGTAGCACACCTATACAGGATTGTAACAGTAACCTTTGTTCTATTCTTTAAGGAAAAACAAAGTTTAATTCATACGCAAATGCGGCGTTCAGTGTGTAGGTGCCCAGGCTGCTCTGCCTTCTTTTCACTTTACTCCTCCCCAGTTTCTGCCTTTGCCCGCCCTCCAAGTCTCTTGCCTCATCGATAGGGCAAAGGCAGAGACTGGGGAGGAGTAAAGTGAAAAAAAGGCAGAGCAGCCTGGGCACCTACACACTGAACGCTGCCCCTGGGCACTTGCGAGTGCTCATTTGCATATGAATTAAACTTCGTTTTTCCTGCTGGTGCAAGTCTAAAGACAAAGACAAAGGTACCGTTACATTCCTGTATAGGTGTGCTACAGAGCCATGTAAGCACTGTATATGGCCATATGGAGGTGACAGACTCCCTTTAACCGCCTCCGGACCGCCTAACGCAGATCTGCGGTCCGGAGGCGGCAGCGCTGCGCACAACGACGCATATAGCGTCATCTCTATGCGCAGTTCGGGCCGGCATTTCGTCAGGGACCATTTCGTCATCAGCTTGCCAGCCAATGATCGCGGCTGGCAAGCTGATGATTTTCAAAAAAACCAATCACAGCGCCAGATAACAGATCATATTTGTAAATATGATCTGTTATATGGCTGCCTGCTCCTCTGCTGGTTCTTTTCGTCGGTTGGATCCAGCAGAGGAGCAGGCTTCACAGTGAGTACACCAAACACTACACTTTAGCCCCAGATCACCCCCCTGAACCCCAATTAACCCTTTGATCACCCCTTTGTCAATCACTAGTGAAAGGAAAAAAGTGATCAGTGTAAACTGTCACTTTTTTTTTTCACTGGTATTGACCGTTAGGTTTTAGGTATAGTTTAGGCCCCTTGGTTAGGTAGTTAGCGATCAGTTAGCGCCCAGCCCACCGCACCGCAGTCCGTTATTCGCTGATTAGCGTATCGCTAATCAGCATTTGTACTTTTATAGTATCTGGAAGTGATCAAAACTGATCACGGTCAGATCTATAATAGTACTAGTGTCACTTTAGTTCGCCCTCCACCTAAAACGCAGTGTTTGCCCGATCAGGCCTGATCGGTCGCCCACACGTGCGTTCACCCACGCCCGCCCCACCGCAGTGACAAAAAAAAATGTTTTTTTGATCACTGCACAATCACTTTACACGCACTGCGGCGATAAAAAAATCTGTTTTGATATTTTTTATCAACCGCAGCGGCCTCCGGTACTTCGCTAGCCTCCCCTTTGTAAGACAGGCTTGCTTTTTTTTTTCTTGGGTAGTCTCAGGGAATACCCCTAAATTTAGTTGCCCAAAATGTCAAACGGGGGGGTATTCCTCTGAAGAGGCCTACAGGCTTCTGACCCAGTCGGATGAGGAGTGGGAACCCTCATCTGATGAATCCAGCGGGTCAGAATACGAACCTGTAGAAAGCAGTTGCTCTCTGACCCAAAGTTCGGACGAGGAGGCTGAGGTCCCTGATACCACCAGGCGTACCCGGCTCCGTGTCGCTAGACCACAGGTTGCGCAGGATCCGCTTCAAGAGCAGCAGAGTGGGGCTGGTGCTGTCGGATTACGTGGTGAGGCATACACCAGCAGCCCAGCCCACCTAGTACCAGCACTGCCGTACAACCTGGTGAAGTAGCGAGCACCAGAAGGGCAGTTGAAGTTGGTACGGTGGCACGTGCAGTAGTGACCCCGTCGCAGCCACCGTAAAGACGTGCCCGTAGAGCCCCTAGAATCCCAGAGGTGCTGGCAAACCCTGATTGGCAGTCCCCAACTTCAGCCGCACCTGTAGTTTTCCCTTTCACTGCCCAGTCTGGAGTTCGGGTTGAGACCGCTCAGATCGGTTTGGCCCTGGGATTTTTTGAGCTGTTCTTGACTGCGGAGCTCTTAGACATAGTTGTGGCCGAAACAAACAGGTATGCCACACAATTTATCACCGCTAACCCGGGAAGCTTTTATGCCCAGCCTTTCCGGTGGAAACCAGTCCAAGTTTCCGAAATTAAAACTTTTCTGGGCCTCCTCCTCAACATGGGCCTGACAAAAAAGCATGAATTGCGGTCATATTGGTCCACGAACCCGATTCATCACATGCCCATGTTCTCTGCTGCTATGTCCAGGGCACGTTTTGAGGCCATCCTGCATTTCCTGCACTTTAGTGACAACACCGCCTCCCGTCCCAGAGGCCACCCTGCTTTTGACCGGCTCCACAAAATTCGGCCCCTCATAGACCATTTCAACCAGAAATTTGCAGATTTGTATACCCCAGAGCAAAACATCTGCGTAGACGAGTCCCTGATACATTTTACCGGGCGCCTTGGCTTCAAACAATACATCCCAAGCAAGCGCGCCCGGTATGGGGTCAAATTGTATAAGCTCTGTGAAAGGGCCACAGGCTATACCCACAAATTTCGGATCTATGAGGGAAAAGATCAGACCCTGGAGCCGGTCGGTTGCCCTGACTACCTGGGGAGCAGTGGGAAGACCGTTTGGGACTTGGTGTCACCCTTATTCGGCAAGGGGTACCATCTTTATGTGGACAATTTTTACACAAGTGTGGCCCTCTTTAGGCATTTGTTTCTAGAACGGATTGGCGCCTGTGGTAACGCGCGAACTAGTCGCGCGTGCTTCCCCCAACGGCTCGTTACCACCCGTCTTGCAAGGGGGCAGAGGGCCGCACTGTGTAACGAAGAACTGCTCGCGGTGAAATGGAGAGACAAGCGTAACGTTTACATGCTCTCCTCCATTCACGCAGACACGACAATACAAATTGAGCGAGCAACCCGTGTCATTGAAAAGCCCCTCTCAGTCCACGACTATAACCTTCACATGGGAGGGGTGGACTTCAATGACCAGATGTTGTCTCCGTATTTAGTTTCCCGCAGAACCAGACGCTGGTATAAGAAGGTGTCTGTATATTTAATTCAATTGGCTCTGTATAATAGTTTTGTTCTCTACAGTAAGGCTGGGAGAACTGGATCCTTCCTCAAATTTCAGGAAGAGATCATCGAGAACCTCCTGTACCCAGGAGGTTCCGTGGCCCCATCCACCAGTGTAGTTAGCCGTCTACACGAGCGACATTTCCCCAATGTCGTACCTGGTACCTCAACCCAACCGTCACCCCGAAAAAGATGTTGTGTCTGTAGCAGGAGTGGAATAAGGCGTGACACCCGCTATTTCTGTCCTGACTGTCCTGACCACCCTGCCCTATGCTCTGGAGAGTGTTTCCGGAAGTACCACTCACAGGTACACTATTAGCATAGGGATCATCTCACCAGGACAGGCACACAGGGCTATTAGGGCCCATTCACTCACACAGCTGCTGCAAACGTCTCCTTTAACATGGGACAAAGTGCATAACGCACTTCGCCACATCTTTGGGCGATTTGCGCTTTGCACATTGACCCATGGGGAAGGAGAGGTTTGTTCTATAAAGGTAAAAAAAACAAATAAAACACGTGTAAGCAAAAAAGGTTAATGTTCAGTTAAAAAAGTTAAAGTTTATATGTTCTGTTGCAAAGTTAATAAAATTATTGCGTTGCGGCCTGGTTTTTTCTTTTTTTTTTTTTTTTTACCTTCCAGGTGGACCAACCGATCGATTAGCTGCAGCACTGATGTGCATTCTGACAGAAGCATTGCGCTGCTGTCAGATTACACGCAAGTCGGTGTATGCGGCGCTGCAAGACGAGATTTTCTCCTCTGCAGTAACAGATACGTTTGCCGAGGCATGCGAGCTGAGGAGGAGGCGGCGTTCCTATGCCTTGGCAAACACTTTGTATATGTATGTGTATATATATATATATATATATATATATATATATATATATATATATATATATATATATATATATAAAAAGCATGGGTATATGTAAAATGACACCCCAAAACACATTCCCCAACTTCTCCTGAGTACGGCGATACCAGATGTGTGACACTTTTTTGCTGCCAAGGTGGGCAAAGGGGCACATATTCCAAAGTGCACCTTTCGGATTTCACCGGTCATTTCTTACACATTTTGATTGCAAAGTTCTTCTCACACATTTGGGCCCCTGAATTGCCAGGGCAGTATAACTACCCCACAAGTGACCCCATTTTGGAAAGAAGACACCCCAAGGTTTTCTGTGAGGGGCATGGTGAGTTCCTAGAATTTTTTATTTTTTGTCGCAAGTTAGTGGAATATGAGACTTTGTAAGAAAAAAATAAAAAATCATCATCATTTTCCGCTAACTTGTGACAAAAAATAAAAAGTTCTATGAACTCACTATGCCCATCAGCGAATACCTTAGGGTATCTACTTTCCGAAATGGGGTCATTTGTGGGGTTTTTCTACTGTTTGGGCATTGTAGAACCTCAGGAATCATGACAGGTGCTCAGAAAATCAGAGCTGTTTCAAAAAGCGGAAATTCACATTTTTGTACCATAGTGTGTAAACGCTATAACTTTTACCCAAACCATTTTTTTTTTTGCCCAAACATTTTTTTTTTATCAAAGACATGTAGAATAATAAATTTGGCGAAAAATTTATATATGGATGTCGTTTTTTTTGCAAAATTTTACAGCTGAAAGTGAAAAATGTCATTTATTTGCAAAAAAATCGTTACATTTTGATTAATAACAAAAAAAGTTAAAATGTCAGCAGCAATAAAATACCACCAAATGAAAGCTCTATTAGTGAGAAGAAAAGGAGGTAAAATTTATTTGGGTGGTAAGTTGCATGACCGAGCGATAAACGGTGAAAGGAGTGTAGTGCCGAAGTGTAAAAAGTGCTCTGGTCATGAAGGGGGTTTCAGCTAGCGGGGCTGAAGTGGTTAAAGAGGTTGGCCCATCTCGCACAATGTGTGACATGGGCAAACCCCTTTAAGTTATCTTATATCTTTGTGACTATATGAAAGAAAAATATAATTAAGCAAAACTGTTTCAACTTTCTATATTTACTGTTTTTAATTGAATTCATTATAGCTAGACTTCTTAGTGTGTTCGTGCTTTTTTTTGTAATACTTGGGTACTTTCTGGTAATAAGAAATTAAACTGATGGGAAATCAGTTTGGTGGGAGTGTGGGGTGTCCGACTTCCCTGCCTATCAGCTGATCCGCGGGAGTGCCAGGTGTTGGCCCCACACCGATCTGATATTGATGACCTGTCCTGAAGATAGATCATCTGTATCTAAGTATTGGAAATCCATTAAACTGATGACATAACTGATCCTACTGTTTCAGTAGGAATCTGCTTTGACCTTTATTTAACCTTTATTTTGCAATGATGTTTTTTAGGAGCTGACTGAGGAGGGTCTTCCATTCCTTATACTTTTCCATATGAAAGATGACTTGGCAAGTTTAGAAAAGTTTCAACAAGAAGTTGCACGTCAGTTAATTAGTGAAAAAGGTATGTTTTGACTTTGAGATTTGTGTGTGTGCTTTTTTATTTTTTATATAGAAAACTTCCACTCTTTGAAACTGAGGACCCATCCTCTGGATAGCTCATCAGTATCTGATCGGTGGAGAGCTGACACCTGGGATCACCGCCGATCAGCTGTTTAAGAAAGCGGCCACATCACTCACAGGAGCCCAGGGGCCTTCTCAAACTGCTGATCGGCGGGGGGTCCCGGGTGTCACACCCTCACTGATCAGATGCTGATGACCGATCCAGAGGTTATGTCATCAGTTTCAAAGATGAGCCATTTTAGAAAATTTAAGAAAACAACATATTCATCTACACATGAAAATCGAATGTCTGTCATTTTAAAATACGGTATGTTAAGAAGAACATATGTGTTTATGCCAGTGTTGTCATTTTCTAGAGTAGAATTGTGTATATCAATGTTTTTTTACTTTTTTATATTTTTTTCTTCTTTCCTTCCAGGATCAATAAACTTTCTTCATGCAGACTGTGATAAGTTTAGACATCCTCTCTTGCACATTCAGAAAAGTCCTGCAGATTGCCCAGTAATAGCAATTGATAGTTTTAGGCACATGTATGTGTTTTCGGATTTTAAGGACTTATCGTAAGTATCTCTTTCTTGTATGAATTTTGCTGCATCTTTTCCCACAAAACTATATATCAATCTGCTCAGTTCCTCCTGCTCAGGCCCCTTTACACTGACTGAGAATCTGCGAGATAATCACTAATGAGCGTTTGTAGGAATGCTTGTTACCGATTATCTGGCAGGTTGTAAAGATGCTGCTGCTTACCCAATGAACGAGCAAAATGCTCTCTCGTCTTGGTAATATGCTCATTTGTGCAGGCACCGAAATTGGCGTTTGCCGGCAGCAGATTGTGCCGTCCAAACGCCCTGCTGTCGGCAAACAACGAGTCTGTATAGGGACGAGCGATGGCAATAGCGATTGCTCCTCCACAGACCTTGTCTCCTTAACTGACGAGCAGGGGCTTGCCGGGTAGGAACACTTCCTTCCTGACAATTGCCTGCTAAATACTCCAGTGTAAAGGGACTTTAACGTGCTGCCTGCAGAATGCACTGTAGTGAGTGGTGAAAGGTACATTTTTTTTTTTTTTTTAAGCAGTTAAATAAGTAGGGGTCCTGGTTATCTGATACAGAGCTCCAAATCCCTTGCCTGCAACTATTAGTAAAAGTACCTTAGAAGCTAACTGCACGCTCCTATGCTCCCTCCAGTGGCATCTCCAGGTAGTCAGCATATTTTAAATATATGGGACAGACTACCTGTTGCCCATGTCGGCTGATCCCAGCACAGCTTTTATTTTTCAGGCTCATAATATGAGCTGCAAACTTAGCTGGGATTGGTTGCATTTGGCAATATGTCATCAATATCAAATAGTGCTCCTGCGTCTGCTTCTGCCGCATATAAGTTGATTTTAAAGCACTGCAGAATATGTTGGCACTATACAGGGAGTGCAGAATTATTAGGCAAGTTGTATTTTTGAGGATTAATTTTATTATTGAACAACAACCATGTTCTCAATGAACCCAAAAAAATCATTAATATCAAAGCTGAATATTTTTGGAAGTAGTTTTTAGTTTGTTTTTAGTTTTAGCTATTTTAGGGGGATATCTGTGTGTGCAGGTGACTATTGCTGTGCATAATTATTAGGCAACTTAACAAAAAACAAATATATACCCATTTCAATTATTTATTTTTACCAGTGAAACCAATATACCATCTCAACATTCACAAATATATATTTCTGACATTCAAAAACAAAACAAAAACAAATCAGTGACCAATATAGCCACCTTTCTTTGCAAGGGCACTCAAAAGCCTGCTATCCATGGATTCTGTCAGTGTTTTGATCTGTTCACCATCAACATTGCGTGCAGCAGCAACCACAGCCTCCCAGACACTGGTCAGAGAGGTGTACTGTTTTCCCTCCTTGTAAATCTCACATTTGATGATGGACCACATGTTCTCAATGGGGTTCAGATCAGGTGAACAAGGAGGCCATGTCATTAGATTTTCTTGTTTTATACCCTTTCTTGCCAGCCACGCTGTGGAGTACTTGGACGCGTGTGATGGAGCATTGTCCTGCATGAAAATCATGTTTTTCTTGAAGGATGCAGACTTCTTCCTGTACCACTGCTTGAAGAAGGTGTCTTCCAGAAACTGGCAGTAGGACTTGGAGTTGAGCTTGACTCCATCCTCAACCCGAAAAGGCCCCACAAGCTCATCTTTGATGATACCAGCCCAGACCAGTACTCCACCTCCACCTTGCTGGCGTCTGAGTCGGACTGGAGCTCTCTGCCCTTTACCAATCCAGCCACGGGCCCATCCATCTGGCCCATCAAGACTCACTCTCATTTCATCAGTCCATAAAACCGTAGAAAAATCAGTCTTGAGATATTTCTTGGCCCAGTCTTGACGTTTCAGCTTGTGTGTCTTGTTCAGTGGTGGTCGTCTTTCAGCCTTTCTTACCTTGGCCATGTCTCTGAGTATTGCACACCTTGTGCTTTTGGGCACTCCAGTGATGTTGCAGCTCTGAAATATGGCCAAACTGGTGGCAAGTGGCATCTTGGCAGCTGCACGCTTGACTTTTCTCAGTTCATGGGCAGTTATTTTGCGCCTTGGTTTTTCCACACGCTTCTTGCGACCCTGTTGACTATTTTGAATGAAACGCTTGATTGTTCGATGATCACGCTTCAGAAGCTTTGCAATTTTAAGAGTGCTGCATCCCTCTGCAAGATATCTCACTATTTTTGACTTTTCTGAGCCTGTCAAGTCCTTCTTTTGACCCATAGTTGCCTAATAATTATGCACACCTGATATAGGGTGTTGATGTCATTAGACCACACCCCTTCTCATTACAGAGATGCACATCACCTAATATGCTTAATTGGTAGTAGGCTTTCGAGCCTATACAGCTTGGAGTAAGACAACATGCATAAAGAGGATGATGTGGTCAAAATACTAATTTGCCTAATAATTCTGCACTCCCTGTATATGCTGATGTCAGTGCATGCAGGCCAGGGCCTAGTGCCAGTGAATGTCAGTATAGCACTGGCCATAAAATACATTGCACTACAGGAACAGTGCAAAGTATTTTAGAAGCGATCAAAAAATCACATATTATAGTCCCCTTAGAGGGAAATAAAAAATATATTTTTCCATTAAATAAACCTTTTCAATAGAAAATGCATTGCAATGATAAAATCTCCATATATTGGGTATTGTCACATCCTTACAACCCGCATTACGCACTGTGTATTTGGTATCGCTGTAATCTTACTGACCAAGAGAATACAGTTATTGTGTTATGTCGAAAAATGAATGCTGACAAATTTATAACCTAAAAACTCAGTGACCGTATTTCAGTTTTTTTTCCTATCGCGCTTACAAAAAAAGTTAATAAAAGTTAATCAGTACCCCAAAATGGCACCATTAAAAACTACAACATGTCCTGCAAAAAGCAACCCCTCATATGACTACGGAAAAATTTAGTTGTAGCTCTTGGAAGGCTATAATGAAAAAATATATAAAAAATCTGGTCATTAAGGCCCAAACTAGGCTGGTCACTAAGGGATTAAACGGTAATAGCTGAAAATAAACTTTAAGATAGATATAGTTTTTCTATGTATATAACTTAGAGCAATTTGGGGAAAATTGTCTAATAA
This sequence comes from Bufo gargarizans, assembly GCF_014858855.1. Lineage (NCBI taxonomy): Eukaryota > Metazoa > Chordata > Amphibia > Anura > Bufonidae > Bufo > Bufo gargarizans. The sequence continues at coordinate 238,128,243 of NC_058084.1, forward strand.
AACATTACCGTGACTGTATAGCTAAATGAAAGTCAATTGGTATGGGAACTTGACTAGTTTGCATTGCAAGTTACTCTTTTTGTACTGCCTATGGCATGGATCAATTACCTTTGGCACTCCAGCTGTGGGGAAAGTCCCAGAATGCACACTTGCTTGACTGTTCTCAGAACTCCCATAAAACTGAATGGAGCATGCTGGGAGTTGTAGTCTTACAACAGCTGGAGTGCTGGAGGTTGCTGACCCCTGGCCTATGGCTATACCAGAGTTTTTTTTATATATTTTTTATGCTGATTTAAAATTTTCTTCCCTGTCTTCCTGGAACCATAACTTTATTTTTTATTTTTCTGTTGACATAACTGTATGAAAAATTTTTCAAATGAAAATTATAAAAAAATAGGAACGCAATTCCACCACAGTTTTACGGGTTTGGTCTCTACAGCATTCCCTAGGTCAGGCATGTCCAAACTGCGGCCCTCCAGCTGTTGCAAAACTACAACTCCCAGCATGCTCTAATAGCTGTAAGCTATCCAGGCATGCTGGGAGTTGTAGTTTTGGAACAGCTGGAGGGCCGCAGTTTGGACATGTCTGCCCTAGGTGGTAAAACTGACCAGGGCCCTTAATTCCCTGGGTCAGTACGATTACAACAATACCACATTGATATAGTGTTTTAATACTGGGGGGGGGGGGAAACGTTAAATTTTTTTTTTGTTTTCTTTGCCATTTTCTGACCCTGATAACATTTTTATAGTTATGTCTACGGAGCTCATTGTTTCGGGACGATCTGTAGTTTTTATCGATATCATTTTGGAGTGTGTGTGGCTTTTTAACCACATTGTATTACAATTCCCTTTACTGTGTCACACTACCCAGAATAATGTATGTGGAGGCAGGTACTTTCCTTCCAGTGTGTGCTGCTAGACTAATTGGCAGTCAGGTAAGGTCAAACACCGGACTGGATCACAGGTGACTATCCGGGTTTTTGTTAACACCTAGCTGCCTTTAAAAGCTGGAGTGGAGGGCTGAGACCCATGTGAGGGGAAACAGGCCAACTAAAGCCTGCTGATAGACTCTTGTTGGTAGAACAGACCGCATGGTGTGAACGGACACCAATACTGCAAGGTGACTTTTTTTGCTCGAAAGTGTTTTTTTGTTCTGTGAACTTTCTAACGTATGAATAAACACTGAACTTTTGCTTTACCAACTGGTTGGTGCCTCTATACTGCGTCTGCTTATCCTGTTTGCTCGCATCCTCCACCAATTGTGGGGATTCGCTCTGGTAATCGCAGTGAGGCTGGCGTAAGTGAAGTATTTTTGGTGCAGGCCAACCTAAGGCAACAACAGGCCATGGAGCAGCAGCAGGAGACTAACAGAGAGCTGCTAGAGGCTAATCAGCAACAGCAAGAAATGAACCACCGCGGCTGCTGCAACACGTGATGGCCTTAGAGAAGACAGGAGTATCTCAGGGAGTCTGCGATGCCTGAAAAGTGGTCCACACAGCAATCCCCAAGATGGCACAGATGGATGACGTCGAAACTTACCTGGCAGTGTTCCAGAAGGTGGCCGTGAGGGAGAGTCTAGCCTGAGACCAGTCTCCGTTTCTGGCATCAGGACCCCAACAGGTTTACTTTGATTTACCGGACGAGCAAGCGGCAGACTACTATAAGGTCAAGGGTGAGATCCTAGCGAGACTGAGGGTGAATGTTCGTCCGGGCCCAGCGGGTGCATCAGTGGAAGTTTAACCCGGCTGAGCCAGCGAGACCCCAGTATTATAATTTGCTGCATCTCTTGCAAAAATGGATACCGCCTGATGTACAGAGTCCCACTGCTATGCTCGACCGTATTGTAGCTGAAAAATTCTGGAGGGCATTGCCACCACCCCTCCAGCGCTGAGTTGGCCAGACGTCTCCTACTAGTGCCCTGGAGATTGTGGACCTGGTCCAACTGTATGGGGCTACTGAGGAACTCCAAGGGGGAACTCTGGGGAAGGGTGTAACAAAATCCCCGCCCCAGACCCGGTGGCCTGAGCTGAGAAAGGGGATGTGCCCTTTGGGGACTGGAACCCGATAATCTGCTGGCGGTGTCATGAGCCAAGCTATGTACGGGCCAACTGTCTCCACCTGGTCGAGCCTGTGGAGTCATGGTATTCCAGAAGAGTCGGTGCGTCAGGCACTCCAGAAACTCAATAATTAACCTTTGTGTCAGGTGGAGGTGGGAGTCACTCCCATGCTGGCTCTGTTGGACCCAGGGAGTCGGGTGACCCTTGTGAGGGCTTCCCTGGTGCAACCCACCGAGTTTACGGGCTAAAAAGTCATGGTGCTCAGCATACATGGAGATTTAAAAGGGTATGCCACTGCTCTGGTGTCCCTAAGCACGTGTGCTGGCAGGCGGATTCATTAGGTGGCTGTAACCACCAGCATGCACTATAAAGTGATACTGGGAAGATACTTTCCGTTGTTCCCAGCCCTGTGGCCTTCCGTTGGACATGCTGATCCCCGGGAGATAGGGAAAGCTCCAGTAACGAGGCCTGGCCCACTTGAGGAGTTAGAACACCAGAAACCCAAGGCGGAGGGGCCCACGGTAGGTCCGGTGGGTGAGGGGGAGACGATCCCACTGAATAGGATAGGTAGGGAGCATAGGAAGATAGCTCAGACAGCCCAGAATTGGGCCTATAATCGAGCATCTGGGGTCCGTAACTAACCGGGGAGATCAGTTTTTTGTTTTTGGGCCTCCTGTTGACAGCAAGTTCCTCGCTAGGTTTCAGGGGCCCTACAAAATATCTGAGAAAGTTGGGGACACAAATTACAAGGTACGCCAGCCAGGTCGGCAAAAGCCGAGGCAGGTCTACCATGTCAATTTACTAAAACCTTGGAAGGTTAGGGAGACCTGTACTGCGAACAGCTCACGGCCGGTTTATCTAGGGTAGGAGATTCCGTTCCCTCTGCTACAGGGGAAGCGGCTGCCACAGAAAAGATTACTTGACAGCCTTTTCCGCTAAACAGACTCAGGGGGCCAGGGAGTTCATTAGTTTGAACACGGATGTGTTCTCTGATCTCCCTGAATGCCCTTCCGTAACCCACCGTAATATTGTCACTGAGCCCCAGGCAAAAGTCTGGTAAAAGCTGTACAGAGTGCCCGTGGCTCGGCGACAAGCCATCTCTGAAGGAGTGATGCGGGGTTGGCCGCGGCCTGTCACCACCTGGACAAAGAGAGGAAATCCTGGGTCACCAGATGGCTCTAGTCAATGCAAAACTTTGAGTTCACGGTGAAGCACAGAGCAGGCTGGTTGTAGGGAAGCACGGAGGCACCATCCCGGGTGCACTGTTTATGCATGTGTTCACCCCCTCAAGGTTGAACAAAGGTGGTCGGGTGGTTATGTGATACAGTAAAGGAAATTGTATGCAGAGGCAGGTATTTTCCTCCCAGTGTGTGCTGCTGGACTAATTAGCAGTCAGGTAAGGTCGAACACCAGACTGGATCGCAGGTGCTGGTCTGGGTTTTTGTTAACACCTAGCTGCCTGTAAAAGACAGCCGGGTTCATGCAGAGGGGATCTCTGTATTGTGATCTGAGGCTTGTGCCGGAGGGCTGAGACCCACGTGAGGGGAAACAGGCTGACTAAAGCCTGCTGATGGACTCTTGTTGGCAGAACATGCCGCATGGTGTGAACTATTTTTTGCTTGAATTTTTTTTTTTTGTTCTATGAACGTGAACACGGAACTTTTGGTTTACAAACTGGTTAGTGCCTCTATAGTGCGTCCGCTTATCCTGTTTACCAGAGCGAATCCCCACAGTAGGTTAAGTGATTAAAAACTGCCATTTTTATATTTTTATTTGTTGCGCCATTTGCCGTATATGATAAATATTTTAATAGTATGGGCGTTTTGGGACACAGTGATACATAGGGGTGTGATTGAAATTTGTATGAATTCTTTTTATATATTCTTTTATATATTTAAAAAATATTGCAGACTACACATCTCAGACAACACCTTTTAAAGGGGTTGTCAAAGTTATATTTATTGATTACCTATCCTTAGGATAGGTCATCAATATCAGTTCGGCGGGGGTCCGACACCCGGCTCACCGCCGATCAGCTGTTTGAACAGGAGGCGCACGCCGTGCCAGCGCTGCCTCCTCTTCACAGTTTACCTTCTCGCCGTTGCATCTGCAGTGGTGAGCAGGTGTAATTACACCCAAGCTGTCCCATTAATTTCAATGGTACGGCTTGGGTGTAACTACACCTGCTCACCACTACAGATGCAACAGCGAGAAGGTAAACAGTGACGAGGAGACGGCGCTGGCACGGCGTGCGCCTCCTGTTCAAACAGCTGATCGGCGGTGAGCCGGGTGTCGGACGCCCGCCGATCTGATATTGATGACCTATCCTAAGGATAGGTAATCAATAAATATAACTTTGACAACCCCTTTAAAGGTGTTGTCTGAGACCCATCAAAATGAGGTAGAGCCTAGAGTCAGTTTTTAAAACAGAAAAAGGACTTTGCTTCTGACCGTACTGCCCTTCCCACCACACTAGAAATTACAGTGTTTTTAATACACCCATGGTCACTGACTGCCAGTCAGTATATCAGCAGTCACTTGTGCATGAACGGTTCGTGACTGGATAGTCGGCTCGCCATTTTTGTTAATTTAGCCTGGATATAATAGTTTTCTATGTTCTTGTTAGTTTTATAAGTGTATCATAAGACTCATTTATTTACTGTATATTTTTCTAGAATTCCTGGTAAACTAAAACAGTTTGTTTTAGATTTACATTCTGGAAAACTGCATAGAGAGTTTCACCATGGACCCGACCCAACTGATGTTGCTCCAGGAGAGGTACATACAATACTTTCATTGTCATTATTACTTTCCATATGATTGCATTTTACTCATTTTGGCAACAAAACTAAAAATTTCAATTGGCCTTTATTAAATTTTCTGCAGTTTTTGTGATATAAGGGATACATTTCAGTATGTTTGCAGACTGCCTGTTAGAAGAGATCAAAGAGCTCTACATGAGCGTCAGGTACTCTCTGATTCGCTGTGAACAGAATGTCTGCTGGTCTGCAAATACACAGAGACTGACATCTGTACAGAGGAAGGGGATGGAATTTTTTTTAAAAGACCAATGAAAAAATTATTTATAGCCCAAAATGAGTATGATCCAGTAAAATAAAATATGCATAAATGTATTTTTGGATAAATGGGCTGGACTCAACAGAAATATTTTCTAGGAGGGTTTGAAGGTATCCGAATGTTAAATGGTTTATTGTTGATGCCACATGGTTCATTCTGTGTAAAGATGTTTAGTTTCAATTACCAGATTGTGAAGGTAATTTAAGGTGCACAATTGTGGCTAGATTACAGTATTCTGTTTCTGGCATATAACAGAATACTGTAATTGCCAGATCCAGCATATGGAGGCCAGCACCGATTCCTGCCAGACCTCTCTCACTATAATAGGGTTCGTCAGGTTCCTGCGGGGGAACTTGTGACTGAGGCTCCTGCTGGACCTTCAGTACAGACATGCCATAACTACATTGATAAAATTCCAGTTTACATTTCTTGTACTTTTTTATTGCACCTATAAAATCCCCAATTTAAAATTATGGATGTGTAGTCTGAATTTGGGAACCAAAATAATGTGAGTTCCATTTATTTCCTGACAGTTACTGTTTTTGTGTTTCTGATTGTCCAAGAGATCTCGGGGAGAGTGACCATGAAACTAATCCATGCCAATTTAATGGGTGGAGATTTTTCTAGCATTTCATTAGTTTGTCATATTTATGGCCTTGATTGGGAACTGAGTTGCTCTGTGCATATACAGCCACCACACTGCTTTCAGTACTGTCAATTGTTATATTTCCAGCACCAGCAGCTGCCACAAACAGCTGATCTTGGAGGGTGTTTGACACCCACTGATCTGCTAATGGCGCTCTATATAGAGTATCAAAAATGTGGAAGACACTTTAAAGGGGGTGTCTCACTTCAGCAAATGGCATTTATCATGTAGACAAAGTAAATACCAGGCACTCACTAATGTATTTTTATCATCCATATTGCTTTCTTTGCTGGCTAGACCTTATTTTTTTTATCACATTATGCACTTCTCGTTTCCATGGTTATGACGACCCTGCAATACAGCAGAGGTGGCCGTGCTTGCACACTATAGGAAAAAGCGCTGACCTATCCTCTCCACCAGAGAGTTCCTTGCTTTTTCCTGTAGTGTGCAAGCACGGCCACCTCTGCTGTATTGCAGGGTGGTTGTAACCATGGAAATGAAAAGTGTATAATGTGATGGAAAAATGAATACAGACAGCAAAGGAGGCAATATGCATAATACCAATACATTAGTAAGTGCCTTGTAATAACTTTCTCTACATGATAAATGCCATTTGCTGGAGTGAGAGAACTCCTTTAAGTGTGAACTAATTGTACAATTTTTATATTTGTTGACTCATTTTGTGTTTTTTTGTTTTTTTTTTGGTTTGTTTTTTCCAGCAAACTCAAGATTTCGCAAGTAGTCCTCCTGAGAGTTCTTTTCAAAAATTAGCCCCAAGTGAATATAGGTACACTATACTGAAAAGAGATCGTGATGAGCTTTAGTAAATTAGGATTGCTTTAGAAGCCATAGCGTTTGGTCAAGCTGAGTGTGGTAAAAAAAAAAAAAAAAACTTAGCCTATATTTTCATAATTGTATTTTTTATTTGGGAAAAACAAACAATAATGGATTATTTTTATTTGCTCCCTCTGTTTGTAAATATGTCTGTGTTTAGTGGTTTCTTTCTGTACAGACTTTTAAATTGAAAATATGAAACCTGAAATCTCGTAAACGAACTGCCCTGTTTTATAATTATAAAGGTGGCATGACAGTATGCATAAGTTGTTAACTTGCACTTCCCCCAATAAATTGGATTTTTTGATGTTTTCTGTGAAGTCTGTCTTTATTTAATATAAATATGACAAATAAAAGGCACATATATAAAAATAACAGACCAAAGGCACAGATGTACAGTTTTAACAATAAAAGTTTGTTTTGTTTTTTCAAATAAAAGAATATAATTGGTTTGCCCACTATGGCGGTCATTTACTATTCTAAGTGGGCGATTTTTTTGGGGCATTGTTCACATTACTATTTTGGTATTTGACACTTTGCTGGTAAATTGCAGTAATTGCCATACACTAGCATGTGATGGCATAAAAAGTCAATAATTGGCCTCTGGGCTTACCTTAGCCTACATGGAGTTGCTTCCCCTCAGTGTCAGGTTAGCAGTGTAAACAGTTGCTGCCATCTATACCCCTTTTGCAAAATGGCACTTTTTTCCCTTTTACTGCACCTGCGTTGAAAGCAATTAATGCAGGTCCAGGACATAAGGCAAACACTGGACATCCGGTGTATGCAGTACAGGAAAAAGCACAATCTTGAAAAAGTAAATAGATGTCGACTGTTAACACCACTGCTCTTCCGACGCCCTACACCAGTGGGTAACTCCATGTAGGTTAAGGTAAGCCGAGAAGCTAATTAGAAGCTTATGCCTTGTTCTATGCACCCTTTCCCTTTGGCCCAACCCCTTTTTAAAAGGAAGATGGACATTGATCCAGGGATCTGTTCCATCGATCAGTATAGCAGGATTACAGATTGAACTTGATGTCTTTTTCCAACCTTAAAAACTATGTAAGGCCATAATGATGCTGAGTTAGGGCTTTTGGAATGCAGAGATGAGAAAAAAAAGTCCAAAACAGGCATCATCCTTAAAGGGTTAAATATGTTACCCATAATGGAAGTAGGTATATTAGACCTGTGTTTATACAGAAACAGATTTAATTCCTCAGATGCTGTGGTCAATTGTGACCACAGCAGCTGAGGATTAGTTTACCAGGAATCTGCTACTCCTGGTGACTGAACAACTCTCCCACAATTAATTGTGGGAACCATTCAGTTTCTTTAGCATCCAGTAGCCTTTTGAAAGCGTGTAGGCCCACCATAGTAAGATTCAAGGCGCATAGTTTTTGTTTTTATAATTTAAACCTTTTATGGAAGATGAAGCAACCAAAACAAAGGCATGCATACCCCAAATTATATCCATTTATCTACAGCTTTACAAACTAAACTAAACGGCATGCAATGCCAGTCGGCTGCCTCTAAGGACAACAGAATTTTGTCTTGTATTAAAAGAGGTATGGACTCGCGGGACAGGGATGTTATATTGCCACTATACAAAGCTTTGTTATGGCCACATCTGGAATGCGCGGTTCAGTTCTGGGCACTAGTTCATAAAAAGGATGCCCTGGAATTAGAAAAAGTGCAAAGTAGAGCAACTAAAATCCAGCATGGATCAGCAAAAACGCTTCCTGTAGGATAATACAACCGGCTGCATCCGTTATGAATGGATCCAGTTGTATTGCCTCCAAAATGGCCATGACTGATCCGCCACTAAGACCATTGTAAGTAAATGGGGGCCAGATCAGTTTTCTTTTGGTGGACACAAACACAGAAGGAGGACTGCACTGTAGCTGGAGCCATGAGTTGTAATCCCTAGAATTGTAACAAGCATTTATGTAAGGAGCGACATACTGGGCATCCACTACTGAGACAAATATAAGGTGCCTGGCACAAAACATCAGGGGTACAGCGGCACTATATGTCCTATAGTGAATACTGGAATGCCAATAAATCATATCAGTAAGAGCAATATTACAACCAAGTAACCCAAAAATAATAATTAACGTGTGAAATATAAACGTCCCAACAAAATCAGACCAAAGAACATAAGGTAGTGATCCAATTGTTATATTAAAACATAACTTTTACTAGTACAATATAAAAGGATAGGCCCTTGATAAATGAATAATAATAATGAACCAACGGTAGTAAAGTCCCAATGTCCACGGCGGCACCTAAACAAAGAACCAGAAAGTAAAGGTGCATGGCGGCACTAAGGGATGAGGACCGTAGTCCTACCGCTGTGTCGTCAAATTCCAAGGTGCAGTCTGTGTCCTGATGAAACTGAGTTGTATTGCTCCAGTTGGACCATAAGTTGCGGGGTCGGTATAATCCCTGTTATGGCCCTGTGGTATAATCCTAGATGACCCTAATTACTAAATGATAGGAGCAGCCTAACCACAGGGCACTCGTCCTTTAAAAGGGCGACCCTGTCTGGAACCTTACCCTGTTTACTGGCCCTGGTTGGCCCTAATCTAATCTCCCTACATGCATGTTTCATATTTGAGAAATCATCAGGGGAAATTTATTAAAGATTTTAAAATTATAGAATGGACGATCGGGTGATACTAGTTATAAAACACCCATATGATCGTCTGTTATGTGTATAAACGAATGGGGAAGAGAGTACTAGATGAAGCGCCTCAATCTCGCATATGGGGCATAACGTTTGTCACGGGCAATAGATCGCGCCTGCACTATATTCGGTGCCAGTTTTTAAATGCTTCATTGCCCCAGAACTAGGCTGTGGCTTGTCACATGTCCGACATAATCATGCAGCTTGCACGTGACGAATGATGACCGTCCGCACATGCGCCGTGACGCGTGCACCCGACCGAAGCGTCAGAGGACGCAAATCACATGAGGTAACGTAAGTGCGTGCGATCAGCTGTCACTGGTTGCTAGACGTACAGCAACCAGTGCATGAACAGTCTTGGATCTAGGCCATATTGTGTTTGTAGGCATTTACGGCGTTAATATATAAATAGAGACTTGGTCTCAGGGAGAGAGATCAGATCATATAATGGACCAAAATTTATCAGCTACAAAGGAATAAAGTGCTTGATAAAATAAGGGATACAAATAGAGGTAGCCTAGCCGGTAGTACCCAATTAGGGATACAGTTCCTAAAATATTGGGGAGCATAATACTGCATGAAGTCAAACCTTCATACTTCATCCTGCTATTGTCATTAATCTTATATTTCTTTTTCATATCATTGGGGGGGGGGGGGACACAAAACCGTGGGTATAGCTTGCTGCTGCCACTAGGAGGCGACACTAGGCTAAAAACTTTTAGTTCTTCCTCCACCGGCTATACTCCCTCCAGCCAGGAGAGAGCATATCAGCTTTTAGCTTGTGTCATAGGAGGCGCACCTTTTTGTTTACAGTTTTTTTTTCTTTTTTCTCTTTCCCTTTTAGGTAGGGGAAACAGAGGAGCCTAGCCCCTCTGTCTACCCCGGGAGCAAGTCCGGTGTCTGACTCCTCACCTCCCGACCTCCCCAAGAAGAAAAGGTGGACCAGGGCAGCCCAGCTCCCCTGCTTCCCGCCAGGCTAAGGGTCACCTGGATCTGGCGAGACCCCCTGCCATTCCAGTCCTGCCACTTTTGGTGCCAGCTGCTGAAGAGGTGACCCTGCTTGAACTCTTAGGAGGGGTGAAGAGAAGAGGATGAATATGGGGTGAGTACTCGTGATTAGGGAAGTATTATGTGCACCTTCCTGGGGCCCGCCTTCCCATTCAGCCGGCGCCCCAAACTTTAGCCCCCGGTCCCGTTTCGGGCCTACATGGTCCCGGACTCCAGCCCGTGCTTCCCAGCCTGCAGGGGGGTGCACTAGCAGCGCCCCATTTGGGGCCCCCTCCATTCTCTGGCCGACCGGAAGTGACTGCACCCATCAAGGAACACAGGACCAGGGTCCTCTGCATGTCTGACAGCCCAGTGGCTGATGGCTCAGCCCTTCAGGATCCCGTTGAACGCCGCATGGAATCTTGGGCGAAATCCACCTCCGCGGCAAGTGGCTCAGCGCTCTGGCCAATTTTCGCCTCTGCTTGGGTGGCTTAAGGAGGTCTCGGAGTGGGCACTCCAGCTAGACCAGGACATGGCGGCAGATTGGATGAAATCATCTCCGAGGCCACGGGTGGCAAGAGTACCCACCTCCCAGCACACCCTAGGCTGCAGCAGAAGCTACTCCCAGATCCTCCACGCAGGACCAGCGCAAAAAGCCATCTTTCAGGCCTCAACCATCCTGGCGCCCACGGACACAGCCCGCCCGTCCTTCGTCCGGCAAGCAGCCCTCCACATGAAGAGGTCGCCTACTTCTTTTTCAGGAAGGGTGGCGGGCCAACATCTCCGACGTATGGGCGCTCGAGATCGTAACCTCGAGTTACAAAATAGAGTTTACATCCCCTCCTCCACATCGTTTCTTCCCCTCCCAACCTCCCAGGGATCCAGGTCGGGCGGCAGCCTTTTTCAAGGCGATCCAGTCTCTCCTCGAGCGAGGTGTGATTGCCCCATTTCCTTTGGCGGAACAATTCACAGGTTTCTATTCCAACCTGTTTGTTCCCAAAAAAGAGGGGTCAGTTTGCCCGGTCCTGGACCTCAAGTTGCTGAACCGGTTTCTCTGGGTGCACACTTCAGAATGTAGTCCCTTCGCTCCGTGATTGCTTCTCTGGAACGGGGCGAATTCCATAGACATTTGGGATGCGTACTTGCATGTCCCAATTGCTCCGGCACATCAGCGGTTCCTCCGCTTTGCAGTGGGGCCCCCACCACTATCAGTTCGTCACCCTTCCCTTTTGCCTGGCGACGGCGCCGTGAGTCTTTACAAAGGTTCTCGCTCCTCTCCTGGCACATCTTCGGAGCAGGGGCATTGCCCTGATTCCGTATTTGGATGACATCCTGGTCAAAGTGGCGTCCTTTGGGCAGAACGAGGACAGCCTGCGTAACACCCTGGATACCATGACTCTGGGTGGTTGGTGAACTTCCAAAAGTCTTTACTGCGTCTTGCCGGACAGATCACCTTTTTAGGTATGGCCCTCGACATGGCAATGGCAGTGGTGCACCTGCCTCCGGACAAGAGGCTTGCTCTTCGTTGGTCTATTTGTCTTCTACTTCAGCGCAAGACCCCTCAATTCGGTTCTGCATGAAGGTCCTGTGGGCAATGGTTGCTTCTTTCGAAGTGGTTCCGTTTGCCCAGTTTCACACTCGGTCCCTTCAGCGAGGAATCTTGTCCCTTTGGGACCAAGGGGTGTGGTCTCGGTCGGAGTCCAAACTTCCCATCAACATATTGGAGCTCCGAGCCATTCATCTGTCCCTTCTCCATTGGACCCCTCTCCTCCTGGGCCAGCCGATCAGGATGCAGTCTGACAATGCCACGGCAGTGGCCTGTATCAATCATCAAGGAGAAACTAGCAGTGATGTCTGAGTCAGCCAAGATCCTGAGGTGGGGGGAGGCCCATGTGCCAGCTCTGTCGGCAGTCTACATTCCGGGAGTGGAAAACTCGACAGCGGATTTCCTCAGCCGGACGACGGTGGACCCGGGGAATGGTCTCTACACCTGCAGGTGTTTCAAGAGATCTGCCTCAGGTGAGGTCAACCAGTGGTGGACTTGATGGCTTCCGGACTCAACCACAAGCTCCCTGTCTTCTTCTCTCAAACAAGAGATCCAAGGGCACATGTAGTAGACACACTGGTGGCATCATGGGATGAGTTCTCTCTGGTGTATGTGTTTCCGCCTCTCCCCCTCCTGCCCCGAGTCTTATGCAGGATCAAGATGGAGGGCAACCAGACGGTCCTCATCGCTCCTAATGAGGCCCGTCGCTCGTGGTACACAGACGTAGTTGGTCTCATGGGAGACACTCTGTGGCACCTTCCGCTCAGACCCGATCTCCTCTCTCAGGGTCCTGTCTTCCACCACCATTTAGAGTCGCTACGTTTGACGGCGTGGCTGTTGAAACCGCCATTCTGAAGAAACGTGGTTTCTTTGACAGAGTCATCCGCACCATGATTAAGGCTAGGAAGCCAGTGTCGTCCATGATCTGCTACCGGACCTGGAAGTCCTTTTTGCGCTTCTGGGAAGAATGTAGCCTCCCCCCGCTACGCTTCTCTCTTCCTGTCTTTCTCTCCTTTCTGCAATCGGGTCTGGATTTGGGCCCTGCTGTCAGTTCCTTGACGGGTCAGGTTTCAGTGCTTAAAATTTTTTTCCAGCGCCCGCTGGCGCTACAGGCTCTGGTTAAGACATTCCTACAGGGGGTGGCCCACACCGTCCGTCCTTGCCTGCGTGGGACTTGAACTTGGTGCTGGGCTCCCTCCGGTTGGCTCCTTTTGAGCCTTTGGACACAGTGCCCCTCCGTATTCGCTCCTGGAAGGTGGCATTCCTTGTGGCCATCACTTCCATCAGGCACGTTTCAGAGTTGGCAGCACTGTCCTGTAAAGAACCCTTCCTTTTATTCTGCATCAAGACAAGGCAGTTCTCCATCCCATGCCCTCTTTTCAACCCAAGGTAGTCTCTGCCTTCCACGTCAACGAAGACATCGTTCTTCCGTCATTCTGTCCATCTCCTTCGCATCCGAGGGAGCGGGCTCTCCACCAGCTGAATGTGTTTAGAGCCCTAAGGATTTACTTATCTGTCTCGAGGACTTTCTGCCGGATGGACTCTGTTCGTTATTCCGGAAGGTCCTCATCAAGGTCTGGCGGCCTGCAAGGTGACGATTGCCAGGTGGATCCGGTTGGCAATTGCTGAGGCTTACCGTGCCTGGGGGAAAGGCTCTGCCCCTCAGTGTCACGGCCCACTCGACCAGGGTGGTGGGTGCGTCTTGGGCTCGCTTCCACCAAGCTTCTGCCTCACAGCTGTGCAAGACAGCGATGTGGTCATGCCTGCACACGTTCACGAGGTTTTGCAGGTGCATACCTTGGCATCGGCGGTTGCTGCGCTGGGTCATAACGTCTTGCAGGCAGCGGAGCGGTGTCTTGAGCTTCTGCGAGGCAGTTTCCATGGGGGCATGTTTTGGTCTCTCCCTGTGGACTGCTTTGGAACGTCCCACGGTCCTGTATCCCCCAATGATAGGAGCAAGAAAACAAGATTTTTGTGAACTCATCTGTAGTTAATTGGGGGACACAGCACCCCCCCATTATTCTTTTATAGCCGCAGATAGCGGTTGGTTTGCCGCCCGGGGGGGTGGTGTTCCTCAGTTTGGTTCGGCCCGTCCGGCATTAATTGTTTCTAGTGGTTTTTCTGTATGTTTTAGTTTTCCTTTCCTACTGCTTGGGCACAAACTGATATGCTCTCTCCTGGCTGGAGGGGTTATAGCCGGTGGAGGATGGGCTAACACTTTTTAGCCTAGTGTCTCCTCCTAGTGGCAGCAGCAAGCTATACTCACGGTCCTGTGTCCCCCAAGAAACTCAGCTAGAAAGAGATTTTACAGGTGAGTTCACAAAAATGTTATTTTTTCTAGGGTATCCGCCAGGGGAGACATCAAATAAAGCAGCCAAAATTTAGCTGCTCGTTTAGGCCAGTAGGTGACACAGTTCGCAACCGAAAAATCCATCGGGTCTCGTGCTGCAAAAGGATTCGATCCCAATCTCCCCCTCTCAACGGTTGACTAACCAACTCAACCCCAACAGCACTTATGCATCTCGATTCCCATTATGGAATTTGTGTACGTATCTAGATACTGCTGTATCTCTGTTGGCTATGACTCCAAAATGTTCACCTATACGTCTACGTAACTCCCTTTTTGTTTTGCCTATATATTCGATCTTACAATCACATGTTATCTTATAAATCACGCGATGACTACGACAGGTGATAAAGTCACGGATTTCAAAGGAACACTGTAAATTGGTACTCGGGAATGTCTTGGAAGATTTCAACGTGTTACAGGCCACACAGCCACCACACCTGAAACAACAGGGATGTTATATTGCCACTATACAAAGGTTTGGTATGGCCACATCTGGAATATGTGGTTCAGTTCTCGGCACCAGTTCATAAAAAGGCTGCCCAGGAGTTAGAAAAAGTGCAAAGGAGAGCAACTAAAATCCATCATGGATCAGCAATATACCAGAATATATGTGTGTGTATATATATATATATATATATATATATATTGATATCTTCATATTATTTGGACTTTAAATGCGTTGTTTTATATGGAGAAATGGGTCAAATTTGATATATGAAGACCAATCCAGTCCACCTTTTCCATGTTACAATCAATAAAGTTTCTGCCCAGAAGATAGATCGATTACTCTATATAAAGGAGGCAGATTAGTTGGCAGTTCAATACCAACTAAGGAAGGAGCCTGAATAGCTCCAAAATGTGCCTGAGAGCCATACTAGCCAACTTGTCAGATCGTGACTAATAATCATACCCATCTCAGAATTGGCCATTTTCTGATGCAATTAAGTATTTGTTTATCCTTGACTCAAAGCGCTTTTGCCCCACATACTCCCAGTGTTCTGGGCATATTATACACTACTTAAATCTACCGATGCTGACCTCTTATACACGCTGCAGGAGTCACACAGAACAATTGGAGAATATACAATCAGCCGAGGCGCACAACAAGGGACGCCGATACAGGCAGGAAATAAAACTTACCTTCACTCTGCAGGACAAGTCAACACGGGATAACACCAGAGCCTATTGGGAGAGGTAACGTACAATCACTAACGCTACCATTGACCATTACACTCTATGGGGCATAACTTATGACTTATATATTTCTGATTATAAGAATAAGACTTACTAGGTATAATAGACCTCTCTTACCAGATACAAACTCATACATGGAATCCTAACTCCACAAAGGAGATCAAAGTCTGGACTATCTATCTGGCAGCTTTATTGATACCATCATATAAGTTTAGCTACTGTGTCATTGTTATTACACAGCTGGGAAACAATGGAATAATATAATTATCTAATTACATTTTTTATACAGCCACATTTTTTCAAAGCTGCAACTTGCCATCCATATAGGCATTTGAGTTGTTGCCATTAACTTCCAGCTTTGTTTTTATAGGAAAACAAAGAGATTTTTACCCAGACCATTTTAAACGAGCCAATCAGCTACAAGTGATCACCTAACTTATATATTATTACTTTTGTTGATCCTGGTGTGATTTTATATGATTTTACATGATATTTATCTTATTCTGATTACATTTTTTTTACATTTTCCTTGCCTCTATTTAATAAATTGTTATAATATTTATAATTGCGATCCAATCCATACTTCTCCAATAATTTTAGTGCCCTCCACTACCCTTTTACTATAAAACCATCCAAATAATATCTGAATTGCACCATAAGTCCTAGCATAAGCGCGATATCGCTAATAAACTGGATTTCATCTAGACCTTATTGAAAGCAATTGCATTTAACTATGGAATGATAAAGCTGAACCTTCTATCATTATATAATATGTTTTATGCGTGAGCTCCACATGTACAATAATATATTAAGGGACTGAGTATATTTATTTTAATCTGTTTGTAATTTAATGTTTTTATTGATACATTGTTTTGTAATATATTTCATTTATTGAGTAAAGACACTAAATATAAGAAAAAAATAAGGGATTTCAGCTCACCCACCGTCCTCCTTTGCCGTCCACGGATCCTGGACCAGGAATCAATCAAATCAAAAAATCCAGTTTCTTTCTTTCTTCATTATATAATTCATAGGCTGACCAGACAGGCAAGGTCTACGCGTTTTGACTGTACGTCTTAAGCATGACCACCATGATTCAGACGTACAGTCGAAATACGTAGACCTTGCATGTATGGTCAGCCTATGAATTTTATAATAAAAAAATTGGATTTTATCCTGAGCCTGCTGCTGGATTTTTTCTACTGTTTTGAGTAAAGACACTATATACAAATTAACAGTGAACTAGCCATAATTTTTACATAGTTTTCTTTTGTGTCTGAGAACCAAATCCGACACCATTGACTTACATTGTGCTTTATGTCAGATCTGTCTTGCTCTGCTTCCCACAACACACTCAAAAACGCTGCTTGTTTTGAGAAAAAGATGTCTAAAGCGGGACATGATTAACCTGTACAAATATATACCGTATTTTTGCCCTATAAGATGCACTGGCCCATAAGACGCACCTAGGTTTTAGAGAAGGACAATAAGAAAAAAATATTTTTCATTCGACATCAGATCAGCAATCAGACCCCAGCTCACAGCCCCAATCAGATCCCCAATGTTAAGACCTCAGATCAGAGCCTAATATACAGAGGACCCCCAATCAGACCTCAGATGAGATCCCCATGACTCATATCAGTCCTCCATGCCTCATATCAGCCCCCCGCCATAATTCAGCAGCCTGTAGCCTCAGATCACAAAATAAATAAACCACTTACCTCTCCTGCTCCTGGACGCAGCCGCTCCTCACCGCCCGCACTCTTCTTCCTTCTGCTGTGCTGTAAACCGGCAGGCACAGCGTGAGTTCAGAGCGCCCTCACGCTGTGTGCAGCAGACAGCCAAGGACCAGGAAGCGGTGAGTACAGAGCCTTCACCGCATCCCGGTCCTACGGTACTAATGAGGCCTTTCATAATGGAAGCGCTCATTAGTATTCACCCCATAAGACGCAGGGACATTTTTCCCCCACTGTGGGGGGAAAAATACAGTACACAGACCATACAAAAAAATTGCCAGAGAAGGTATTCTGTGTTAAACCCCCTTAAAAAAAACAAGGGGCAACTCCCTACGTCTGGAAAAAGATTCAGTCTTAAAAGGCGACAAGCATTCTTAACAGTAAGGGCTGTACATCTCTAGCTTCAAAAAAGGTGTAAATTACCGTTTGTTCAAAATAACATAGAGACTTATGACAATGTATAGAAATCATGTTCTACACACCCTTTCCCTTTGGCTGAACCCCTCCTTAAAAGGAAGATGGGTGTTGATCAAGGGATTTGATCTGATTGCCAGATCTGGAGTTTTGAAGTGGAGTTTTTCTGGAGTTTCTCCCCTCATAGGGGTTTTTATTGTCTTCCCCTGGATTAATATAGCAGGATAAGGGTCCATTCACATGTCCGTAGTGTATTGCAGATCCGCAATACACCCAGCCGGCACCCTCATAGAACTGCCTATTCTTGTCCCCAATTGTGGACAAGAATAGAACATGTTCTATTTTTTTCGGGAGCCGTGGACCGGGAGATCGGAGCCGCGCTCCGGAAATACAGATGCGGACAGCACAGTGTGTGCTGTCCACATCTCTTCCGGCCCCATAGAGAATGGACCCATTTTTCGGACGTGTGAATGGACCCTTAAGGTACGACTTGATGGACTGTTGTCATTTTCCAATCTTAATAACTATGTAAAAATACAGTAGAAGTAGTCCAAAATGGTGGCATAAAAAAAAAAAAATAATCCGTATCAAACAGGCCCTGATATGGCTATGTTGACAAAAAAATTCTGAAGTTTATGACTTTTGAAATGTGGAGATGAAAAAAATAATAATAATTGCATGAGCCTTAAATGCTAAACTAGGCTGTGACCTTAACCACTTCCCATCTGGGCCATTTGCCCCCTTCCTGACCAGGCCTAATTTTGCAAAACTGACATCTCACTTTATGTGGTAATAACTTTGGAACGCCTTTATTTATCCGTCATTCAGAGATTGTTTTCTCGTGACACATTGTACTTCATGATAGTCAGTCATAAATTTGAGTCAAAATATTTCACCTTTATTTATGAAAAAATCCCAAATTTACCCAAAAATTTGAAAAATTCGCAATTTTCAAAATTTCTATTTCTCTGCTTTTAAAACAGAAAGTGATACCTCATAAAATATTTATTACTTACCATTCCCCATATGTCTACTTTATGTTGGCATAATTTTGGAAATGTCATTTTTATTTTTTTAGCAATTCTTCAAATTTTTAAGAAAATTGCCAAAACCCACTTTTTAAGGACCAGTTCAGGTCTGAAGTCACTTTGTGGGGCTTACATAGTTGATACTTCCATAAATTACCCCATTGTAGAAACTACACCCCTCAAGGTATTCAAAACCGATTTTACAAACTTTGTTAACCCTTTAGGCGTTCCACAAGAATTAAAGGAAAATGGAGATCAAATTTTTAAATTTCACTTTTTGGGCAGATTTTCCATTTTAATCAAATTTTTTCTTTAACACATTGATGGTTAACAGCCAAACAAAACTCAATATTTATTACCCAGATTCTGCGGTTTACAGAAACACCCCACATGTGGTCATAAACTGCTGTATGGGCACACGGCAGGGCGCAGAAGAAAAGGAACTCCACATGGTTTTTAGATGCCATGTCCCATTTGAAGCCCCCTGATGCACCCTTACAGTAGAAACTCCCAAGAAGTGACCCCATTTTGGAAACTAGGGGATAAGGTGCCAGTTTTATTAGTACTATTTTTGGGTACATATGATTTTTTGATCATTCATTATAACACTTTATGGGGCAAGGTGATTGGTTGTTTTAGCACAGTTTCTATTTATTTATTTTTACAGCGTTCACCTGAGGGGTTCAATCAAGTTACATTTTTATAGAGCAGATTGTTACGGACGTGGCGATACCTAATATGTATACTTTTTCTCATTTATTAAAGTTTTATGCAATAGTTGCATTTTTGAAACAAAAAAATTATGTTTTAATGTGTCCATGTTCTGAGAGCTATTTTTTTTTTTTTTTTAGAGATTTTCTTATGTAGGGGCTCATTTTTTGCAGGATGAGGTGACTGTTTTATTGGTACCATTTTGTGGGACATACGCGTTTTTGATCACTTGGTGTTGCACCTTTTGTGATGTAAGGTGACAAAAATTGCTTGTTTTGACACTTTTTTTTTTTCCGGTGTTCACCTGAGGGGTTAGCTCATGTGATATTTTTATAGAGCTGGTTTTTACGGACGCGGCAATACCAAATATGTCTATTTTATTTTTTCTATTTGTAACATTTTTTTTTATTCCTTACTTGGGGACTTTTTTTTTTTTTTTTTACATGTGAAACTTTTTTTTATTTTATTTTTTCAACCCTTTATTTATTTTTTTATTTTACACTTTTCGTCCCCCATAAGGTCATACAAGACCTCTGGGGGACATTTACTTCACTTTTTCTTTTTTTTTTTTTCACTGTTGATTTCTCCTGTAACTGGGGCTGACATAGTAGCCCCAGTTACAGGAAAAATACACCCCCCAGAGAGGCTGTACAGCGCAATACAGTGCTGTACAGCCTCAGTGCAGGGCTGATCGAGGTCTGTGAAAGACTTCACACAGCTCCTACACTCTCCAGTCCCGGCGGTTACATGACCGCCGGGCCGGAACAGGAAGCGCATATCGCTTCCTGCTCTGCATACACAGTGCTCGGTGAGCGCTGTGTATGCAGCGATCTAGATGGCAGGGACACCTGGGCACTGTCCCTGCCTTCTCTCTGGGTTGCCCTGCTGTCAATGACAGCGGAAAACCCGATCAGCAGCTGCACGATTAGCGTGCAGCTGCAGTTTCTGAACGGACGTTTTAAAACGTCCATTCAGAAATGGAGATCCACCCATAGGACGTTTATATCCTATGGGCGGACGGAAAGTGGTTAAAAGGGTTGTGCAAGATAGGGCCCCTGTATAACTGAAGCCAGGCGGATCCGTTATGTGGCCCATAGACTTCTATTATGAGGAAGTGCCTCTTAAAGCTCTTCCGTAATACATTCCATCGTATAATTCCATTATGGCTCATCATAACGCAATCCATCACGGAATTGTAATAAAACCCAAACTCGAACTTGTAAAACAAAATTTTGCTCATCTCTAGTTGAAAGCCATATAAACCCACATTTATCACTGTATTTGTGCCTTTTTTGTGGTGCACTTTACTCCAAAATGATGTCTTACCTGTTGTAGAAAAACAACAAAAGGAAACCCCCAAAAATCCAGCTTTATGTGAAAGAGGACCGAGAGCAGGACCCACAGGTACAGAGGGTACATGATGCCACACAGACAACGGTTCTTTACCAGCAGTTGAGTTTACTGAACAATATAGTGAACAAGAAGCTGAGAATATATAAACAGATTGGTACACAGAAAATAAATCAACAGTGAATTTAACACAGCCTAACAATAAACCAGTAAATCTGGTGTTTTCTCCAAAGTCCATTAACCCCTTAGTGACCAAGCCTGTTTGGGCCTTAATGACCAAGCCAAATTATGGAAATATGACGTGTCATTTTAGCTTAGAATAACTTTGTAACGGTTTTGCACATCAAAGTAATTCTGACTTTGTTTTCTTGTCACATATTCTACTTTATTTAGGTGGTAAAATTCTACCAATATAATATGTGTATCTTTATTTTAAAAAAAGTGAAAATGTGTGAAAATTTGTAAAAATTGGCACATTTTCATATTTTCAACTGCAATATTTCACATACAGTACAGACCAAAAGTTTGGACACACCTTCTCATTCAAAGAGTTTTCTTTATTTTCATGACTATGAAAATTGCAGATTCACACTGAAGGCATCAAAACTATAAATTAACACATGTGGAATTATATACATAACAAAAAAGTGTGAAACAACTGAAAATATGTCATATTCTAGGTTCTTCAAAGTAGCCACCTTTTGCTTTGATTTCTGCTTTGCACACTCTTGGCATTCTCTTGATGAGCATTAAGAGGTAGTCACCTGAAATAGTTTTCACTTCACAGGTGTGCCCTGTCAGGTTTAATAAGTGGGATTTCTTGCCTTATAAATGGGGTTGGGACCATAAGTTGCATTGTAGAGAAGTCAGGTGGATACACAGCTGATAGTCCTACTGAATAGACTGTTAGAATTTGTATTATGGCAAGAAAAAAGCAAGAAAAAACTCTGGGAGCCATATTGCCCTGATCGGGGTCCTGGGGGACCTGATCGGGGCATAATTTGAACTTCTCTCTTCTCTCCTGAAGGAAAGAGACCTTACTGTGAGCGGCGGCGGCCGGCTTTCAGTCTGTGCATGCGACGGGCTGCCGCCGCCATCTTTCTTGAGGGTGAGGGGGGGTGGAGGATCGGGACCCAGCTTAGGGCCAGAAGTGCTGGGGGACCCGATCGCTGCACCGGAGACTTTCTCCCTCCTCTCTTACATGAGAGGAGGGAGAAAGTTTAGTGCGGGCAGCTCTGCTGCCAGCATTTTCTGTGATCGCCATGATAAAGTGTATCACGGCGATCACGTGATCAGAGACCGCTTGTCACGGTCTCTGATCACTGCCCCGAGCCCTCAGCTACCTCCGGTAGCTGCAGGCACGGAGCTACAGCGATTGATTTTATCGCTAACTTGGGCTGAAGTGCCGCCGTAAAAAGGTGGCGCTACAGCCCAAGGCCCCTTGGGGACCACCGTGAAAACACGTATGGGTAGTCGGTAAGGGGTTAAGCAGGCCAGCGGCACTTGTATGTCCCTGGAAGAGTTCCTCGTTGGTGTGCACCCTAAGTATTGCGCAATACTATTTGTAATCCGCAGGCTTCTCTATTTGTAATCCACAGATAAATGTCTGTCCCTTTGATTGCAGCTTTAATCCTTACTCCAGCTCCCAGTATACACTGCCTGTCCAAAAAAAAATGGATTTAACCAAGCAAATAGTTATGAGCCTCCTATTGGATAATTACTGCATTGGCGATTATCTTTCAGCTGGCAATAAGTTACTTAACCCCAACTGGTGCAATGAGTTGCTTCTCATTTCTTAAACAACCATATCGAAAGACACATCTCGTGGTCATGTTTGAGAAGGGTCAAATCATTGGCATGCATCAAGCAGAGAAAACATCTAAGGAGATTGCAGAAACTACTAAAATTGGATTAAGAACTGTCCAACACATTATTAAAAACTGAAAGAATAGTGGGGACCCATCGTATTCGAGGAAGAAATGTGGCGGGAAAAAAATCCTGAATGATTGTTATCAGCGATCACTTAAACGTTTAGTGAAATCAAATCGAAGAAAAGCAACAGTAGAACTCAGGGCTATGTTTAATAGTGAAAGTAAGAGCATTTCCACACGCGCAATGCAAAGGGAACTCAAGGGATTGGGACTGAACAGCTGTGTAGCCGTAAGAAAACCGCTAATCAGTGAGGCAAACCAGAAAAAAGGCTTAAATTTGCTAGGGAGCATAAAGATTGGACTCTGGAGCAATGGAAGAAGGTTATGTGGTCTGATGAGTCCAGATTTACCCTGTTCCAGAGTGATGGGCGCATCAGGGTAAGAAGAGAGGCAGATGAAGTGATGCACCCATTATGCCTAGTGCCTACTGTACAAGCCTGTGGGGGCAGTGCTATGATCTGGGGTTGCTGCAGTTGGTCAGGTCTAGGTTCAGCAACAGTATGTGCTCCAAGAATGAGGTCAGCTGACTACCTGAAAATACTGAATGACCAGGCTATTCTATCAATGGATTTTTTCTTCCCGGATGGCACAGGCATATTCCAAGATGACAATTCCAGGATTCATTGGGCTCAAATTGTGAAAGAGTGGTTCATGCAGCATGTGACATCATTTTCACACATGGATTGGCCACCACAGAGTCCAGACCTTAACCCCATTGAGAATCTTTGGGGGGTTCTGGAGAAGGCTTTGTGCAGCAGTCAGACTCTACCATCATCAATGCAAGATCTTGGTGAAAAATGTATGCAACGCTGGATGGAAATAAATCTTGTGACATTGCAGAAGCTTATCAAAACAATGTCACAGCGAATGCGTGCCGTAATCAAAGCTAAAGGCTTTTTTTTGGTGGCGACTTTTTTTTGGACAGGCAGTGTATAACACACTATGAACAGCCAGTGAGATAGGAAGGTATGAGTCCCTTAGGGCGATATTTGCAGCCCGCACACCGCAATGCAACTGTGTTTGGAGCGTATTTGCCATTTTACCAGTGTGGTGCAATGTGACGTACTTACAGTTCTTTGAGCAGGTTCTTGGTGCTTTAACTTATTTCCTGGTCTACTCTCGAACTGAATCCTCCAGACACGACACTCCTGGGGTCATCGCTGCAAACCTCCCCTTTGTGCATATGTTCTATATCCCTTATATATCTAAATGTGAAAGTTTTTGCAAAAAAACAAAACCTTTTATCTATGTTAATCCTCCCCGATCAGACAGAATTTTTACCTGGAAAACAAAGTAAGGATCAATTAATTAACTCTATAGTCTTAACAAAGAAAACTGAATTACATAACATAGTTTATAAGGCTGAAAAAAGACATCTGTCCATCCAGTTCAGCCTGTTATCCTGCAAGTTGGGCCAGAGGAAGGCAAAAAAAAAACTATACTAGGTCCACAGGCTCCACGACCACTTCGAGGCCATCTAGTTTTCAGTTTGTTCCAGCCTGCACGGTCAGTAAGGTCTCCTGTTGCAGGGAAAGGGTGAGAGCAGCCTTCCCAGGAACCTGGATGATCTCCACAGCCCGGTATCCTGGTATGCTCTTCTGGCTTCCGTAGACCTGGATTAGTTGTTGGAAGGCCTTCTGGGTAATCCTGTTAGAAGTGACATGTTTCCAATAACCAGATCTCTTCTTGGTAAACATAATCTGGTCCAACTCTTGCAATATGTTCATCACCAAAATGATGGGAGTATCTGCCCAAAACTTTTATGGACCAGGATGATCCCCTTTTTGCTGACATTCTGTCCACATATGCGCACCTGCATCCAGACAGTGGTAATTAACTCTCTTAGAATCAGGTACTCATGTACCTGGCTAGCGACATGCCCTCCTGAATTCAACTATGTCCCACATCTCACCTTTTAATCACCCTTCTCCATATCTTAATCAGAGACAACTGGAAGAGGAGAGAAAATGAGCCTCTATTGATGGCAACTCAGAAGGACAGCTTTTGGGACAATATATTGTGAGGCACTGTGGTATGTAGTATTTTGCGCTATGGTATTGCTGACCCCTACTTTTTTGCCCCTTCTCCTGTCAATTTAGACCCTCCTACAATATGGGGCCACTTTAGGTTCCCAATCCGCCCCTGCATCCAGACAACCCCCAAGACTGGGACTGATAAGAGAGATCCTGCTGTGCTACTTCTTCTATGCCCGAAGTACTTTTGAGTACTCATATGGATAGTTTCTCCAGCTACTTTATCCAATAACTGACAGCAGAGGGGTACAAGGCATGTCATTAAAGAAATGGAGTCGCTAATTGACCTTTTTGGGAATGCCTGTAATCCTGTCATTCTGCAGGCAGGATATTAATTGGTCTCTCATCACGTTGTGCTCAAAGATTGCCGTGGCAAATGCTATGGTGAATACCCGATAGTTATAGGTGTTTCTCTGCTGATCCACGTTGAGAAATTTTTGATGTTTTAGGGGCTCATGGACTACTACACTGTAGAGGTTATTAATCTGCTTGTAAATAGAGATGTCGCGAACATAAAATTTTCCGTTCACGAACAGCGAACGCGAATTTTTGCAAATGTTCGCGAACGGGCAAACTGGGCGAACCGCTATTGACTTCAATGGGCAGGCAAATTTTCAAACCCACAGGGACTCTTTCTGGCCACAATTGTGATGGAAAAGTTGTTTCAAGGGGACTAACACCTGGACTGTGGCATGCCGGAGGGGGATCCATGGCAAAACTCCCATGGAAAATTACATAGGTGTGTTAAATAGTACTATTCCTATCAGTTTAATGCCTGTTACGTCCCCTATCAGGGGATGTGTATATGGCATCGATTTTAGGAACCGGGAGATGGAAAAAGATTCTTGGTCGGTCCTCCTACTTTAAATTTGGGGAACTGTGCGTGCAATCGAATGTGCCACCAGATATGAGCGGCGTGTTAAGTAGTACTATTCTTATCAGTTTAATCCCTGTTACGTCCCCTATAAGGGGACGTGTATATGGCATCGATTTTAGGAACCGGGAGATTAAAAAAGATGCTTGGTCGGTCCTCTTAATTCCAATTTGGGGCACTGCGCGTGCACTGTGTAATGTACTGTGCAATCCCAATAAGTAGTACTATTACTATCAGTTTAATCCCTGTTACGTCCCCTATAAGGGGACATGTATGGAATAGATTTTAGACAACCACAAAGAGTTGTCAATAGTTGACACACTCATGACATAAATTGCGTTCCTCCATGCGTCAATCTTGGTGTAGTGATGACTGTGCTCGTGCGCACGTTTGGGAGATTGCAGGCAATGTTTTTTTTTTTTTCAAAGCCTATGGTCGTGCTGAGGTAGTTCAGTGACACAGAAAATAATGATTCTGCAGTGTGGGCCTATTGTTGGCCTAGTAAGCTTTAATGATCACCTTAGATGATCACAAAGAAAATTAATGTTTTTTCTATGCAAAATTATCCAGCCGATCGCTTTTGGTCTGTTCACAATGAAGCAACGACCTTATCATCTGGGGTGTGCCAACATTGCCATTGCCAACACACTCATAGAGGTGGTCGCTTCATTGTGATACGCAAGCCCCTTCACCACAACAAGGTAACGATCACGAAGGGGAATTGACACATGTATATGCCTTTTTTTTGTTTGGTTTTTGCAGCCACAGTGCAGCCCCAGAGAGCCGACAAATTAGGCATGTACACATGCCTAAAAAACTAGGCACAGTTGCAGCCGCTGCTGTAGCAGCGGCCAGAAAAATTGATGTTTCCCAGGCAGAAAGTGCCCTAAAACATTGCAGCATGAACCCTAGTTGGTGGCGGATAAGTCACGCAAGTCATCCGGCATTCAGAGATAAAATACAGCAGCGTGTGGACCATTTTTAGCCCAAGGCAGCTCATCTCAGTCATCAGGCCTTTTTTAGTCGAATGTATCCCCCACTGTCAGTCCCTTCGGGATCCATCCCTCATTCATCTTAATAAAGGTAAGGTAATCTAGACTTTTTTGACCTAGGCGACTTCTCGTCTCAGTGACAAATATTCCTGCTGCACCGAAGGTCCTTTCTGACAGGACACTTGAAGCGGGGCAGGCCAGAAGTTCAATCGCAAATTGGGATAGCTCAGGCCACAGGTCAAGCCTACACAACCAGTAGTCAAGGGGTTCATCGCTCCTCAGAGTGTCGATAGCTGCAGTTAAGGCGAGGTAGTCTGCTACCTGTCGGTCAAGTCGTTCTCTGAGGGTGGACCCCGAAGGGCTGTGGCAATGCGTAGGACTTAAAAAGCTCTGCATGTCCTCCATCAACAACACGTCTGTAAAGCGTCCTGTCCTTGCCGGCTTGGTCGTGGTAGGAGGAGGATTACTTTCAGCTCTTCCCCTGTTAGATTCCCGTTGTGCTGTAACATCACCCTTATACGCTGTGTAAAACATACTTTTTAATTTTATTTTGGAACTGCTGCATCCTTTCCGACTTCCGGTAATTTGGTAACATTTCAGGCACTTTCTGCTTATACCGGGGGTCTAGTAGCGTGGCCACTCAGTACAGGTTGTTCTCCTTCAGCCTTTTTATACGAGGGTCCCTCAACAGGCACGACAGCATGAAAGACCCTATTTGCACAATGTTGGATGCCGAGCTCCTTATGTCCCGTTCCTCATCCTCACTGACCTCACTGAAGGTCTGTTCTTCCCCCCAGCCACGTACAACACTATGGGTACCAGATAGGTGACAACGAGCAACCTGGGATGCCTGCTGTGGTTGGTCTTCCTCCTCCTCCTCCTCCAAGCCACATTCCTCCTCTGACTCCTATTCCTCAGACTCCTCTTCCAGTGTTGCCGCAGGTCCAACAAGCGATGCTGATAAGGCTGTTTCTGGTGGTGATGATGGTGACCACAACTCTTCCTCTTCACGCTCATCTACGGCCTGATCAAGCACTCTTCGCAGGGCACGCTCCAGCAAGAAAACAAATGGGATGATGTCGCTGAAGGTGCCTTCGGTGCAACTGACTAGGTTTGTCACCTCCTCAAAAGGACGCATGAGCCTACAGGCATTGCGCATGAGCGTCCAGTAACGTGGCAAAAAAATTCCCAGCTCCGCAGAGGCTGTCCTAGCACCCCGGTCATTCAAATACTCGTTGACGGCTTTTTCTTTTTGGAGCAGGCAGTCGAACGTTAGGAGTGTTGAATTCCAACGTGTCGGGCTGTCGCAAATCAAGCGCCTCACTGGCATGTTGTTTCGGCGCTGAATGTCTCAAAAGTGCGCCATGGCCGTGTAGGGACGCCTGAAATGGTCACACACCTTCCTGGCCTGCTTGAGGACGTCCTGTAATCCTGGGTACTTATGCACAAAGCGTTGTACGATCAGATTACACACATGTGCCATGCACGACACATGTGTCAGCTTGCCCAAATTCAATGCCGCCAACAAATTGCTTCCGTTGTCACACACCACTTTGCCGATCTCCAGTTGGTGCAGAGTCAGCCACTGATCCACCTGTGCGTTCAGGGCGGACAGGAGTGCTGGTCCGATGTGACTCTGCTTTCAGCAAGTCAACCCCAAGACGGCGTGACACTGTCATATAAACGGGATGTGGAATAGCCCCTGGGGAGCTGGGGGGGGTGCCGTTGATGTGGAGCAAGACGCAGCAGCAGAAGAGGACTTAGCTGAGGAGGTTATGGAAGAGGATGGAGTAGGAGGAGTAGAGGAGGTGGCAGCAGGCCTGCCTGCAAGTCATGGCGGTGTCACCAACTCCTCTGCAGAGCCACGCATTCCATGCTTGGCAGCCGTCAGCAGGTTTATCCATGCTTTGCAGACCAGGTATCAGTGGTCAGATGGACCCTTGCCCCAACACTGTGTGCCAGACATGCCATGACTTCCTTTTGCACAATCGAGTACAGGTTGGGGATTGCCTTTTGTGCAAAGAAATTTTGGCTGGGTACCTTCAACTGCGGTGTCCCAATAGCTACAAATTTTTTGAAGACCTCAGACTCCACCAGCTTGTATGGTAAAAGCTGGCGGGCTAAGAGTTCAGACAAGCCAGCTGTCAGACGCTGGGCAAGGGGGTGACTTTGTGGCTTCTTACACTCAAACATGTCCTTGACAGACACCTGACTGTGGGCAGATGAGCAGGAACTGCTCAAGGCGAAAGGTGGCGTGGCGGGTGGTTGAGAGGGGGGCAAGGAGGACAGCAGTGGTTGACATGGCTGAAGATGCTGGACCAGGAGGAGGATGGTGGCTTTGAGTTTGTGTGCTGCTTTTACTCATGTGTTGATCCCATAGGCGTTTGTGATGTGAGATCATATGCCTTCGCAAAGTAGTTGTACCTAGGTGGGTGTTGGACTTCCCACGACTCAGTTTCTTTTGGCACAGGTTGCAAATGGCATCGCTGTTATCAGAGACAGACACACAAAAAAAATGCCACACTGCTGAGCTTTGCAATGACGGCATTCTGGTGGTGGCAACAGCATGCGTTGATTGGCGTGCTGTCTGGCTGACCACGGGTGCAGATACATGCTGTCTGACTGTGCCACTAGCTCCTTGCGATGACCTCCCCCTGCTTCCAACTCATCTCCTCCTCCTCCTCTCTGTCTCCCCATTTGAACTTTCCCCCTGTTCTTTTTCTCTTCGAGCGGGCACCCACGTGACATCCACGGACACATCGTCATCATCAACAGCTTCACTTGTATCTGACAACTCAGCAAAGGAGCGGTAGTAGACAAAAAGAAAGAGAAGGCGCTCATAGGGTGAATATGTAGAGGATTATTTCCCTTTTCAGACGAGAGGTAATATGCTCACCTGTTCAAGTTGCACCAATTGGGTGCAACTGCAATGAGAGCTGAGTGCCCGTGAGGGTTGGTTGGTGCCGCCGGTTCTGTCCAAACTCCCTTCGGTCAGTGCCGAACCGCCGAATGGGTGAGTACGGGAACTGTAGGTTTGGTGGACCAAGGAAGTCCAATAAAAACGGACAGAGTAACAGGCGCAAATCCACAACCAATGGTAGAAAAAAATTGGTTTATTCAGGACAACGCGTTTCGGGGTGCATGACCCCTTTATCAAGTCTGGTGGATCGCAGGGGAGCCGCTCGTATCCCAGCACGTGGGATGTCTGGAGTGGTTGATTCACGTGAATCAACCACTCCAGACATCCCACGTGCTGGGATACGAGCGGCTCCCCTGCGATCCACCAGACTTGATAAAGGGGTCATGCACCCCGAAACGCGTTGTCCTGAATAAACCAATTTTTTTCTACCATTGGTTGTGGATTTGCGCCTGTTACTCTGTCCGTTTTTCTTGGACTTCCTTGGTCCACCAAACCTACAACTCAGCAAAGGAAGCAGCAGCGGGTACAACATCATCATCACACCGTACATCCATGTGTATAATGCAGCCTGACTGATTATTAACTATCCCTGTTATCTACATCCTCTGGCAATAATGGTTGCGCATCACTCATTTCTTCCAACTGATGTGTAAATAACTCCTCTGACAGATCAAGTGAAGAGGCTGTGGTGCTAGTGTTGGTGGTGGCGGCCGGAGGTCGAGTGGTAACTTGAGAGGTGCCCGAAGCTGAGCTGGAGGAGGATGGTACGTCAAGGTTCCGAGCGGAAGCTGTAGAAGATTGGGTGTCCTGTGTTAGCCAGTCAACTATGTCCTCAGAACTTTTCGAGTTCAGGGTATATGGCCTCTGAACACTGGGCATTAGTCTAGGGCCAAAGGGAATAACAGCACGACGGCCCCTGCGGGGTGGCTTGCCTCTGCCCGTCATTTTTTTTAGATTAGTTAAGTTGTACTATGCGTGTAAGCTACTGTGACACAAGATATGATTTGCGCTGAAGTGACACTATGCACTGCACTGGGCCTTAACCACCTCCGGACCGCCTAACGCAGATGTGCGGTCCGGAGGTGGCAGCCCTGCGCTCAATGACGCATATACGCGTCATCTCGCGAGGGCCGGGATTTCCTGTGAACGCGCGCACACAGGCGTGCGCGCTCACAGGAACGGAAGGTAAGCGAGTGGATCTCCAGCCTGCCAGCGGCGATCCGAATTTTTTAACCCCTAACAGGTATATTAGACGCTGTTTTCATAACAGCGTCTAATATACCTCCTACCTGGTCCTCTGGTGGTCCCTTTTGTTAGGATCGACCACCAGAGGACTCAGGTAGGTCAGTACAGTCGCACCAAACACCACACTACACTACACTACCCCCCCCCCCCGTCACTTATTAACCCCTTATAAACCCCTGATCACCCATGATCACCCCATATAAACTCCCTGATCACCCCCTGTCATTGATCACCGCCCTGTCATTGATCACCCCCCTGTCAGGCTCCGTTCAGACGTCCGTATGATTTTTACGGATCCACGGATACATGGATCGGATCCGCAAAAAGCATACGGACGTCTGAATGGAGCCTTACAGGGGGGTGATCAATGACAGGCGGGTGATCACCCATATACACTCCCTGATCACCCCCTGTCATTGATCACCCCCCTGTCATTGATCACTCCCCTGTAAGGCTCCATTCAGACGTCCGCATGATTTTTACGGATCCATGGATACATGGATCGAATCCGCAAAACACATGCGGACGTCTGAATGGAGCCTTACAGGGGGTGATCAATGACAGGCGGGTGATCACCCATATACACTCCCTGATCACCCCCCTGTCATTGATAACCCCCCTGTAAGGTTCCATTCAGACGTCCGCATGCGTTTTGTGGATCCGATCCATGTATCCATGGATCCGTAAAAAATCATGCGGATGTCTGAATGGAGCCTTACAGGGGGAGTGATCAGTGACAGGGGGGTGATCACCCTGATTACCCTGATCACCCCCTGTCATTGATAACCCCCCTGTAAGGCTCCATTCAGACGTCCGCATGCGTTTTATGGATCCGATCCATGTATCCATGTATCCATGGATCCGTAAAAAATCATGCGGATGTCTGAATGGAGCCTTACAGGGGGGATGATCAGTGACAGGGGGGTGATCACCCTGATTAGCCTGATCACCCCCTGTCATTGATAACCCCCCTGTAAGGCTCCATTCAGACGTCCGCATGTGTTTTGTGGATCCGATCCATGTATCCATGGATCCGTAAAAAATCATGCGGATGTCTGAATGGAGCCTTACAGGGGGGGTGATCACCCTGATTACCCTGATCACCCCCTGTCATTGATAACCCCCCTGTAAGGCTCCATTCAGACGTCCGCATGCATTTTGTGGATCCGATCCATGTATCCATGGATCCGTAAAAAATCATGCGGATGTCTGAATGGAGCCTTACAGGGGGGGTGATCAGTGACAGGGGGGTGATCACCCTGATCACCCCCTGTCATTGATAACCCCCCCCTGTAAGGCTCCATTCAGACGTCCGCATGTGTTTTGTGGATCCGATCCATGTATCCATGGATCCGTAAAAAATCATGCGGATGTCTGAATGGAGCCTTACAGGGGGGGTGATCAGTGACAGGGGGGTGAACACCCTGATTACCCTGATCACCCCCTGTCATTGATAACCCCCCTGTAAGGCTCCATTCAGACGTCCGCATGTGTTTTGTGGATCCGATCCATGTATCCATGGATCCGTGAAAAATCATGCGGATGTCTGAATGGAACCTTACAGGGGGGGTGATCAATGACAGGGGGGTGATCAGGGAGTCTATATGGGTGATCACCCCCCTGTCATTGATCACCCCCCTGTCATTGATCACCCCCCCTGTCATTGATCACCCCCCCTGTCATTGATCACCCCCCCTGGTAAGGCTCCATTCAGACATTTTTTTGGGCACAAGTTAGCGGAAATTTTTTGTTTGTTTTTGTTTTTTCTTACTAAGTCTCATATTCCACTAACTTGTGTCAAAAAATAAAATCTCACATGGACGCACCTTACCCCTCACGGAATCCAAATGCGTAAACATTTTTAGACATTTATATTCCAGACTTCTTCTCACGCTTTAGGGCCCCTAAAAAGCCAGGGCAGTATAAATACCCCACATGTGACCCCATTTCGGAAAGAAGACACCCCAAGGTATTCCGTGAGGGGCATATTGAGTCCATGAAAGATTGAAATTTTTGTCCTAAGTTAGCGGAAAGTGAGACTTTGTGAGAAAAAAACAAAAAAAAATCAATATCCGCTAACTTATGCAAAAAAAAAAAATAATTCTAGGAACTCGCCATGCCCCTCATTGAATACCTTGGGGTGTCTTCTTTCCAAAGTGGGGTCACATGTGGGGTATTTATACTGCCCTGGCTTTTTAGGGGCCCGAAAGTGTGAGAAGAAGTCTGGGATCCAAATGTCTAAAAATGCCCTCCTAAAAGGAATTTGGGCCCCTTTGCGCATCTAGGCTGCAAAAAAGTGTCACACATGTGGTATCGCCGTACTCGGGAGAAGTTGGGTAATGTGTTTTGGGGTGTCATTTTACATATACCCATGCTGGGTGAGAAAAATATCTTGGTCAAATGCCAACTTTGTATAAAAAAATGGGAAAAGTTGTCTTTTGCCAAGATATTTCTCTCACCCAGCATGGGTATATGTAAAATGACACCCCAAAACACATTGCCCAACTTCTCCTGAGTACGGCGATACCACATGTGTGACACTTTTTTGCAGCCAAGGTGGGCAAAGGGGCACATATTCCAAAGTGCACCTTTCGGATTTCGCAGGCCATTTTTTACACATTTTGATTGCAAGGTACTTCTTACACATTTGGGCCCCTAAATTGCCAGGGCAGTATAACTACACCACAAGTGACCCCATTTTGGAAAGAAGACACCCCAAGGTATTCCGTGAGGGGCACGGCGAGTTCCTAGAATTTTTTATTTTTTGTCACAAGTTAGCGGAAAATGATGATTTTTCTTTTTTTTTCTTTTTTCCTTATTCCACTAACTTGCGACAAAAAATATAAAATTCTAGGAACTCGCCATGCCCCTCACGGAATACCTTGGGGTGTCTTCTTTCCAAAATGGGGTCACATGGCGAGTTCCTAGAATTTTTTATTTTTTTTCGCAAGTTAGTGGAATATGAGACTTTGTAAGGAAAAAAGAGAAAAAAAAAAAATCATCATTTTCCGCTAACTTGTGACAAAAAATAAAAAATTCTAGGAACTCGCCATGCCCCTCACGGAATACCTTGGGGTGTCTTCTTTCCAAAATGGGGTCACTTGTGGCGTAGTTATACTGCCCTGGCAATTTAGGGGCCCAAATGTGTGAGAAGTACCTTGCAATCAAAATGTGTAAAAAATGGCCTGCAAAATCTGAAAGGTGCACTTTGGAATATGTGCCCCTTTGCCCACCTTGGCAGCAAAAAAGTGTGACACATCTGGTATCGCCGTACTCAGGAGAAGTTGGGGAATGTGTTTTGGGGTGTCATTTTACATATACCCATGCTGGGTGAGAGAAATATCTTGGCAAAAGACAACTTTTCCCATTTTTTTATACAAAGTTGGCATTTGACCAAGATATTTTTCTCACCCAGCATGGGTATATGTAAAATGACACCCCAAAACACATTCCCCAACTTCTCCTGAGTAGGGCGATACCAGATGTGTCACACTTTTTTGCTGCCAAGGTGGGCAAAGGGGCACATATTCCAAAGTGCACCTTTTGGATTTCACCGGTCATTTTTTACACATTTTGATTGCAAAGTACTTCTCACACATTTGGGCCCCTAAATTGCCAGGGCAGTATAACTACCCCACAAGTGACCCCATTTTGGAAAGAAGACACCCCAAGGTATTCCGTGAGGGGCATGGCAAGTTTTTAGAATTTTTTATTTTTTGTCGCAAGTTAGTGGAATATGAGACTTTGTAAGAAAAAATAAAAAAAATAAAATCATCATCATTTTCCGCTAACTTGTGACAAAAAATAAAAAGTTCTATGAACTCACTATGCCCATCAGCGAATACCTTAGGGTGTCTACTTTCCGAAATGGGGTCATTTGTGGGGGTTTTCTACTGTTTGGGCATTGTAGAACCTCAGGAATCATGACAGGTGCTCAGAAAGTCAGAGCTGTTTCAAAAAGCGGAAATTCACATTTTTGTACCATAGTTTGTAAATGCTATAACTTTTACCCAAACCATTTTTTTTTTTGCCCAAACATTTTTTTTTTAATCAAAGACATGTAGAACAATAAATTTGGCGAAAAATGTATATATGGATGTCGTTTTTTTTGCAAAATTTTACAGCTGAAAGTGAAAAATGTCATTTTTTTGCAAAAAAATCGTTACATTTTGATTAATAACAAAAAAAGTAAAAATGTCAGCAGCAATAAAATACCACCAAATGAAAGCTCTATTAGTGAGAAGAAAAGGAGGTAAAATTCATTTGGGTGGTAAGTTGCATGACCGAGCGATAAACGGTGAAAGGAGTGTAGTGCCGAAGTGTAAAAAGTGCTCTGGTCATGAAGGGGGTTTCACCTAGCGGGGCTGAAGTGGTTAAACACACAAACACGTGTGCAACTGACTGCTAGTTATTCAGTCAAAATTGTTTTTATTTCTTTAAATGGAATCGAATGTGACACCAGATATGAATGGCGCTGAAGTGACACTATGCACTGCACTGGGCCTTAAACACACAAACACGTGTGTGCAACTGACTGCTAGTTATTTACAGTCAAAATTGTTGTTTTTCTTTAAATGTAATCGAATGTGACACCAGATATGAGTTGCGCTGGTGACACTATGCACTGCACTGGGCCTTAAACACACAAACACGTGTGTGCAACTGACTGCTAGTTATTTACAGTCAAAATTGTTGTTTTTCTTTAAATGTAATCGAATATGACACCAGATATGAGTTGCGCTGGTGACACTATGCACTTGCAGGGCTGTGAGCCTGACACACACGCTGGCAGGCAGGCAACTGCAATTTGATTGCACAGGAAAGAAAAAAAAAAAAAACAGACTGATGTTCTAGCCCTAAAAAGGGCTTTTTGGGGTGCTGTCCTTACAGCAGAGATCAGATGAGTCCTTCAGGACTGCAGTGGACACTGAATACACTTGCCTAGCTATCGATTTCCCTATTAAATCAGCAGCAGCTACACTGTCCCTCCTCTCACTAAGAATGCAGCTTCCGAATAAATCTAAAATGGATGCTGTCCAGGAGGTGGGAGGGTCTGCTGCTGATTGGCTGGAATATGTCTGCTGACTGTGAGGTACAGGGTCAAAGTTTATTCAATGATTATGTATAGGGGCAGACCGAACATCGCATATGTTCGCCCGCTGCGGCGAACGCGAACAAGCTATGTTCACCGGGAACTGTTTGCCGGCGAATAGTTCGAGACATCTCTACTTGTAAACAGATAGAGGCAAATTGCTGGTCTGGATGTTGTTGGCCACTAGGATGTTGCCATTTTTTAAGCAGGTGGTCAGCCAGTGCACCATGTTCTCGTCGTGTTGTACTGCCTTCAATAGCACAATGTACCCTGGAAAGAGAATGGCAGCAGCGGGCTGCAGGCCATCAAAGTCCCCCAAATGATTCTGCAGGAGATCCTGGGCCTTATTAAAGATGTCATCATCCAGAATGCCTTCCTGGCTACTGCTCTTCAGGATGGATAAGTGATCTGGAGACAAGTTGTTCTGTGCTCTCCAAGTATAGGCTATCTCTAGTGTTCAGCGAACTTGTGGTTCCCTTACGTCCTACCAGCAGCACAGATGGGGTTAACTGCCCCTGTGGACTGGTAGGACCGGCGGAATTTTAATGAGCCCAAGAACCAATAAACGATCTTCAGCTCCCTGAAAGGGAGGAGATCACCCCCCAGCCCACCGTGTTTTTTTCTGTCCTTTGGACAGGTTGGACTGGCGTATTGCTCCTTTGGAGCTGAGAGTTAGGGGCTCCTTTTTTATTTCTTTCTAATATAAAGGATCGCCCCGTTTTTTCTACAAATGGCTCTCTTTTTTGCCCTTATTTTCAGGCAGATCGCGGCGATTTTTCTATACCTGGGGACCGCGGGGAGCGGGGCGTCCATCCCCCCTCCTTTTCAGTTCTCCTGGTCTCCCGTTCCTCCCATCGCCACACACGTGTGGCGCTATGGGCGCCGCCATCTTCCGGAAGTGACGCGCACTAGCTGCGCTACGTCACTTCCGGTTTTTTTCACAGCCCGGCTGAGGTCCTTTCCTCACCCTTTTTAGAAGAATTATTTTCCGATAGATATCCTGTGATCCAGGATGACCCGGGGCAGCTATTCAGAGCAGGCTGAGCTAGTTTTGTTAGCTCTCTTATATCTTAGGATACTTACGATTTGGGACCCGCCCAGGGGGCGGGGCTTCTTCCTTTTAAGCGCCCAGAGCCTGTCATTCAGTGCTCTGGTTGCATTGCTTTGACAAGCTAGCTCCAGAGTTCCCTGTGCCTTGTGATATCCTTATATTGCTTGACCGTGGGTTTGTG
The DNA here is from genome assembly GCF_014858855.1 of Bufo gargarizans. NCBI lineage: Eukaryota > Metazoa > Chordata > Amphibia > Anura > Bufonidae > Bufo > Bufo gargarizans. The sequence goes on from NC_058084.1 coordinate 238,165,175, forward strand.
TGTTCCTTCTGCAGCTCTATATATCTCTAGTGCTGGTGGGCCCCCTTAAGGTCTCGTTTCTCCACCTCCAATTTTTTTGTAGGTGTTATGACCTGTCTTTTTTGTTTCCAATTACAGGACTATGGCTTCCCCCAAGGATCCGGATCAGCGAAAATCTGGGGCCAAGAGGAAGCATTTGGCGTGTTTTGATTGTAACACACCCTTAGACGACGGCTGTCCCTATTCTAGGTGTGAGAGCTGTCGCACGGCGTCCACGGAACCCACGATGCAGGAGATGTTTCAGTGGACGAAAACATATGTGGATGATTCCATTAAGGGAGTGGTGCGCTTATTGAATGAGAGGTTACCAGGACCCTCTCAGACTCCCATGGATATGACCACTCCAGTCGCACCACCCGAAAGACGACGAGGAGGAAGAGGTCACTTCTTGCTTTTTCCCTCCAGAAAAAACGCAGAAGTTACTTAAGTCCATCAGGTCGGGGGACCATGATGTTGACATTGGGGAGTCCTCCGATCCCGCCGTACGGACACAGCGTGTCTTCAGAGCGGATGAGACCCTTCTTTCTGTGATGCGCACAGAATGGCGAAAGCCTGAGAAAGGCCCAGTTCTCACTAGAAAGTTCAAGCTTATGTACCCGATGGCTAAACCCTTGGTGGAATCGTGGGGTTCCATTCCCAAGGTGGACATGGCGATAGCCAAGTTGTCCCGGCGCACTCTAGTCCCTGCAGATGATGGGTCTAGTCTGCAGGACCCTCTAGATCAGAGGGCAGAGTGCACCCTCAGAAGGAGTTATGCGGCGGCCGCTGCCTCCGCATCAACTTCGATTGCGGCCACTGAAGTGGCCACCTATCTACGCTCTAGGCTCAATCAGATCCAGACAGATGTGGACCAGAGCGTATCCAGGGATGACATCTTAGCAGCTTTCAAGTCAGCCAACCTGGCTATGGATTTCTTAGTCGACTCCACCCAGATGCAGTTGAAGCTGGCCGCCAAAACTATGGCCTTAGTTTCGGCTGCCCGCAGACCACTTTGGCTGAAACCTTGGGTCGCGGACAACGCGTCCAAGTTTAATCTTTGTGGGCTCCCCTTTGAACCAGACAGGCTGTTTGGGTCCGAATTGGATAAAATCATGGAGGGGCTCTCCGACAAAAAGGGGAAGAGCCTCCCCCAGCAGCCTTTTCGGGGACGCCCCAGGCAGGAAAAGAAGCGCGAAGGACGCCCGGGGCAGCAATCTAGGCGCAGAGATCGGGGGGGGACCGTCTCGTAAGTATTCGAGGCGCTCCCGTAAACCCGCTAAGGAGGCAAAACCCTCCTGACTATGGGCCTCGTCGAGGCTCTTGGATAAGCCCTGCTGCCCCTGCAGTGTCTCCTCTAGACTTTCCCATACCACTCCCCCAAACACCCGTGGGGGGCCGTCTCTCCCTTTTCAAAGACTCCTGGAGTCAGTTGATCGCAGACCCTTGGGTTCTGAACTTAGTCTCCGTCGGGTACCGGGTAGACTTTCTCTCTCTCCCCCCAGAGAGATTCGTCGCTACACGAAACTTCGGGCCGGCCAAACAAGTGGTCCTGGAATCTTACATCCAGGACTATATCTCCAAGGGAGCCCTAGAGGAGGTGCCGGCAGGGGAGAGAGGCCTAGGCATTTATTCACCAGTGTTCCTGGTTCCCAAGAAGACGGGAGACCTCCGGATTATCATCGATTTGAGATTTCTCAATCGATTTATAAGGAAAACAAGGTTTCGCATGGAAACCATAAGGTCAGTCACCCATATCCTCAACCTCGGGGATGTCATGGCTACTCTGGACCTCAAAGATGCTTATCTTCACATTCCGATCCATTCCGCCTTCCGGAAATTTCTCAGGATCGCGGTCCAGATTTCAGGGGTTCGCAGGCACTTTCAGTTCACCGCGCTCCCCTTCGGAATCTCTTCTGCCCCCCTTATCTTCACCAAGGTGGTGGTATCGGTGGTGGCAGCATTGAGACTCCAAGGGCTGACTATTATTCCTTATCTGGACGATTGGCTTTTCATAGCCTCTTCAGTTCCGATCCTTACCCACCATCTTCAGATCGCAATCTCCTTTCTTCTCCGCCTAGGCTGGATCATCAACTGGCAGAAGTCGAATGTGAGCCCATCATCTTCAATCCAATATTTAGGATTCGTGGTCGACTCTGTGGAGATGTCCCTCCGGTTGACTCAAGAAAGGAAAGCGCGGATTCAGGACCTGGCAAAGGTCCTTCATGTCCCTCGTCGAGTCTCTATTCGGACTCTCATGAAGATGGTGGGGCTCATGTCAGCGGCTGCGGACGCAGTCCCTTGGGCGCTATGGCACCTCCGTCCTCTTCAGTCGGAGGTCTTACATTTATGGAACGGCAGCCCTGCGGGGCTAGATTCCCTGTGCTCCCTGTCCGGTCAGACCCGGAATTCCCTCAGATGGTGGTTTCGACTGCCAGTAGGGAAGTCTATGACCCAACCAGTTTGGGTCATATTGACTACAGACGCGTCCCTCGTAGGCTGGGGCGCTCACCTGGACGGATCCCAAGTGCAGGGATCTTGGTCCCCCCTGGAGCGGCATCTTTCATCCAATCTTCGCGAGATTCGAGCTATCCGGCTAGCCCTCCTTCACTTCGCCCCTCAGATTCGGGGCAAAGCGGTGAAAGTCCAGTCAGACAATATGACTGCGGTTCTCTATATAAACAAGCAGGGAGGCACAAGGTCATTACCCCTTCTATCAGAGATCGGGGTGATCCTTCGGTGGGCAGAGCTGAACCTTTCCCATCTATCTGCCGTTCATATCCGAGGTTCCCTCAATATGATAGCAGACCGCTTAAGTCGAGGATTACCGACCATGGAGTGGTCTCTGCATCCGGAGGTCTTCAGGCAGCTAGTTCACAGTTGGGGTATGCCAGAGGTGGACCTCATGGCAACCAGGTTCAACGCCAAGGTGCTGAGGTTCTGTTCCCTGTACCGGGAAGACAACCCCCTGGCGATAGATGCTCTGTCGATACCGTGGAGGTTCAGGCTGGCTTACATCTTCCCTCCTTTTTCCATGATACCGAGGGTATTGATGAAAATCCGTCAGGATCAGGCCTCGGTAATAGCCATCATACCGTTTTGGCCCAAAAGATCCTGGTTTACCCAGCTCATTCAGATGAGTCGGGGACAATACTGGAGACTCCCCCCGGAGCAGACCCTGGTGTCGTGGGACACTCACCTCTGCCCAGATCTGCACAGGTTCAACCTGACAGCCTGGAGGTTGATCAGCCCCTTCCCAACATAGAAGGGCTTTCCGAGTCGGTCCTGAGAACTTTGTCGCATTCCCGAGCAGAGTCTACAAACAAGGCCTACTCCAGGATCATGAGAATCTTCGTGGCATGGTGTGATTCCAAACAGGTGGCGTCTGCAGATCCGCCCCTTCCTGCGATACTACATTTCCTTCAGGACGGATTAGATAGAGGCCTATCTCCAGCTACCTTGAAGGTACAAATGTGTGCCATCTCGGCCTGTCTCAACAGGCCATACTCTCGGGACCCACTCATCAAACGCTTCCTGAAGGGAGCGGAAAGACTAAAGCCTACTATACTGAAACCCATTCCCCAGTGGGATCTTTCAGTAGTGCTCAGGGGTCTAGCATCTCCCCCCTTCGAGCCTTTGGAGGAGGTTGATTTCAAATATTTAACTTTAAAGATGGTTTTTCTTCTGGCTATAGCCTCAGCCAAAAGAGTCTCTGAATTGCAGGCTTTCTCTGCAATTCATCCATATATTATTTTCTTACAGGACAGAGTACTCCTGAAGTTCTTACCATACTTCAGACCTAAGGTGCCTACTTTTCAAAATATCAACCAGGTAATCTCCTTACCAGTTTTGTTTACAGCCTCCTCCTCTGATACTCCAGCTAGAGATCCGCTGGATATTTCTAGATGCCTCCAGATCTATGTGGATAGATCCAGAGAATTCAGGATAGATGAAAATCTCCTTATCCTGTTTGCCGGTAAGTCTAAAGGCCGTAAAGCGTCTAAAGCCACCATTAGTCGCTGGATCAAGGAGGCCATTAAGGAAGCTTTTGTCTCCCAAACCTTAGATCCTCCCGAGTTTGTGAGAGCCCATTCTACTAGGGCGGTCTCCACCTCGGTTGCGGAAAGAAGTCTTCTCCCCTTAGAGTTGATCTGTAAGGCGGCCTCCTGGAGCTCTGAGTCAACCTTCATCTCCCATTATAGGATAGATGCTAGGATGGCAGAGTTTTCGGCTTTCGGGCAGACAGTTCTTACTTCTGCCAGGCATGAGGACCCTCCCTAGGGGTTTTATCTTGCTATCTCCCCATCTGTGCTGCTGGTAGGACGTAAGGGAATCGTTAATTTCTAACGATAATTTGTTTTCCCTTAGTCCTAACAGCAGCACACAAATATCCCTCCCTAACTTACATCATACTTGTTAAAGACACGGTGGGCTGGGGGGTGATCTCCTCCCTTTCAGGGAGCTGAAGATCGTTTATTGGTTCTTGGGCTCATTAAAATTCCGCCGGTCCTACCAGTCCACAGGGGCAGTTAACCCCATCTGTGCTGCTGTTAGGACTAAGGGAAAACAAATTATCGTTAGAAATTAACGATTTCAAGTTCAGCGCACAAGGTTTGGGTTATCTAAGAATTTTGTGGTAGCAGAATCCATAAAGGAATTCTTAGATAACCCGAACCTTGTACGCCAAACTTGAAACCACAAGTTTGCCCAAACCCTAACCATCTCTACTTGTAGTGTTCCCAGCACCAGGCTTCCTATATGTTTGGTAGATGGAGCATAGGTGTCTTCTGCACAGCTCTTTTGGCTGGTGGAAATGTCCCGGACTGACTGTCATTGGAGGTTGGTGCTTTCCTTTCAAGACTGGCTTTGGAAGCTTTACGAGATGCCTTCAAAAAGTTTTCAGCAGATTCAGCCATTTTCTTCTCCAATGTTTTAAGGGTCTCAAAATTTAAAGAGACATCATCCTTCACTGCTGTCTTGTTTTTGACGAGCCTTTCTATTACATTGTCGCTTACCGCTCTGGTGCTTTGTGGACAAGGAATGGCTCCACAGCAGGATGCCAGGATGAAGGCCAGATTTTTTTTTTACGTCACTGAAAATAATGCACTAAACAATAGATCCAAACATGATATATGGTATATGGACTAAGCCCTCACTCTATTGATAAAATCTGAGACTCTTAGCCAATATATTTTTATCAAAACATATCTGTGCCCACCTACCCAGCACCACGGTGGTCTCAGTCAGACAGGTCCTACTCTATACCTACCTATGCAGTTGTGTATGTATGTTCTGGAGAGCAGACCCTGCACATATACTGTGTTGCTCCTAGTTACCTCTGTGTGCATTAGCAACCAATGAGAGGAGGAGCACACACAGCTATATGTGCCACCTTAATCAAAATTAAAAAAAAATCACGGAAAAAAGATACAAAACATCCTGCACGATATGATAGTAAATATGCGGATGTGCATGGTTACATTTATAAAGTCACAGAAAATAATGCACTAAAACAATAGATGCAAACATAATATATGGACTAAGCCTTCACTCTAATAATAAAATCTGAGACTCTTAGCCAATACATTTTGATTAGGTATGAGCGAATCGACTTCGGATGAAACATCCGAAGTCGATTCGCATAAAATTTTGTTTCAATACTGTATGAAGCGAGCGCTCCGTACAGTATTAGAATGTATTGGCTCTGATGAGCCGAAGTTATTACTTCGCGAAGTCTCGCGAGACTTTGCATAATAACTTCAGAAATTGATTTAGACTGTGAAAAAACATTTCTCAAACTCAGGTTCGGTTCCAAGGTACCACGGAAAATGTGCCATTACATGCTGATGGCCTTCTGTTATTTTTAGATGACTGGAGTTCTTCTCTTCCGGAGGCCATTAGCATTATAAATGGTTTTGGGAAGTTATCCGGCTTGACTATAAATTCGACGAAGTCAGTACTGATGCCACTCTCTAATGATGGGGGAACCCTTCCAGCGCATGCAGCAGATTAACAAATAGTTACCTCCTTTACCTAGGCATCCAAATTTCGAACAACGTGCAGGAGTATGAGAAACTTAACTTGACACCATTGATACATAGTTTTAAACAAAAGGTCCAGGCTTGGAATCGCTTGCCCCTTACTATGATTGGTTTAATCTGCTTAAAATGATTTTCATGCCCCAACTTTTATATATACTACATAATGTCCCAACCTGGATTCCCCTCCGTTTTTTCTATACCGTGATATTCAGAGACCTAATTTGGAAAAGGGGAATACCGCGTATAAATCTAGCTACTTTGTGTAGACCTAAAACTCAAGGAGGATTGAATGTCCCAGACCCATGGATTTATTATTTAGCGGCCCAGCTGCAGCATGTCTGGCCTGAGTGGATGATGGCCTTAATACAGCAGGCAGGATTGTAAAATACTCGCTTAACGATAAAAACCTGTTGTCAGCCATAGAGGACGGTACATTTCTTGAAATAGGGAAGCGTGTCGGCTTACTCAGCACTATACACAGAGTGTGGTGGAAGGCTAAAACGGTTGTAGGGCTCATTGGGCATACTCAATTCACTCCCATTTGGCCCAACCACATGTATAAAGAATTGGATACAATAGAAAATGCCCGGGTGTGGGAACGATTTGGGCTTAATCGTATATATCAACTTTTCGAGAATGGCTCCCTTAAGGAGTTTGCACAGTTACAAAAAGAATATTCTCTGCCCAAAACTCAGTTCTATCTTTATTTGCAACTCCAACACGCAATACAGACACAGGAGCAGCATGAAAAGATAGCACCGGCCAATAAGCATTCAATCCTGGATCTTACTAGTTCACAAGGGGGTACCAGTGGAGTTATTTCTCTACATTATAAGGTTCTGCTAGAGATGCAACTAAAAAATACCCTTTAACGTTATATGATAAATGGAAGGAGGATATACCCGAACCTACCGTAGAACAATGGGAAGTAGTGTTGGAGGAGTTCACGGCAGTGGCTGTGAGTGAGGCTCATAGAGTTTCACAGCTGTTTCTACTGCATAGGGTCTATAGAACTCCAGTTTTACTGAAAAAAAAAGGGATATAAGGAAGACGATAATTGCCCAAGATGTGGAACACCTAACACTGACTTAGTCCAGCTTATGTGAAACTGTCCTAGACTTAGGTCAACAGTCTCATTCCAGTAAAGTCTATTGCGGCAGGTATTCGATATACAAATAGATTAGTCAGCAATTCTCTGTGTGTTAGGGCATGTTAAAACGCTGCAACTGTCTACGGAAAATAGATTAGCCTTAATACGCATATTATATCAAGCAAGGAAACTGATCGCTTATCATTGGATCAAACATCATCCTCCGAAAGTTACGGAATTGGTGGAAAATATTCATATGTTGATCCGAATGGAAAGATACGTGTACCAGAAAAAAAAGTCTGAAAAAATTTGAGAAAATATGGAGTCCGTGGTTTCAGCATTATAACACCGCTCTATAGGCTGAGTGTAGGTGATGGGGAAAGGTAGTGTCCACTACCTGGCAGACAACAACATGGGGGCATAAAATGGGGGTTGGTTGGTCTTGCATTTCATCTTCTTGTGTTGTAGTGGCTGGGATAACTCTCAAAGGAATATGGAATACTCTGGGTGTAATAGTTCTCTCATGCCGGAATTGATGTATAACACTATGTAAGGGAGTGAATGAATGAAGGTGTTGAATGTGCACAGGTTCTGAGAAGACAAAAGCTACACACAAAATACCATGCTGTGACCTAATAGATTTTACACCATTGAGCACCACCGTATTTTATGGACGATTCTGTTCATGACCTTTGACATGGACATTTGTCGTGCTGCAGATTTTGGAGGGAGAGGACTATTTGTATCTGTTTTTGTTTTTAAAAAAATGCCATTAATAAAAATTATCAGAATTTTAGTCACATACATTAAACTGGGCTGTGTTCCAGATTTCAGTGTAGAATTTTGACTTAAAACTTGCAACAAATATGCTGCATGTAAAACATAGTCTTAAGGTGACCATACACATTAGATAAATGTTAGTCCAACTAGCCAAATTTCGGTTTGAACAGCCAACTATCTAATGTGTATAGAAGCTTCCTGCTCTCTCCTGATGGTATTTGTTAAGGTGAAAAAGGATCAAGTAATTGACTTAATACTAGCTCCTTGTCAAACCTACAGTACATGGTTAAAACCCTGTCTGAGTAGCTGCAGCAATGCCAACTGTCTCCTCTACCCTAGGTTTCTCTGATGTTTGCACCGTTACTCACAGTGCTATGCAGTTGTGAATTCATATATTGGGGGGGGGGGGGCTAAATGGAATAGCTGTTGGCTCAGTGTATGGCAACTTTTAGGATTCATTCAGATGGGGGCGAAGTTCATTTTCTTTTTAAGTATTCATACCCCTTGAACTTTTCCACATTTTTCACATTACGCCCACAAACTTAAATGGATTTTATGTGATAAACCAACACAAAGAAAATGATACCTAGTTTTCAAAAAATTTTATAAACAAAATTCTGGAAAATGTGTTGTGCATTTGTATTCAGGCCCCTAGAGTCAATACTTTGTAGGGCCACCTTTCGCTGCAATTACAGCTGCAAGTCTTTTGAAGTATGTTTTTGCCTATTCTTCTTTGCAAAATAGCTCAAGCTCAGTCAGATTGGATGGAGAGCATTTGTGAACAGCAATTTTTAAGAGCGGGGGTATAAGAAAAGGGGTACTGTTAGCCCAGAGGTCCGTGCCGGCGCTGGTACCCCTACCCACAGGCGCCATGCTCCCTCTTTCTCTCCTGCTGCAATGCACCGTGCTGACACGTGTAGCAGGTAGCTTAACTGGTGTATCTGCGCTCCATGCCAGAGCTTACTTCGTGCTTGAGTCCTGTCCTGTTTGTTAGGGGTTGCATGGGCATGTCTCTCCTCCCTTGTGAGGCAGCACTTACATGCTCTCTGTCTCCCCAGCCTATAGCTGGATTGCAGAAAGCAATCTTGGTCACTGGTTTGTCTAGTTCCTGGTGTGAAGGTGTTTTGTTAGTTTCTGCTTTTCATTTTCTTTTTATGTATTCATACCCATTGAACTTTTCCCCATTTTTCACGTTCCACCCACAAACTTAGGCCTCATGCACATGACTGTTGTTGTGGTCCGCATTCGAGATGCATTTTTTGCGGCTCTGGTGCAGACCTGTTCACTTCAATGGGGCCACAAAAGATATAACATGGCATTTTTTTAATTTATTTTTTTATGTAGCATTCTCTCGGTCTGCCATTTTCTCTGGTGTTTCGAAGATTGGTTTTTCTCTCAGAACTGAAAAACGCCTAGAAAAACATTTAAAGTGCTAGAAAATGAAAGAAGGCATCAAAACTACCATGTAAAATGCTTGAAACACACACAATTTATTTTTACAGAAGTTAGAATGGCTGCAAAAAAAAAAAAAAAAGTGTTTGTAAAGTTAAATTAAGGTATTTTATACAGCTGAACAAACATCTGTATGTGAATATGAACATGATTCTCACAGTCCTCTCCATGAGGTAAATGATCATTCACCTTCCTCTCCAACCAACCTGACTGCGGATATAAGATGCAGGTACTTTTTGGCAGGGTTTTTCCTGCTACAGAATGAGTCTTATAGTACAAAAAAATACAGCATGTCCCTCAAGATTATGCCACTAAAAACATCTTATCCAGCAAAAAACAACCCCATATATGCTGAAAGTCACTGCATTACTAAGAGAAACTAGGATGCCTCCTTCATCGTTCGTGAAGATAAGAAAGCTGTGGACTTTGTTAGTTCCATTAATTCTAATATTAAAATTTTACTTTTAACATGTCATACACGGAGAGAGTAAAGTGCACCCAAACATTCTTTAACCCCTTAAGAACCCTGCCATTTTTCACAAATCTGATGTGTCACTTTATGTGGTGAACTTTAAAACGCTTTTTACTTATCCAGGCCATTCTGAGATTGTTTTCTCGTCACATATTGTCCTTCATGACAGTGGTAAAAAAAGAATGTATTTTTATTTTTATAAAAAAGCCAAATTTACCCAAAATTTTGAAAAATTAGCAAATTTCTATTTCTCGACTTTTATAATAGATAGTAATACCTCCAAAAATAGTTATTACTTTGCATTCTTCATATGTCTACCTCATGTTTGGATCATTTATTTTTTGGGGACGTTAGAAGGCTTAGAAGTTTAGAAGCAAATCTTGAAATTTTTCAGAAATTTCTAAAACCCACTTTTTCAGGACCAGTTCAGGTCTCAAGTCACTTTGTGAGGCTTACATAATAGAAACCACCCAAAAATTACCCAATTTTACAACCTACAGCCCTCAAGGAATTCAAAACTGATTTTACAAACTTTGTTAACCCTTTAGGTGTTCCACAAGAATTAATGGAAACTAGAGAAAAAATTATAAATCTCACTTTTTTGGCAGATTTTCCATTTTAACCCATTTTTTCCAGTTACAAAGCAAGGGTTAACAGCCAAACAAAACTCAATATTTATGGCCGTGATTCTGTAGTTTACAGAAACACCAAATATGTGGTCGTAAACTGCTGTACGGGCACACGGTATTGCGCAGAAGGATAGGAACGCCATATGGTTTTTGGAAAGCAGATTTCACTGGGATAATTTTAAGTTGCCATGTCACATTTGAAGACCTCCTGATGCACCCCTAGAGTAGAAACTCCCAAAAAGTTACAAACTTTGTTAACCCTTTAGGTGTTCCACAAGAATTAATGGAAAATAGAGATGACATTTCAGAATTTCACTTTTTTGGCAGATTTTCCATTTTAATCCATTTTTTTCCAGTTACAAAGCAAGGATTAACAGCCAAATGAAATTCAATATTTATGGCCCTGATTCTGTAGTTTACAGAAACACCCCATATGTGGTCGTAAATTGAGTTGAGCGGACATCTGGATGTTCGGGTTCAACAGGTTCGGCCGAAACTCTCAAAAAAGTTAGAGTTCGGAACCCGAACTTGACCCGAACCCCACTGAAGTCAATGGGGACCCGATCTTGGGAGCACTAAAATGGCTCTAAAAAAAGTCATGGAAAGGGCTAGAGGGCTGAAATGGCAGCAAAATGTGGTTAAGAGCATGGCAAGTGCTCTGAAAAACAAATGTGGATAGGGAAATGACTTAAAATAACATAAAATACGCAAAAATAAAAAATATTAATCTTGATCTAGGAGGACGAGGTCCATATGTAGTAGGAGGTTGAGGAGACGGTGGATGTGTCGGTGTAGGTTGTAAGCAGTGGTGGTGGAGGAGGAGGAGGAGGTAGCCTACACTGGGTTTTTTATTTATTTTTTTATTTTGCTTATATTAGGGTACACCCCAAAACATTGGGAAATATAACCTGTGATCACCTCCTCCAGCTGTGCTAAACAAACGTTCAGACAATACACTGGCTGCAGGGCAGGCCAGCACCTCCAAGGCATAAAGGGCAAGCTCAGGCCATGTGCCTAATTTGAAGTTGAATGGGGCAGACCCATCGCTCAGTACGTGTAGGCCAAACATTTTGGGCCCTGTCAACTATGAAGAGCAGGGGTTTATTGACGGCAAAACTGTGTTCATGCCACCCACCAATTCAACAGACTATTTTACAAAAAATAAGGTCCCAGTCACTGATGCAGAGCAGGGGTTTGTATACGGCAAAATTGGTAAAATGTCACCCGACAATGTAACAAACTATTTTTTGCAATTTAGGTCCATGTGACCTATGCAGAGCAGGGGTTTATTTATGGCAAAAATGGTAAAATGTCACCCAACAATGTAGCAGACAAATTAGTAAAATGTATTAACCTGTCCACTATGTAGAGCAGGGCTATATCACAGCCAAAAATTGGTAAATGTCACCCGACAATGTAACAGACAAATTAGTGAAATTTATTAACCTGTCCACTAGGTAGAGCAGGGGTATATCACAGCCAAAAATTGGTAAATGTCACCCAACTACAGTACAGACCAAAAGTTTGGACACACCTTCTCATTCAAAGAGTTTTCTTTATTTTCATGACTATGAAAATTGTAGATTCACACTGAAGGCATAAAAACTATGAATTAACACATGTGGAATTATATTCTTATCAAAAAAGTATGAAACAACTGAAAATATGTCATATTCTAGGTTCTTCAAAGTAGCCACCTTTAGTTTTGATTACTGCTTCGCACACTCTTGGCATTCTCTTGATGAGCTTCAAGCGGTAGTCACCTGAAATGGTCTTCCAACAGTCTTGAAGGAGTTCCCAGAGATGCTTAGCACTTGTTGGCCCTTTTGCCTTCACTCTGCGGTCCAGCTCACCCCAAACCATCTTGTTTGGGTTCAGGTCCGGTGACTGTGGAGGCCAGGTCATCTGGCGCAGCACCCCATCACTCTCCTTCATGGTCAAATAGCCCTTACACAGCCTGGAGGTGTGTTTGGGGTCATTGTCCTGTTGAAAAATAAATGATGGTCCAACTAAACGCAAACCGGATGGAATAGCATGCCGCTGCAAGATGCTGTGGTAGCCATGCTGGTTCAGTATGCCTTCAATTTTGAATAAATCCCCAACAGTGTCACCGGCAAAGCACCCCCACACCATCACTCCTCCTCCTCCATGCTTCACGGTGGGAACCAGGCATGTAGAGTCCATCCGTTCACCTTTTCTGCGTTGCACAAAGACATGGTGGTTGGAACCAAAGATCTCAAATTTGGACTCGTCAGACCAAAGCACAGATTCCCACTGGTCTAATGTCCATTCCTTGTGTTCTTTAGCCCAAACAAGTCTCTTCTGCTTGTTGCCTGTCCTTAGCAGTGGTTTCCTAGCAGATATTCTACCATGAAGGCCTCATTCACAGAGTCTCCTCTTAACAGTTGTTCTAGAGATGTGTCTGCTGCTAGAACTCTGTGTGGCATTGACCTGGTCTCTAATCTGAGCTGCTGTTAACCTGCGATTTCTGAGGCTAGTGACTCGGATGTACTTATCCTCCGCAGCAGAGGTGACTCTTGGTCTTCCTTTCCTGGGGCGGTCCGCATGTGAGCCAGTTTCTTTGTAGCGCTTGATGGTTTTTGTGACTGCATTTGGGGACACTTTCAAAGTGTTCCCAATTTTTCGGAGTGACTGACCTTCATTTCTTAAAGTAATGATGGCCACTCGTTTTTCTTTACTTGGCTGCTTTTTTCTTGCCATAATACAAATTCTAACAGTCTATTCAGTAGGACTATCAGCTGTGTATCCACCTGACTTCGCCACAATGCAACTGATGGTCCCAACCCCATTTATAAGGCAAGAAATCCCACTTATTAAACCTGACAGCGCACACCTGTGAAGAGAAAACCATTTCAGGTGACTACCTCTTGAAGCTCATCAAGAGAATGCCAAGAGTGTGCAAAGCAGTAATCAAAGCAAAAGGTGGCTACTTTGAAGAACCTAGAATATGACCTATTTTCAGTTGTTTCACACTTTTTTGTTATGTATATAATTCCACATGTGTTAATTCATAGTTTTTATGCCTTCAGTGTGAATCTACAATTTTCATAGTCATGAAAATAAAGAAAACTCTTTGAATGAGAAGGTGTGTCCAAACTTTTGGTCTGTACTGTATGTAACAGACAAATTAGTGAAATTTATTAACTTGTCCACTAGGTAGAGCAGGGGTATATTTTCACAGCCAAAAATTGTATACGGCAAAATTGGTAAAATGTCACCCTACAATGTAACAAACTATTTTTTGCAATTTAGGTCCATTTATTTATGGCAAAAATGGTAAAATGTCACCCAACTATGTAACAGACAAATTAGTGAAATTTATTAACCTGTCCACTAGGTAGAGCATGGGTATATCACAGCAAAAAATTGGTGAATTGGTGAATCTTGATGTATGAGGTGGAGGTCCATATGGAGTAGGAGGCGGTGGACCTAGCGGTGTAGGTGGAAACTGCGGTGGAGGAGGACGAGGTAGCCAACACTGGTTTTTGGTTTTAATATTTATTTATTAGGGTACACCCCAAAAGAGTGGGAAATATCAAAAATACAACAATGAGCAATTGTGCTGTAGTATAACAATGGCTGGGTTTTGCGGCTCCGAAAAACACATACGGACGTCTGAATGGAGCCTTACAGGGGGGTGATCAATGACAGGGGGGTGATCACCCCACAGTAAGGCTCCATTCAGACGTCCGTATGTGTTTTACGGATCTATGAAACACATACGGATGTCTGAATGGAGCCTTACAGGGGGGTGATCAATGACAGGGGGGTGATCACCACCTATAGACTCCCTGATCACCCCCTGTCATTGATCACCCCCCTGTATGGCTCCATTCAGACGTCCATATGTGTTTTACGGATCCATGGATCCGGACGTCTGAATGGAGCCTTACAGGGAGGTGATCAATGACAGGGTGGTGATCACCCCATATAGACTCCCTGATCACCCCCCCTGTAAGGCTCCATTCAGATGTCCTTATGTGTTTTGCGGATCTGTGGATCCGCAAAACACGGACACCGCGGATCCGCAAAACACATACGGACGTCTGAATGGAGCCTTACAGGGGGTGATCAATGACAGGGTGGTGATCACCCCATATAGACTCCCTGATCACCCCCCCCCCCCCCCCCCCCGTCAGGCTCCATTTAGCCATTTTTTCTTTGGCACAAGTTAGCGGAAATCTTTTTTTTTTTTTTTTTTTTTCTTACAAAGTCTCATATTCCACTAACTTGTGTCAAAAAATAATACAGTCTATATTCCAGGCTTCTTCTCACGCTTTAGGGCCAGGGCAGTATAAATACCCCACATGTGACCCCATTTCGGAAAGAAGACACCCCAGGGTATTCGCTGAGGGGCATATTGAGTACATGAAAGATTGAACTTTTTGTCCCAAGTTAGCGGAAAGTGAGACTTTGTGAGAAAAAAAAATTTCTGCTAACTTGTGCCCCAAAAAAGAAAACAACTTCTATGAACTCGCCATGCCCCTCATTGAATACCTTGGGGTGTCTTCTTTCCAAAATGGGGTCACATGTGGGGTATTTATACTACCCTGGCTTTTTAGGCTCCCTAAAGCGTGAGAAGTCTGGGATCCAAATGTCTAAAAATGCCCTTCTAAAAGGAATTTGGGCACCTTTGCGCATCTAGGCTGCAAAAAAGTGTCACACATGTGGTATCGCCGTCCTCAGGAGAAGTTGGGGAATGTGTTTTGGGGTATCATTTTACATATACCCATGCTGGGTGAGATAACTATCTTGGTCAAATGCCAACTTTGTCTAAAAAAAATGGAAATGTTGTCTTTGCCAAGATATTTCTCTCACCCAGCATGGGTATATGTAAAATGACACCCCATAACACATTCCCCAACTTCTCCTGAGTACGGCGATACCACATGTGTGACACTTTTTTGCAGCCTAGGTGGGCAAAGGGGCACACATTCCAAAGAGCACCTTTCGGATTTCACCGGCCATTTTTTACAGATTTTGATTTCAAACTTCTTCTCACGCATCTGGGCCCCTAAAATGTCAGGGCAGTATAACTACCCCACAAGTGACCCCATTTTGGAAAGAAGACACCCCAAGGTATTTTGTGATGGGTATAGTGAGTTCATGGAAGTTTTTATTTTTTGTCACAAGTTAGTGGAATATGAGACTTTGTAAGAAAAAAAATAAAATAAATCATCATTTTCCGCTAACTTGTGACAAAAAATAAAAAGTTCTATGAACTCACTATGCCCATCAGCGAATACCTTAGGGTGTCTACTTTCCGAAATGGGGTCATTTGTGGGGTGTTTCTACTGTCTGTGCATTGTAGAACCTCAGGAAACATAACAGGTGCTCAGAAAGTCAGAGCTGCTTCAAAAAGCGGAAATTCACATTTTTGTACCATAGTTTGTAAACGCTATAACTTTTACCCAAACCATTTTTTTTCACCTAAACATTTTTTTTTATCAAAGACATGTAGAACAATAAATTTAGCAAAAAAATTATATATGGATGTCATTTTTTTTTTGCAAAATTTTACAACTGAAAGTGAAAAATGTCATATTTTGGCAAAAAAATCGTTACATTTCGATTAATAACAAAAAAGTAAAAATGTCAGCAGCAATGAAATACCACCAAATGAAAGCTCTATTAGTGAGAAGAAAAGGAGGTAAAATTCATTTGGGTGGTAAGTTGCATGACCGAGCAATAAACGGTGAAAGTAGTGTAGTGCAGAAGTGTTAAAAGTGGCCTGGTCATTAAGGGTGTTTCAGCTAGGGGGGTTGAAGTGGTTAAAACTGCCTGCTGTCGTTTACCCCTGGCTGTGCTGAAGTTGGTGGTGAGGGTGTTACGCTGACCGGGTGAGGAGGTGGTAGAGGATGAGGAAGCCGAGTAGGAAGAGGAAGCAACAGGAGGCAAATAGAAGCGCCCTGCAATGCTCGGTGGTGGAAGGACATGCGCCAAACTGCTATCCGCCTATCCAGTCGCCACTGCATTTACCCAGTGTGCTCTTAGGGAGATATACCGTCCTTGGCTGTGCTTACTGGTCCACCTATCCGTAGTTAGGTGGACCTTGCCACAGATGGCGTTGTGCAGTGCACACCTGATTTTGTCCCCCACTTGGTTGTGCAATGAAAAAATGGCTCGCTTGGAAAAGTAGTGGCGGCTGGGCACAACGTACTGTGGGATAGCCACCACCATAAGGCTTTTAAAACTCTGTCTCCACCAGATGGAATGACAGCATTTCAAAGGCCAGTCATTTTGAAATGCTGGAATTCAGGGCCAGGGATCGCAGGTGGGTAGGGGGGTACTTCCTCTTTCGCTCCAGTGTTGGGGAGATAGAGAGTTGAACGCTTCCATGGGACATTGTGGAGATGCTTGGTGACCTAGGTGGTGGCCTTGCTGGCAGATCCTCTGTTTGAGGGGTGGCAGGTGCCACTGTCACTCCAGAGGTGGATGAAGAGGCCGAGACTGCAGCAGAAGAGAATGTAGGAGGAACCAGAGACCTTTCTTTTTTTTTTGAGCTGTCTACACCACTGCAGCTCGTGCTTTGCACTTAGATGCCTGGTCATGCAGGTTTTGCTCAGGTTCAGAACTTTAATGCCTCGCTTCAGGCTCTGATTGCACAGCGTGCAAACCACTCGTGTCTTGTCATCAGACCATTGTCTGAAGAACTGCCATGCCAGGGAACTCAGCATGCCATGCAACAAAGGCTACAGATATACAGTACAGACCAAAAGTTTGGACACACCTTCTCATTCAAAGAGTTTTCTTTATTTTCATGACTATGAAAATTGTAGATTCACACTGAAGGCATCAAAACTATGAATTAGCACATGTGGAATTATATACTTATCAAAACAGTATGAAACAACTGAAAATATGTCATATTCTAGGTTCTTCAAAGTAGCCACCTTTTGCTTTAATTACTGCTTTGCACACTCTTGGCATTCTCTTGATGAGCTTTAAGAGGTAGTCACCTGAAATGGTCTTCCAACAGTCTTGAAGGAGTTCCCAGAGATGCTTAGCACTTGTTGGCCCTTTTGCCTTCACTCTGCGGCCCAGCTCACCCCAAACCATCTCGATTGGGTTCAGGTACGGTGACTGTAGAGGCCAGGTCATCTGGCACAGCAACCCTGGAGGTGTGTTTGGGGTCATTGTCCTGTTGAAAAATAAATGATGGTCCAACTAAACACAAACCGGATGGAATAGCATGCCGCTGCAAGATGCTGTGGTAGCCATGCTGGTTCAGTATGCCTTCAATTTTGAATAAATCCCCAACAGTATCACCAGCAAAGCACCCCCACACCATCACACCTCCTCCTCCATGCTTCACAGTGGGAACCAGGCATGTAGAGTCCATTCGTTCACCTTTTCTGCGTCGCACAAAGACACGGTGGTTGAAACCAAAGATCTCAAATTTGGACTCATCAGACCAAAGCACATCTTTCCATTGGTCTAATGTCTATTCCTTGTGTTCTTTAGCCCAAACAAGTCTCTTCTGCTTGTTGCCTGTCCTTAGCAGTGGTTTCCTAGCAGATATTCTACCATGAAGGCCTGATTCACACTGGCCTGGTCTCTAATCTGAGCTGCTGTTAACCTGCGATTTCTGAGGCTAGTGACTCGGATGAACTTATCCTCCGCAGCAGAGGTGACTCTTGGTCTTCCTTTCCTGGGGCGGTCCGCATGTGAGCCAGTTTCTGTGTAGCGCTTGATGGTTTTTGTGACTGCACTTGGGGACACTTTCAAAGTGTTCCCAATTTTTCAGACTGACTGACCTTCGTTTCTTAAAGTAATGATGGCCACTCATTTTTCTTTACTTAGAATTTGTATTTTGGCAAGAAAAAAGCAGCTAACAGTCTATTCAGTAGGACTATCAGCTGTGTATCCACCTGACTTCTCCACAACACAACTGATGGTCCCAACCCCATTTATAAGGCAAGAAATCCCACTTATTAAACCTGACAGGGCACACCTGTGAAGTGAAAACCATTTCAGGTGACTACCTCTTGAAGTTCATCAAGAGAATGCCAATAGTGTGCAAAGCAGTAATCAAAGCAAAAGGTGGCTACTTTGAAGAACCTAGAATATGACATAGTTTTAGTTGTTTCATACTTTTTTGATAAGAATATAATTCCACATGTGTTAATTCATAGTTTTTATGCCTTCAGTGTGAATCTACAATTTTCATAGTCATGAAAATAAAGAAAACTCTTTGAATGAGAAGGTGTGTCCAAACATTTGGTCTGTACTGTAGATTATTGCAAAAATGTGTGTGTTTTTAAGCCCAGAATATAAATGCAGTATTTCAAGCTTGTATTTCACTGTGACAAATGCAGCTAAGGCCCCAGGTGTAGGGTATTGCCAAAAATGGGTGTTTTTTTTTTTTTTTAAACCCAGAATATTATTGCAGCATTTCAAGCTTGTATTTCACAGTGACAAATGCAGCAAAGGCACCAGATGTAGGGTATTGCAAAAAAAAAAATGGGTGTTTTTTTAAACCCAGAATATATTTGCAGTATTTCAAGCTTGTACTTGACTGTCAAAATGCACATATGCTGTGCTGGTGCACTGAACTTGCATAAAATGGCCGCCGACGTCCACCTAACTGACAGATAAAAGTTATTTTTCTGTGTCACGGGGCTCAGGGCAGGGTAAAAAACAAAATATTTTGAGCCATAGTTTATTTTATGTTTTGGGCGATTGTCTTAGGTAGGGGCTCATTTTTTGCGGAATGAGGTGACTGTTAGATTGGTACTATTTTGGCGGGCATATGCCTTTTTAATCGCTTGGTGTTGTACTTTTAGTGATGTGAATAAATATATAAGTGGGTGTCTCTCACCTAGTAGCTATGATGGGTGCTACTAACTCAGAATTGGGTGCTCGGACCCAAAAATAGTTTGAGGAATTTAAAACAAGAGAGAGAGTGAGCACTCGCGACACCTGGATCATAAGATATATAGGATGTTTTAAGTTTAAAGATAGGACCTATACGGTCAAAAGGGTAAAACAATTATACACCATTCATAATATAATATAATATAAAATACATTCAGAATAAAATATTATAAATAGGTACCATTAGCTATTATGTACTGATGTCGGGGTAGAATCCTAGTGCCACAATAGGGATTTATATGTAGCAGTGTCTGGTTACTGCCACTGCCTCCTATACCACACACCGTACATCAAATAAAGACGTCCTGAAAAGTTCCTCAGATAAATCGCCTATCTCCGGTGCAGACAGTCACTGTACTGAACAGTCCCTCAAGGGTACTTAGTTCTTTATTAACCACCCAACTAAGTTAATAGTGGCGTGGTCCGTGTCCAGAAAGAACAGTTTGGTAGTTCCTACCTGGTTCCCGCTGTGTGGCGTCTTACAACCCTTTCCACGAGACGAGTCGAGTGATGCCGGCTACTCAGGCATCTTGCGCCGCACGTCTCAGGTCAATGACGTCACAGTATCGCGGGGTTTCAACAGGCAAAGGTAATACCTGATCGGCGGTATCCGCTGCTTCAAACTGATTCTGTAGTTTTTCACTGGAGATTTATTTTCGCATGGCCATGCAATTTATAAAGGGATCAGGTAGATTAGGTGGGCGCTTTTTCCTCTCTTTCACCAGACGTGTTTCGGGGCGTCGACACCCCTTCCTCAGTGGTCAAAGCGCCATTAATTGTTCTCCACCTTTTATAGTCTGTTTGGTAATCCAGAAAATCAGGAATCTGGATGATTTGAATAAAATTCCTCCATTGCGGTTTTGGTGCAATATGGTTGCGGTTTCTTTAGCTCCATTGCATTTTTCTTAAAATGACCCCTGACACATTGCAAGATTCTCCCCGGTTCAGTATTTAAGGTTAAAAATATATAGATTTAATACATTTTAATACATTTAATATAAAAACATATGTTTTAAAATAAATAAATATAACATACATATCTATCATACTAACCCTTTCTATAATCTCATTAATAAACATCGGCTGAATTTTGCGGGGGGCACTATTCATATAAATAGGGAGGGAGGTCAAAAGATAAAAGACATCATAATGAAAAATAATGAAGAGTAGAGGTTCTGCCAATGAAATAAATGTAGAAAGTAATCTTGCAATGTGTCAGGTGTAATTTTAAGAAAAACGCAATGGAGCTAAAGAAACCGCAACCATATCGCACCAAAACCGCAATGGAGGAATTTTATTCAAATCATCCAGATTCCTGATTTTCTGGATTACCAAACAGACTATAAAAGGTGGAGAACAATTAATGGCGCTTTGACCACTGAGGAAGGGGTGTAGACGCCCCGAAACACGTCTGGTGAAAGAGAGGAAAAAGCGCCCACCTAATCTACCGGACCCCTTTATAAATTGCATGGTCATGCGAAAATAAATCTCCAGTGAAAAATTACAGAATCAGTTTGGAGCAGCGGATACCGCCGATCAGGTATTACCTTTGCCTGTTGAAACCCCGCGATACTGTGACGTCATCGACCTGAGACGTGCGGCGCAAGACGTCTGAGTAGCCGGCATCACTCGACTCGTCTCGTAAGACGCCACACAGCAGGGAAATACTACCAGGAACCAGGTAGGAACTACCAAACTGTTCTTTCTGGACACGGACCACGCCACTATTAACTTAGTTGGGTGGTTAATAAAGAACTAAGTACCCTTGAGGGACTGTTCAATACAGTGACTGTCTGCACCGGAGATAGGCGATTTATCTGAGGAACTTTTCAGGACGTCCTTATTTGATGTACGGTGTGTGGTATAGGAGGCAGTGGCAGTAACCGAACACTGCTACATATAAATCCCTATTGTGGCACTAGGATTCTCCCCTGACATCAGTACATAATAGCTAATGGTACCTATTTATAATATTTTATTCTGAATGTATTTTATATTATATTGTGAATGGTGTATAATTGGTTTACCCTTTTGACCGTATAGGTCCTATCTTTAAAATTAAAACATCCTATATATCTTATGATCCAGGTGTCGCGAGTGCTCACTCTCTCTCTCGTTTTAAATTTTAGTGATTTAGTTTTTACGGTGTTCATCTGAGGGGTTAGGTCGTGTGATATGTTTATAGAGCCGGTCGATACGGACACGGCGATGCCTGTATACTTTCCTTTTTTTCCCTATTTTTTACAATTTTTTTTAACTTTATTTGGGGGAAATTACTTTTTTTTTACTTGAAACTTTTCATTTTTTGGTGGGAAAACTTTATTTTTTCATTTTTTTCACTTTATTTTTTGTCCCACTTTAGGACTTCAACTTTTGGGGGTATTGAAATGCTGTATCGAAATGCATTGGCTGTAAGTGTAATACAGTGTGTATTACACATACAGCTTCCTGCCTGTGAGTTCCAGGGGGCTGGATCTCACAGGCTCTCCCCCGGAATGCAGCCCGATGCCGTCCCTGCTATCAGGTCCCCGTCACAGCAGCACGGGGACCCGATGGGAGCTCCGATCCCCGCCGACATCAAGGGTTAATGCGCCGGCATCAGTGATTTCGGCATACAGCAGGAGTTCGGCTATCAGTGACTGCCGGCCGCCTGATCACCATGAAGTACATGTACGTCACGGTTCTTTAAGTCCTGGACAGAAATGACGTACATGTACGTCATGGGTCCTTAAGGGGTGTCAATGTAAATAGTTGTTTAAAAATATTTATAGTCCACATTATAAAAAAATGGCTTACCAACACTCCATATAACCAGTACAAAAGAATCAGAATGAACTACATTTTGATACAAAGGATTTTATATATCAGTCTAAGGCCTCATGCACACGACAGTATTTTTTCACGGTCCGCAAAATGGGGTTCCGTTGTTCCGTGTCCGTTTTTTCTTCCGTGTGTCTTCCTTGATTTTTGGAGGATCACCAGACCAGAAAAGTGAAAAAAAAAATCGAAGTCAAGTTTGCATTGAAAATGATAGGAAAAAAACGGACACGAATCACGGACGCGGATGACAATCTTGTGTGCCTCCGTGTTTTTTCATGGACCCATTGACAGGTCATATTTTTTTGACGGACAGGAAACACGGATAACGAACGCGGATGACAAACGGTGCATTTTCCGAGTTTTCAACGGACCCATTAAAAGTCAATGGGTCCGCAGAAAATCACGGAAAATGTAACAACGGACACGGATGCACACAACGGTCGTGTGCATGAGGCCTTAGGCTTTATATGGGAGATTTTTCTATAAAGCATGACAAATCCACTATGGAAATTAGAATCCTCCTGCACAGCATGTGCAGCATTTCTCTCTCTGACCTTTAACTTTGACCTGTCACTTAAAACTCTAATCCACAAAAGTACAGATGGCGTCCGTGTGTATTCTGTATTTTGCAGAATGGAATAGCTGGTCCCTAATAGATGGTGAGAATAGGGTGGGAATAGCATGAGAAGTCTACAGAGTGGACCTATGACATAGTGGTGAGGTGAAAGCAGCATGAGGAGACCACAGAGTGGCCCAATGACAGGGTCTGGAGGTGGAAGCAGTATAAGGAGGCTACTGAGTGGCACAATGACCAAGTCTGCAGGTAGCGGCAGCATGAGGAGACCACAGAGCGGCACAATGACCGAGTCTGGAGGTGGCAGCAGCATGAGGAGCCCACAGAGTGGCACAATGACAGAGTCTGGAGGTGGCAGCAGCATTAGGAGGAGGCCACAGAGTGGCACAATTAGAGTGTGGAGGTAGCAGCAGCATGATTAGGCCACCAAGTGGCACAATAACAGAGTCTGCAGGTGGCGGCAGCTGGAGGAGACCACAGAGCTGCACAATGACAGAGTCTGGAGGTGGCGGCAGCAGCAGCATCAGGAATAGCACTTGGCATCAGATGGTTAACAGCATCAGAATAGTAGCTGAGGCAGGTAGCCAGAAGAAACTAGTCTCTTTTGTCAAATTTTTGGTCCTGATGCAGTGTCTCACTATGTGCTATATGTGGGTACTTTAAACTGTTGCTAAATGTCATATCAAATGTATTGTGGTATCATGCTGTAATTCCCTTTAGCAGGCTGGCAGTATAATTTACCTTTATACGCCCCTAGGTGGTGCTGGCATTCACAAAAGATTTTACCACATATAACTGCAGCGCTGAAGGCTGAATGAAATTAGTTTTTCCACCGAAGTAAGTCCAAAACATTTTATCGCATATAAGTCCAGTGCTTAGCGCTGAATTAAAAAAAAATTCACCAAAATAAGTCACAAAATAATTTACCACATATAAGTGCAGTGCTAAACGCTGAATACAATTTTTTTCCACCAAAATAAGTTAGAAAAGATTTTACCGCATATACGAAATTTATTTTTCCACTGAAATAATTCACAAAATATTTTTCCACATATAAGTGCAGCACTTAACGCTGAATAAAAAAAAAATTTCCACCAAAATAAGTCACAAAAGATTTTACCGCATATAAGTGCAGCGCTTAAAGCTGAATACAATTTTTTTCCCCACCGAAATAAGTCACAAAAGATTTTACTACTGTGGTGAATTACTCCGGTAGACAGGGGTGTGGGTGCAGTATAGAGGCAAATGGAGTCCAGGTAATGAAGTTAAAGAGCGTTTATTTCACACTTGCTCAAACAGAAAAAGCAGAACAGTCACTTGGTGTTAGTTCACACACAAAATAACAGAGAGCTTCACCTGGCTCCTTTACTGGAATGAGTCCTGTGGCCGATCGCATAGCCACATAAAGTTTCCTCACATGATGCTGGGCGCTCTGTACGCCTGTGTCGGGGTCCAGGCCTCAGCTCCAAAACCTGGTTCTGGAAAGTGGGGAGTAGGCACCCGCCCAACTCTTTACCTACTCCCAATAAAAGCCGGCACGGATTGGCTTTGCAGCCATACTAAGTATTAACCACCTCCCGACGACCTAACGCAGGGATGCGTCCTGCAGGCGGTCGGGTTGTTCGTCGTTGACCCATCGGCGTGTCATCTCACGAGACGCGAGATAACGCGCAAAGCTGGCCAGCACATGCGCAGTGTGGGCCGGGAAAAGTCGCAGGAGAAGTTAGTCACCAGCCTGCCAGCCAATGATCTGCACTGGCAGGTTGGTGAGTTTAAAAAAAATAGAATCACAAGCCATTTAGTACATTATATTTATAAATATAATGTGTTAAATGGCTTCTGTGCGCTTTGTTTGTTCCTTTTCGTTGGTTGGTCCCAGCAGAGAGCACAGATCACTGTGAGTACACCAAGCACAACACATTTAGTCCCAGATCACCCCCCCCATCACCCCAATTAACCCCTTGATCACCCCTGTCAATCACTAGTGAAAGGGAAAAAAGTGATCAGTGTAAACTGTCACTTTTTTTTCCCACCAGTATTGACTGTTAGGTTTAGGTTAGTTTAGGCCCCTTTGGTAGGTAGTTAGCTTCAGTTAGCGCCCAGCCCACCGCACTCACTGATTTGCTGATTAGCGTATCGCTAATCAACATTGGTACTTTTATAGTATCTGTAAGTGATCAGAACTAGAGTTGAGCGAACACCTGGATGTTCGGGTACGAGAAGTTCGGCTGAACTTCCCAGAATTGTTCGGGTTCGGGATCCGAACCTGACCCGAACTTCGTCCCGAACCCCATGGAAGTCAATGGGGACCCAAACTTTTCGGCACTAAAAAGGCTGTAAAACAGCCCAGGAAAGGGCTAGAGGGCTGCAAAAGGCAGCAACATGTAGTTAAATCCCCTGCAAACAAATGTGGATAGGGAAATGAATAAAAAAATAACCAACATCAATTGGAGAGAGGTCCCATAGCAGAGAATCAGGCTTCATGTCATAGCAGAGAATCAGGCTTCATGTCATAGCAGAGAATCAGGCTTCATGTCACCCACCACTGGAACAGGCCATTGTCAGATATTTTTAGGCCCCGGCACCCAGACAGAGGAGAGAGGTCCCATAGCAGAGAATCAGGCTTCACGTCAGCCAAAACTGGAACAGTCCATTGTCAGATATTTAGGCCCCAGCACCCAGACAGAGGAGAGAGGTCTCATAGCAGAGATTCAGGCTTCATGTCAGCAGAGAATCAGGCTTCATGTCATAGCAGAGAATCAGGCTTCACGTCACCCAACACTGGAACAGGCCACTGTCAGATATTTTTAGGCCCCGGCACCCAGACAGAGGAGAGAGGTCCCATAGCAGAGAATCAGGCTTCATGTCATAGCAGAGAATCAGGCTTCATGTCAGCCAAAACTGGAACAGTCCATTGTCAGATAATTAGGCCCCGGCACCCAGACAGAGGAGAGAGGTCCCATAGCAGAGATTCAGGCTTCATGTCATAGCAGAGAATCATGCTTCACGTCACTCAACACTGGAACAGGCCACTGTCAGATATTTTTAGGCCCCGGCACACAGACCGAGGAGAGAGGTCTCATAGCAGAGAATCAGGCTTCATGTCATAGCAGAGAATCAGGCTTCATGTCATAGCAGAGAATCAGGCTTCATGTCACCCAAAACTGGAACAGTCCATTGTCAGATATTTAGACCCTGGCACCCAGACAGAGGAGAGAGGTCCCATAGCAGAGATTCAGGCGTGGGCGTGTCTGGTGTCTGCAGCTGAGGTGGAAGGGTGTGTCAGCAGCAGCTCCTGAACCTCCACAGCACAGGCCTCTCCGGGAAGTTTCCTGCCATCTGCTCCCCAGGAGGAGTTCCAGGCTTGCGGGGAGCTTTTTCCATCTCTCCCCAGCCCAGGCCCTGCCTCTCCTTAGGGAGCTGGCAGGGTCCTGTGGCCATGTCCTCACAGAAGGATGCCCCTGCTCCCTGGCTTGGGTCGGTGGGGAGTAAGGGGTCTCAGCAACCGACCCTGAAGGATGATGGCGAGGGGGTAACTACACCTGGACGTGGTAGTGGCAGCCGAGTACCCCCTGAGGACCCAAGGACGCCAGGAAGAAGGAGTCAGCCTGCAGAGGGCCGGGAGGTGCCGTCCCAGGTAGGTTGGGGGTCTCGGCGGGAGGGAGAAAATACCTACAGCTCTTGCTTGGCCGCCCACCTCCGGGAATATGATGAGCTGGGACGGCACCTCAGAGCCCTGAGGAAGGAGCTGAAAGAGACACGGGCTAAAGCCACCATTTCTGCAAAGAAAAAGAGGCCCCCCCTTAATGAAAAGATTAGGGGGTTAAAGGAGAGTTTGGAGGTCTCCCTGAGGCGGCAGCAGCAGCTGCTGGAAGGCAGTGGCCCCTTTAGGGAGAAACTGTTAAATGGTGACCGGTTCAGGGAAATGGAGGCCGTGAGGAGAGGGGAGCCATGCGGGGGTGTTGAGACACCCCAGGCAGGTCCCCAAACCTCACAGCCTGAAACGGCCCCCCCACCTGTGACCCCGGTGCAGGAGACATATAGTGACATTCCACCAGAACAAGTGTGTTTGCCTTCATCAGATGAGGCCTCAGCCATGGAGGAGGAAGGCAGTGAGGAGGGCGGTGGTGGGCTTCTGAAGGAGATTAAAATTTTGGAATCACCTAAAGTGGACTTCCAGAACTTTGTTTTTGGAGACGATTTGCTGGATGAGAGTTGTGGCAAGGAAAAAAAGAAAAAAAAAGAAAAGCATAGATAATGTGGAAATACGTTATGTTTATGTGTCCAATATACGCTTGGTGGGGACTGAAAAGTCCGCACCAGGCGTGCACCCCGCTAAACTCCCTGGCTCGGCATCTGTGGTGGTGCCTGAGCGGAGAGGCGGGGAGATCGTGGGATCCAAAATGGCGCCGGATGCCGTCCCTGCTAGCGGAGGCAGGGAGAAGGTGCCGGCGGGGAAAGGAAGCCGGCAGTTACCTATTGGAGGTGGAGGGGGCGGAAGCCTCGGGAGGCCCCGCCCGCCACTCCGCCTGTCGCTTCATCCACCGCGCTGCCCGCTGCCCTGCCTGCCGTTCCGGCATGTAGGGTGGTGCTTGGGCGGTGTGATGGGGTCGCCGTCCCTCCCACATGGGGCGGTGATACGGCTGCAGACGGAGATTCAGGGCTAAGTGTGCGGGATCGGGGGAAGCAGCGGTGAGCGAGGTTGGAGGCGTGACTGGGGGTGTATCTGGGGGTGTGTGTCCGGGCATCCTCCTATTGGCGCGCATGTTGGCGTGGCTGGGGGGGTGCCCGGCCGTGCCTCTGCACGCACTCCCGGAGTGAAGAAAGAATGCGCTGGCGCGGCGAACAAGCGCCTGCGCATTGAAGAACCAGGGGCCGGAGCTGCTGGAAAAGAGAAGTCTGCGGCGCTCCGGTCCTCTGCTAAGAGAGGCATTATTGCGCCAAAACATGTGGGGATGTACATCGCCACTGGAACTCTTTATTAAATTTTATACAAAACTTACCATAGTAGCAGCATTATACATAACACATAAATCCAAACTGGCCCAGCTTCATTCATACTCCTTTCTTTCTTCATACATGCCTAAAACTGAAAAATGAAGTTAATAACCAAATACAAAAACAAAAGGAAACTTAACCATCCGGTCTGACTGAAACCCTATATACAATATATACAATACCAAAGCAAAATAGAATAAAACAAAGCTAAACAAAATAAAATAAAAGACAACTTGTCAAACTAATTTTTATTTAATTTTTTCCTCCCATCACCTTTTTTTTTTTTTTTTAATAAATAAACAGAATACACCTACAGGGAGTGCAGAATTATTAGGCAAGTTGTATTTTTGAGGATTCATTTTATTATTGAACAACAACCATGTTCTCAATGAACCCAAAAAACTCATTAATATCAAAGCTGAATATTTTTGGAAGTAGTTTTTAGTTTGTTTTTAGTTTTAGCTATTTTAGGGGGATATCTGTGTGTGCAGGTGACTATTACTGTGCATAATTATTAGGCAACTTAACAAAAAACAAATATATACCCATTTCAATTATTTATTTTTACCAGTGAAACCAATATAACATCTCAACATTCACAAATATACATTTCTGACATTCAAAAAACAAAACAAAAACAAATCAGTGACCAATATAGTCACCTTTCTTCGCAAGGACACTCAAAAGCCTGCCATCCATGGATTCTGTCAGTGTTTTGATCTGTTCACCATCAACATTGCGTGCAGCAGCAACCACAGCCTCCCAGACACTGGTCAGAGAGGTGTACTGTTTTCCCTCCTTGTAAATCTCACATTTGATGATGGACCACAGGTTCTCAATGGGGTTCAGATCAGGTAAACAAGGAGGCCATGTCATTAGATTTTATTCTTTTATACCCTTTCTTGCCAGCCACGCTGTGGAGTACTTGGACGCGTGTGATGGAGCATTGTCCTGCATGAAAATCATGTTTTTCTTGAAGGATGCAGACTTCTTCCTGTACCACTGCTTGAAGAAGGTGTCTTCCAGAAACTGGCAGTAGGACTGGGAGTTGAGCTTGACTCCATCCTCAACCCGAAAAGGCCCCACAAGCTCATCTTTGATGATACCAGCCCAAACCAGTACTCCACCTCCACCTTGCTGGCGTCTGAGTCGGACTGGAGCTCTCTACCCTTTACCAATCCAGCCACGGGCCCATCCATCTGGCCCATCAAGACTCACTCTCATTTCATCAGTCCATAAAACCTTAGAAAAATCAGTCTTGAGATATTTCTTGGCCCAGTCTTGACGTTTCAGCTTGTGTGTTTTGTTCAGTGGTGGTCGTCTTTCAGCCTCTCTTACCTTGGCCATGTCTCTGAGTATTGCACACCTTGTGCTTTTGGGCACTCCAGTGATGTTGCAGCTCTGAAATATGGCCAAACTGGTGGCAAGTGGCATCTTGGCAGCTGCACGCTTGACTTTTCTCAGTTCATGGGCAGTTATTTTGCGCCTTGGTTTTTCCACACGCTTCTTGCGACCCTGTTGACTATTTTGAATGAAACGCTTGATTGTTCGATGATCACGCTTCAGAAGCTTTGCAATTTTAAGAGTGCTGCATCCCTCTGCAAGATATCTCACTATTTTTGACTTTTCTGAGCCTGTCAAGTCCTTCTTTTGACCCATTTTGCCAAAGGAAAGGAAGTTGCCTAATAATTATGCACACCTGATATAGGGTGTTGATGTCATTAGACCACACCCCTTCTCATTACAGAGATGCACATCACCTAATATGCTTAATTGGTAGTAGGCTTTCGAGCCTATACAGCTTGGAGTAAGACAACATGCATAAAGAGGATGATGTGGTCAAAATACTCATTTGCCTAATAATTCTGCACTCCCTGTATAATCATAACCACTTATCCTACTCTATCCCTAACAACTTAATTATCCTTCACCTCCCCCAAACACCCAGGGCTGACCTCCACCTCATGTCTGTTGCATGTCCGCATAGTCCGAGGCCAGCCCTCCTCCACCACCCACATCCAGCCCCTCGCCCCATGTCCTCCCATGTCCGCATAGTCCAGGGCTGGATGCAGGCCTCCCCACACAAATAACCCCCCCCCCCGCCCACCCAACCTAACTATAACCCTCTTACCCTACTATAATACAAATTATACAATATACACAATATACCAATAATAATAACAACACCTACAAACAACAACATTACGCATTACCCGAAGGCCTAGGTTCAGTTCACCTGAAACCCTTCTTCAAAACTTTTATCTTTTTCAAAACAAAAAGTCTAATGTGCCAGCATTAGCCCACCACCAGGAAAGAGTACTACTTGACTAAGGTACATCAAAGGTGAAGCCCCTCCAGAGGTAAGAGGCTCCACCCATACCCAGTCTTTCGCACTCAAGAGAACGGACCTTCCCCAGGTCACCTAGGATGTTCCTACATACCTCTTCCACAGGGAGGACTTTCTGTTGGGTGGACACTAAACACCGTGCATTCCACGTGAAAAACCTAACCACTATACTAACTAAAAATGCAGTGCAAGGGTCCCTCCTACCCAGGCCTTTGAACATTCCATAGGCCCACTCCGCATAGGAGAGGTCGGCCAGCCTAGGCCAGCCGATGGAGGCTCCCACCCGTTTGTACACTTCTGTATTAAAGGGACACCGAAGCAGGAAGTGCTCCATGCTTTCCAATGCAGAGCCACACTCCTCCCGGGGGCAACCCCTTTCCTCAGAGTTCCTATACTTCAGGTTGTCCCTCACATACAGCTTCCCGTGAAAGCAGTGCCAAGTCAAGTCCCAATACTTCAAGGGGATCCTTGCTGAATTTAACAACTGCAACCCCCCGTCTAGATCCCGACTTGGGCAATCCTTAAGGGGCAGGGGTCAACAAGACCCTCTCGTCAAGGGATCTCCTTGACAGGGTCCTGATCTCCCTCACCCCCAAACCCCACCGGCGGATCACCTTCAGAGTCGGGGTGACATAAGCCGGGAGATATCCATGCGGCGTACGCAAATCCTTCACACGCCCTCCAGTCTCCCATTGGTGGAAGAAAGGCCGAAACCAACCCCTGCAAGAGACTATCCACGGAGGAGCCCTCTCCTTCCAGAGGTCTGATAGGTTGATCTTAACAAAGGTGTTCACAAGGAACACCACAGGGTTGACCATACCCAACCCCCCTAGTCTCCTCGTGCGATAAGTCACTTCCCTCCTGACTAGGTTCAGCCTATTCCCCCATAACAGTTGGAAGAACAGGCTATAGACCCGAGTCCAGAGAGGTTCTGGTAGGATACATATACTGGCCAAATATCAGCAGAGGGAGAAGGTAAGTCTTGATCAGCTTCACCCTTTCCCTAAGGGTCAAAGACCAACCCTTCCACTGGTCGACCTTCTGAGCGGCGATCTTAAGCCTGTCATCCCAATTTTGAGTGGGGTAATCCCCATGACCATAATGCACGCCTAGGATTTTAGCTGACAGCTGGGGCCCTGGAAGGGTGTCCGGGAGAACAAAAGATGGATCTCCGCCTCCCAGCCAGAGACTCTCACACTTATCCCGGTTGATCAACGACCCGGAAGCCTCCGAGTAGTGCCCCACCTCAGACATCACATATTCCGCCTCCTCTCTCTCTCTCTCTCGAGGACACGAAAATAGTGACATCGTCAGCGTACGCCACAACCCTGAGTGGCTTCTGGCTCCGCCGGATTCATCCCGACTCCCGCCAACGGTCCACGATCAAGCCTCTTTAGAAGAGGATCAATCGCGAACACGTATAAAAGCGGGCTCAAAGGACAACCCTGGTGGACTCCAGACCCGACCTCAAAGGAATTGCCCGACCAACCGTTCACCAGCGGAAAACTCTCTGCCCCCGAGTATAAGATCTTTAACCAACTGACGAACCCTTCCGGCAGGCCATATCTCAGAAGGACCGACCAGAGGTACTTGTGGTTAACCCGATCAAAGGCCTTTGCTTGATCCAAGGACAGCAAGTACCCCTTCCAGCCACCCACCCTACTCCGTTCCACTGCCTCTCTGACACCGAGTACAGCACTAAAAGTGCTCCGGCCTGGAACTGAGCAATGTTGGGTGCCCGAAAGGAGCCGGGGTGCAAATTCCACCAACCGATTAAACAGTATCCTGGCCAGAATCTTCCTATCCGTGTTGAGAAGTGCTATGGGACGCCAATTCTCAACACGGCTCGGATCCTTACCTTTTGACAGAAGGATCAGGGCTGACCTCCTCATCGACCTTGGCAGAGTACCCGAGGATAGGCACTCATTAAGAACCTTGGTCAAGAGGGGAACTAAGGAGTCCTTGTAGGCCCTGTAAAACTCAGATGTTAAGCCATCCGGCCCTGGTGACTTCTTGAGGGCGAGCTCTTCGATCACCTGGCTAACTTCCTCTTCACTAATCTCTTCTGTCAAAACATCAAGAGAGAGATGAGCTCCTGACTCAGGGATAGCCTCGGCCAG